>NC_135804.1:19467345-19792554 GCF_964213995.1 Mustelus asterias | reverse complement strand
AAACCAGCTAATACTTTAATAACTTCTTAAAATTGTCAATCAAAATATGAACACCCGCCCCCACCATGCTAAATGGTTCTTGAGCTTTTGGAACTCAGCCAAACATACATAATGGCCAGCTGTGATGATAAACCCATAAAAATGTAAACAATAGAATCTATTGAAACTGAAAAACCAGATAGCCTTTTCCACACTACACCAGATGTCCTGTCAATTAAAGCAGTCCTGTGGCATGTAGTTGTTTTTCTTCTTCTAAAGTAAAAGCTGGTGAAAGTTTTTATTTTCAGTTTGAAACAGCTCTATGCATTTAAATGACACCACATCCCAGTTGTGTTTTCTTTAGTTTTGAATGCATAATGCATACGTTTTTTTCCCCAATGGGAAAAATATCTAATGGATTTCAACACTTAAAGTTTAAAGTTTATTTATTAGTGTCACAAGCAGGCATACATTAACACTGCAATGAAGTTACTGTGAAAATTCCCTAGTCGCCACACTCTGGAGCCTTTTCGGGTACACTGAGGGAGAATTTAGCATGGCCAATGCATCTAACCAGCAAGTCTTTCGGATTGTGGGAGAAAACCCGTGCTCCCGGAGGAAACTCACACAAACACAAGGAGAAAGTGCAGACTCAGCCCTTCAAAACTGCAGATCAATGTAATGTTAAGCTTAACATTTCCGGACAGGGCACTATGACGAATCAAAGAAATTAAAGCACATCTACATTACACTACAGGATCTAATACTGACATTTGAAGTTGTAAAATCATTTAACCCCTGTCAGAATATCCCCGCCTTAATGGCAGGTTTCCTCCATTGGCCACAACTTCTTCAACAAGACAGGGATTTTTTTTGAAGGGCTTCTAAAACTTACAACAACACTTAAAATAATTGTGGGGGTTGGGTGTGATGGTGATGGGTTGAGGTGGAGGAGATGAGGAAATTCACATTTGTTACATGGCTCACCATGGCAACCCCCAATCTCGGAGGAGGTCTGTGTAGGGTAATGATCCGTGACCTTCCCAACCTGTAAAAATAGCGAGTGTCAGGAAGACACTGAAAATTTGAAATTAATGCGAACTTTCTATCATTCCCAACCTCTCCATCACAGATGAAAATCTGACCCAATTTTTTTTGATCCAGTGATTAATTAGTGACTGACATCTCGCGCTGTAAGTGGGGATTACAAACTGCCAGCACCTCAGCAAATACTCTGATAACTCTGTCATCAGAAACAGTTTGGCATTTTTTTTAGTAGGTTTATAGCACTAAGTATTGTTTTGAAAATAAATCTTATTTTACCTACCCAAAGTATTGAATCCAGCAATTTTTTATTTCAATCATAGAGTCTTGATTTTGCGACATGTCAAAGTAGTATTCCGATAGTCTTACCTTGAAAGCAAATTTACCTTTCGAAGGCAAAGACTTTTTCTTACTCAGGAACTTTGCGTGCAGATGGAGAGAGAGCTTGGATTTTGACCTGCTTTGTAACAAATTACATTATGGTGCTTTGGTTAACAACTGAGCTAATACTTGCCTTAAGATAGAGGGTGAAGGAGTTAATGCAAGTGTACAAATGCATTGTTTTTAACACTGAACAGCTTGATTTCACATTCCAGTTGGTGTTAGAAGGCCTTTGGGGAAGCATGAAGAAAAATATTTAAAACCTGTTTGCTCCTGGGAAAAATGTTCTCTGCAGACTGATGCTTGAATAGATCTTATATACTGCATATGTTGCCTTGTTCTCTATCACACGTTGCCTTCACCTGATGGATTCCTTATGCATTCGTAAATTGGCATTGTTTAAACAGATTGGTGCAAATGAAGCAAAGACTGACATTTTATGTTGTGCCTTGGGGGTTACCTCGAGACACCCCAAAAGCACTTTACAGCCACTGAAGCATTTTTAAAAAGTGTTGTAATCCTAAAAACATACTGGATAGTTTGTGCACAGCAAATTCTCATAAACAGCAATGTGGTATTGACAGATAATTTGTCCTTTTTTTAGTGATTGAATTGATTTATTATTGTCACATGTATTGGTATACAGTGAAAAAATTTTTTTGCGAGCTATTTGGACAAAACATACCATTCATAGAGGAGAAGGAAAGGAGAGGGTGCAGAATATAATGTTGCAGCTACGTTCATTCATTTGTGGGACATGGGTGTCACTGGCTGGCCAGCATTTATTGCCCATCCCTAGTTGCCCTTGGAGGGCAGTTGAGAGTCAACCACATTGCTGTGGCTCTGGAGTCACACGTAGCCAGACCAGGTAAGGACGGGACATTTCCTTCCCTAAAGGACATTAGTGAACCAGATGGGTTTTTCTGACAATTGACAATGGTTTCATGGTCATCAGTAGATTCTTATTTCCAGATTTTAAAAATTGAATTCAAATTCCACCATCTGCCGTGGTGGGATTTGAACCCGGGTCCCCAGAACGTTAGCTGAGTTTCTGGATTAGTAATCTAGCAATAAAACCACAAGGCCGTTGCCTCCCCTGATAGGGTGAAGAGAAAGATCAACTTTATATGTGATACGTCCATTCAAAAGTCTGATGGCAGCAGGGAAGAAACTGTTCTTGTGTTTTCAGACTTTTGAATCCTTTTTCCCAGCAGAAGAAGGTGGAAGAGAGTATGTCTGGGTGCGTGGGGTCCTTGATTATGCTGGTTGCTTTTCCCAGTCAATGGATGAGAGGCTAGTTTGCGTGATGAACTGCGCTACATTCAGAACCCTTTGTAGTTTCTTGTGGTATTGGACAGAGCAGGAGCCATACAAAGCTGTGATACATCTGGAAAGGATGCTTTCTATGGTGCATCTGTAAAAATTGGTGAGAGTTGTAGCGGACATGCCAAATTTCTTTAGCCCTTAAAGTCTTAAACGATGTCAGCGTGCCTGCCTCCACCACCCTACTTGGCAGCGCATTCCAGGCCCCCACCACCCTCTGTGTAAAAAACATCCCTCTGATATCGGAATTATACTTCGCCCCTCTCACCTTGAGCCCGTGACCCCTCGTGATCGTCACCTCCGACCTGGGAAAAAGCTTCCCACTGTTCACCCTATCTATACCCTTCATAATCTTGTATACCTCTATTAGATCTCCCCTCATTCTCCGTCTTTCCAAGGAGAACAACCCCAGTCTACCCAATCTCTCCTCATAGCTAAGACCCTCCATACCAGGCAACATCCTGGTAAACCTTCTCTGCACTCTCTCCAATGCCTCCACGTCCTTCTGGTAGTGCGGCGACCAGAACTGGACGCAGTACTCCAAATGTGGCCTAACCAGCGTTCTGTACAGCTGCATCATCAGACTCCAGCTTTTATACTCTATACCCCGTCCTATAAAGGCAAGCATACCATATGCCTTCTTCACCACCTTCTCCACCTGTGTTGCCACCTTCAAGGATTTGTGGACTTGCACACCTAGGTCCCTCTGAGAAAGTAGAGGCATTGGTGAGCTTTCTTATCTATAGCATCGATTATTGGTGGATAGTTAGCTACTACTATGATCAAATTAATAGGAAGTGGATCTTTTGACAAGCCCAGTGACTAATTTATTGCAAATCGGAATAATTGTTAAACCAAGGCTAGTAATTTACAATCCAAACATTTGTTCTGGGCAGCAGTAAAGTGACAACAGTTGTTGCTGATCTAAAGGGAAGCTGCCCATGAAGCTTTAGCAGACTGTGTGGTACCAATTTCCCCTATTACAACATGAGTTGCATCTTAGTGCCATCAATATGTGATCCCGGCCGTCTAGGCACAGTTATCAAGCAGACTGAGAAGCCAATCAAATTGAAGAACTCTCACAGACAGCAAATCAGGAGGTTAAAAAGACTTGATTATCATACCCCCATTTTTTAATGGTTTTCCAGAAGTGAAATAAAGTTTGGGACAACCACAAGGTTAAGGTAGAAGCTGAAATAAAATAAAATTAAAATGATAAATAAATTTTAGAAATAAATGTCTTGGGAATTGGTTCTTCATGAAATGGCTGGGATGAAACTCTAGACTTCTGATATTAGATTTTCAGGAGCAGGGAGATGACTCAGTATGCCATTATAAACATGTCATACCTCATTCAACAAGGTAAAACATTTTCAGTAGCTTTTACAGTGAGATAATGTATAAAAAGTCAAAAGTTTGTGTCCAATTACTGATTTCTGTGTCAAATAGTTGTATAACTATTGATACAACACACACTGTTTTAGATGTTATTGGTTTTGTGGTATAAAGCCTTTTACTCAGAATATCTAAGTTCCGAATCCTCCGGGTGCTCTGGTTTCCTCCCACAGTCCGAAAGACGTATTGGTTAGGTGCATTGGCCATGCTAAATTCTCCCTCTGTGTACCCGAACAGGCGCCAGAGTATGGCAACTAGGGGATTTTCACAGTAACTTCATTGCAGTGTTAATGTAAGCCTACTTGTGACTAATAAATAAACTTTAAACTTCTTAATTTCAAACAATGTGGTCCTCCATTCTGTCAGACCTAAGAAGATATGCACAACTAAGATTAAGGAAGATGTCACTTTTGCTTAATAAAAAGTGAAGCAAATATATAAAGTTCTTATCCGTTAAAGCTCTAGGAATCCTCGAAACACAGCCAGCACAGGTGACGCCTTTCTCCCATCTCTGAAGTGACGTTATTGACTTGTGCCTCGGGAGACTCAAAAGAGCCTGAGCAAAGTGCAGTTAAAGTGCAACAAAAGCTGGCCTTGCCAGTTATGCCCACATATAATGAAATAATTTTTAAAAAATTTGCCATTGTCACAACTGCAAATTTCATTGAACTGCACAACAGGTGGTACAATCGGGGTGAGTTTGGTACTGTGGAATATGATTGTTAACTTACTGGTAATTGTTTTAATTATATGTAGGCCTCCTAAGTGTTAACTTTTCAAAGAATATTTTTTTCTTTCCCTGCTAGCTATGAGTTATAAAATTCGTTTATCTTATTTTTATTGTAGACAGGCTCTGTTAAAAAAATGTGTAATGATTGGTTTCTTTCAGTTTTAAGTGAACAAATTAGCTTATCTTTCTGGGGAAATGCCTTCAATAGTTAGTTTAACATGTAAAGTGTAAATGTCTAGTTTTGAGTTTGGCAGGTGTTAACAGGACGGGATTCCGGTTCTGGCTGTTTAGTTCAGAATTGGAAATTGCAGGTGAGTTCAACAATCCGAATGGAAGCCTCAGTCCAAAGAAAGGTGATTCAGGACATCAAGGGTGATTCTCCCATCCCACTGCGCGGGAGACTCCAGTGGTGGCCAATCTGCGTGATCCACGCTGAGCATCTCCCAGCACCCGATTTCCGCTGGCGACAGCTCCGCACCAGAAATCGGTGGGGAGGCACATTAGTTATTTAGCAATCATCTCCATATAATTTAAGTATAATTAGTGCGCCTGGGGCTGAGGTCTTCGGGCCTGCTAGCATCTCCCCCTCCCCGTCCCAGGGTGTTTCATTCCAGCGGGGTTTACAGTAGTTCCCCACTTTCGGGAAGTTGGCAGCCTGACACTGCTGGAGTGAAGAGGGGGCAATAGGGGCCCCCAAGAGGGTTGGGCATCGGGGGGGGGGTGGTGCCCCCTGGGCATCGGCATCTTTACAGTGCCAGCCTGGGCCCCCGACACTGCACAAGGGGCAAAGTTCCAATACCCAAGGGGCATCTTGGCACTGCCTGTTGGGCATGGGGCAGTATCAAGGGTGTGGGGGCTCCTGCTGCCACTCTGCACTTTGGGATCGAGCAGACGGAGGGAGGCCAGTGATCGGGCCATGGGGGGTGCGGGGGGGACAGAGTTGCGGGGATCGAGGGGCTGGCCAGCGATTGAGCTGCTAGCAATCCAGAGGCCGGTAGACAGGGGCCACAGCCCATGCGCCAATCTCGGCACTAACAGATTGGCATATGCACAGTGGCCCACTCAGTGCTATGCTGCCAGCCTTTCCAGTGGGAATAGGCCCTGTCCCAGCATTTTAACGTGAATCATGTGAGAGTGGGAGATTCTTTTTTTAAACTCCAACTGAAAAAAACAACGTAATTTATTCCAGTTTTCGCACGAATTTGACAAATAGAAATTTTGGGGGAGAATCGCCAAGGGGATGGAGTCTGAGGGGGGGGGGAGGGCATCGAGGGGCAGGGCCAAAGCAGAGGATGCTGTGCACTTTGTAACTGGGATTGGGGAAGGGGGTAAAAAGGCTGCGCATTCTGTGACTGGCGATCAGTTGGTCTGTGCATGGCGGGGAGGAGGGAATCAGACGGTCCATGCCGGGAGAGGAGGGATGCGATGGGCCACAGAGGCCAGCTGTAGCTGGGGGGAGGCAGTGACAGATCTCTGTGTTCTACACTGTTGTGCAGAACAGGGAGATCTGCGCATGTGCAATGGCACCCTCTGCTACAATCTGCTGGCTTTTGGGCAAGCTTAGGCCTTGCTCCTTCCCTCTGCTGGCAGGAAACACATCTTGCTTCATTTTTTCCTCAGGGTGTGGTAAGATTGGATTTTGAACTCGCCCAAAAAATCGGTGCGATTGTCTTCCGTTTTCACACACACTCGGCATTTAGAATCTTTTTGTTAAGATCACAGCCTCCCCCTGCACCCCCCTCACCACCCCCCCACCTTGTGTCTATATCCTGCTGTCAACTTTTCAATGATTAATTCTTTATCAGTCTTTATGAAGGAAATATATAAAAATAAAGATCACATGCAGGACTTTAAAACTGGCACTGAATTCCATATGCATACCATGATCCAGTTTAACCTGTTTCACATGAAGACTAAATGTAATTTTTACCTCCATGTAACATGATGGAGGATCAACTAGTCAGACTTAAACATACTTTCACTGTGGCCTTACTTTGAAAGTGTCTTAAAACTGAGCAGTGTTCTCTTTTAGTGCCTGACAATATTTTAAAGATTCATCCACATGCCTCCTTCAAGGAAATCAAGTGATGAACAGTAGGATCTATTTGCAGAATATTTAGGTGAGCATTATTTGTATTCCACCGAGATTTGAGCATTTCTTTAGCGCCTTCTCGAAGAAAAATCCTTTTGTGTAGTTTGAGGGAACATGTTATTATCAAGAAACTCAAGACTAGACAGTTCATATTTACGATATCAGTTCTCTGATATCGGTTTATATTAATCAAGATTGCGCAGAGCGTGGCGACTTCTTGCGAGCTGTCCCCAGCATACCCTCAAATTCGATCAGTATTTTAATTTCAAGAGATAGTTTTAACTTCTGGGCAAGAGTGCAGGAAGTCCTGTATGAAACAAAATTCATCATCAGCTCCAATGTCCAGCTCAGCCTTCAGCTGACTGAAGAAAAGAGTATTTGACTGCAAACCCAAGGTTAAAGGTCACGGTTTACTGGACAGCAGTGATCTTTGAACTCCTACATGCTTTGGAGACTTTGACTTCTGCACCTACAGTAGACAGCTCAAAGCCTGAGAGAGGTACCAGTAGTGGCGCCTTCACAAGATTCTCCAAATCTGGTGGCGAGAAAGATGGTCTGACAGCAGTGTCCTCTTCCAAGCCAACCTGCTGAGCAATGAGGTGTTAATCACTCAAAACCAGCTCTGCTGGGACGGACATGTTATTCTTATTATGTTGGACACCAGACCCAAAGCAACTGCTGTACTCCGAACTCGGTCACTGCAGGAGATTCCCAGGAGGAGAACATAAATTCTTTGCAGATGTCCTCAAAGCATTCCTGAAGAGGTCAAACATATCCGCTGACTCAAGGGAGACCCTGGCCTGTGATTGACCGAAATGGAGAAAGTTCATTCTGGAAGGCAACTAACACATCAAGAGACTTCATTGGGTACGTGCAGAAATCAAGTCGAGGCATTGGAGAGAGTGCACAAACCTTTAAATTACTCATCTACCTAATCCTCCAAACACGAGCTGCCCCATAGTGGCAGAGCCAGCAGATCAGCCATCTCAGAACCCTTCGAACCAGAGTGGAAGCAATTCATCCTCAATACTGAGATATTGCCTATGCAGAAGAAAGGAGGAAAAGGAAAGGACTTGCACTTATTCATGCCTTTCTTGACCTCGAGGCATCCCAAAACACTTTACAGCCAAGGAAGTACAGTGCAGGCACTGTAATGATGTCAGAAACACAGCAGTCAATTGACATTCAACAAGCTCCCACAAACAGCAGTTAAATGAAATAAATACCAGATCATCTATTGGCAGCAAAAGGGCAGGAATGCCCTGCTCTTTTCTGAAATTTTGAGATCTTTAATATTGACCTGAGAGGGCAGATAGTGCTTTGGCTTTTCATCTCATCCAACAGATGGCACCTCTCATAGTGCAGCTTGCCCTCACCTCAGAACCTCACTGAAGAGTCAGCGTAGATTATGTGTTCAAGTCTCTGGAGTGGGGCTTGAACTCACAGCCCTCTGATTCCGAGGCGAGAGTGTTACTGCCGCCCATGGCTGACCCTATATCAATTCTCTGTTGCTTCATGCTTTAGCCGAAGCTTCCGTTCATAATTCAACCGCACTTGTTAATAAATGCATTTAATTCATTGCCTTAGCTTGTTGAATCTCTGCTTGTCATATTTCTACTTATCCAATTAGAGTGAGGTTGTAGCAGCAATCCAATGTAAATTCTGTTGTATAATTTATCAAAGTTGGAATGATTATTAGCCCTGGATCCATGAATAGTGTAGAGGCCAAAATTGAAAAGATACAGATTTCATGTCATATATGATAAGGTCTGTCATTAAGCTATGGGGAGAAAATCCAATATTATAACATTATTGATTTCATTTTAACAAAACATAAATTTATCTAGTTCCAACCTGCTGACGGTAACAGAAGTACATTCCACAATCGTGATTAAAAGTAAAGTTTATTTATGAGTCACAAGTAGGCTTACCTTAACACTGCGATGAAGTTACTGTGAAAATCCCCCAGTCGCCACACTCCAGCGTCTGTTCGGATACACTGAGGGCGAATTTTAGCATGGCCGATGCACCAAGCCAGCACATCTCTCGGACTGTGGAAGGAAACTGGAACACCCAGAGGAAACCCATGCAGACACGGGGAGAATGTGCAAACTCCACACAGACAGTGACCTAAGTTGGGAATCAAACCCAGATCCTGGGTGCTGTGAGGCAGCAATGCTAACCACTGATTCAACAGTTCTTCACAAGTTTTCCAGGTTGCCCTTGGCGTGTAGCCAGTCTAAATGTTGAATATTCTGTTTGTCTCACTGTGATCTATGCGCAATTTGGGAAAACTAGCAGACCCGGATATGCAGGCCGGAATTCTCTGGCTGTTCATGCTAGCGGGATTCTCCAGTCCTGCCAGCAGCGCATCCCTGCCCGCAGGCTTCCCACCAGCGTGGGGTGATGTAAATGGGAATTCCCACTGACAGCAGTGGGACCAAAGAATCCCACCATGAACAAACGACGTATCACCTCCCACTGGCAGGAAACACGTGGCTGGGAGGCCCGAGAATCTCTTCATAGTTACTGATTAACACCTGAAAGCACAGTTTAAAACAATCAACAAATTTGCTTTTGATACAATGAGTCTGAATCATGCACGATTGACTGGGTTAACCTGTTATTGACCAGTGTGAGAACAAGGTAGGACATTGATAGGTTGACCCAACTGCATCAAGAAATGCAAAAGAACCTGTCCTAATGGAGGAACCAAAGCAGCCAGTTTGTGCATAAAGGTCTTGCTATCAGCAATTTAATGCACATAGAAACATAGAATGACCAGATATTCTGTTTTAGTGATGTTGTCTGAGGGCAGATAATTACAAGGACAGCAGGGAGATCACTTTTTGAACAGTGCCACAGTATCTGTTATGCCTCTTTGAGAGGCCACTCAGTTTAACATCTCATCTGAAAAATGGCACCAGCAGCAGTGCAGCTCTCCTGTGCTTCTAACATAGAAACCCTACTGTGCAGAAAGAAGCCATTTGGCCCATCGTGTCTGCACCGATCACAATCCCACCCAGGCCGTACCTCTATATCCCTACATAGTTCCCTGTTAATCCCTCTAACCTACGCATCTCAGGACACTAAGGGGCATTTTTTAGCATGGCCAATCAACCTAACCCGCACATCTTTGGACTGTGGGAGGAAACCGGAGCACCTGGAGGAAACCCACACAGACACGAGGAGAATGTGCAAACTCCACACAGACAGTGACCCAAGCCGGGAATCGAACCCAGGTTCCTGGAGCTGTGAAGCAGCAGTGCTAACCACTGTGCTACCGTGCCGTACTGTGCTTCTGTACTGTAGAATCAGGTTAGGTTTTGTGCTCAAAGTCTCTGGTATGGAACCTGAACCCATTACCTTCTGACTGAGCCACAGCTGACACACACAGAAATACTTTGCCAGTGTCTGACTCAGATGTGGGACTGAGCAGAGCAGGGAATCCAGTCTGCATTCTTCTACTCTGGTGTTCTAGTTTGCTCTTCCAACCTGAAGTGTCATTGTAGAATGTGTGGTGGGACTGCCTGTAGTCCCAGCAGTGGCCACCGCTCCTGGCTAGCACTGCTGAGACTCCAGAGCTTCCAGTCATCTGATTGGCTGACAGCACTGTAAGGCGAATCTCCCAGCCGAGATTGGGGCTGAAGTCTATTTTTTTTCAAATTTTTATTCCATCCAGGAAACCAAATTCAAATTGAATCCGATTCATGGTCCCCACAAGAGAGACAAACAAAATTCAAGCTTACAAGATGAGGCATTACACCCATCCTGGGCTTGATCTGATGTTTCATCTTAGCCCAAAGGTCCAAATGGCTTTGGAAAATTGCATCAGGTGAGGCCTAGGTTAAAACTCACCAGCTACCTTGATCATTCACTCTACCCTAGCCGAGGAAGTCAACCTGTCTGATCATTATCTCTCCCCGAACCACCTTTGTGGTCTGGTTTCTCCCCTGCTAGGTCTTGTCCTGGAGCAATGAACACTGCTGAATAACGGGGGAGGAGGGGACAGCTGTTGGGATGGTAGGTGGGCTCCCCCTCCTGGCATTTCAGTTGGGGTGAGGGAGGGGGTGCATGGTGGGTACAGGGACCACAGTGCCCCATAAAAATCCAGCCCTTGCTTTTTAAACTATTTCGGAAATAAAGGACTTGCAGAAGGATCTGGCTGGAAACAGATGCTGACAGACCCTGCTATACATCGCAAATTATGTTTTCTTTTAAATTTTCAGAATTTGCATTTTTCTCTTGCTTTTTTTTATTGTATAGTAATTTGAAAGTTGTTATTGGTTCTGATAACATCCCTTACATGCAAGCGGCATTTCCTCAAACTGGCCACACGTAACACGACCGAAACTCTGTTAACAAAGCCTAATTATATTACATAAAGCATATAATCTCAAGGATGCGACACCATAAAAGTGAATGTGGCACCTCAGCATCACTTTTGAAGTGTCTGTAAAGCAAAAGATTATGATTGACTTAATTAACCATTACTTGTTAACATCCGAATGCAAAAGCATTGGGAAAAAAAGTCCTCCCTGCATTAAGCAGATTCCAATTAATAATGAACAACTGCCATAAACCTATCCATTTAAATCAATCATTGATTTAATATTCAGCAGTGTGAGGCCAGCAAACATCACAATGCAAACTGATTAATTTGCTCAAACATTGCTTGAAACTGTTAGCCACTCATCCTTACTTCAGTCCATTTACACAGCAGAAAACAACATTATAACAAGCACATTCTGAAAGCAATTACTAAACTAGTCACTAATTCCTGCCAGAAGTCCGCCCCTCACACACAGGCCTGATTGGAAATTTCACCTGGGGGTGAATTGGGTGTAGTGGAGTTTGAATTTGTTAAAATTGTGTGGGTGTGTGAAAGAGGACCATCAGGAAAGCTGTAGCTGTCATCCTTCTGTGAAACAATGGCTCTCAAAAGTGAGTAGTGACAACTCACTGCCCGATGTCAAAAACCTTCCAAATAACAGCTGTGAGGCAGAAGCAATGAATGCAAACCTTGTGGAAATAAATTATTCATTAATGATATGGTCTCAGAAATTTGGAGAATAATAAGTTACTGGTATCAAATTTGACAAATTGTGAGGAGGATTATGGAAGATTGCAGCAGGGCATTGATGGCCTGAACAAATGATAAAAATCTGGACACGATGGAGATCCAAAGAGACAGGTGGCAGGTTCTGTTCAATATCGTAAAATGTGATCTCCTAGTCTGAGGAAGGATATTCTTGCTATTGAGGGAGTCCAGTGTAGTTTTACCAGACTGATTCCTGGAATGGCAGGACTGACATATGAAGAGAGACTGGATTGACTGGGCTTGTACTCACTGGAATTTAGAAGAATGAGAGGGGATCTCATAGAAACATATAAATTCCTGATAGGACTGGACAGGCTCGATGCGGGAAGAATGTTCCCGATGTTGGGGAAGTGCAGAACTAGGGGTCACAGTCTAAGAATAAGGGGAAAGCCATTCAGGACTGAATGAGGAAGAACCTCTTCATGCAGGGAGTTGTGAACCTGTGGAATTCTCTATCCCGGAAAGCTGTTGGGGCCAATTTGTTATGTTAATTCAAGAGGGAGCTGGATGTGGCCCTTGTGGCTAAAGAGCTCAAGGGGTATGGAGAGAAAGTGGGATACAGGAAGTGCATGATCAACCATGATCCTATTGAATGATGGTGCAGGCTCGAAGTGCTGAATGGCCTACTCCTGCACCTATTTTCTATGTGAAGCTATGTTGTTTGGAAATAAGAACAGAGAAAGGGAACATGCTTTAGACGGTGAGATTTTAAATGACGTAAAGGAGCAGAGAAATCTGAGTTTGCAGATAAACAGGTCGTTAAAAGCTTGCACTTCAAGCAGATAAGGCTGTAAACTGGCAAACAGTATCATTAATTGTGCATCTAGAGGAATAGAATGTAAAAGCAAAGCAGTAATGTTGAACTTAAGACCTTATCCTCACTGCGATTGGAGAAGTGAGTACTTTTCTGCTGTGTGAGGTTTCACTTTTAGAGTGAGTGTGAGTCAGGAAATGTGGGGCGGTGTGGGGGGAGGTTTCTCATCCCACCTGCCACGGGAATTGTAGTGGGTCGGGGGCAGACCATACAAAGGTTCATTGACCTCGGGCGGGATTTTCTAGTTTTTGGGTGAGCGCGGTTGGAAAATCCCGTACATTTCTCTGACCAGACTTTCCTGGGAATGTGCTTCTCTTTAGAAAGGATGGCCTCATGAAATGACCCCATTATATACAGTTTTGGGTACCTAATTATGTGAAGGTTGTAAAAGAAAATTGAAGAAAATGTGCAATATAGATTCACCAGGGCATTAGTGAAATCTTGTCGAGAGAGAGACACGAGAAGTCACCAAGGTTAGGAGTGACTTGCTGGGAGAAGATAATTATAGAAAAAGAATAGAATTATAGAAACCCTACAGTACAGAAGGAGGCCATTCGGCCCATCGCACCTGCACCAACAACAATCTCACCTCGGCCCTATCCCCGTAACCCCACATATTTACTCTGCTAATCCCTACGCATCCCGGGACACTAAGCGGCAATTTAGCATGGCCAAAGCACCTAACCCACACATCTTTGGACCGTGGGAGGAAACTGGAGCACCCTGAGGAAACCCACGCAAGTACGGGGAGAATGTGCAAACTCCACACAGACACTGACCCAAGCTGGGAACCATGATCATTCTCAAGAACAGCAAGATGATAATAAGAGGGCCTCAAATTTAGGTTGATTTGCAGGAGGAATCAATGGGAATGTTGGAAAAAATATATTTTATACAGAGAGTGATTAGAACACTGAATTCATTACTGAAGCAGAATCTGTAAATTTATGTTAAAATGAGTGTAATGCCTTTGAATTTCCTTAAGTTAGAAATAATCACACTTCAGTTTTGAAATGCTGGAGCTCCCGTATTTCTTGTTGTTCTCTATATGGTTCGGGCACTGATACATTGTTAGTTGGCATATAAACAGCAGTGGGTTATATATTCACATAACAATTAATTCCTATTTCTTTACAAGTAATATAAAAAATATAAGTGAGTTAGATGGTTCCTTGAAAAGAATATTGAAGTGTCAAGAGAGTTGGATTACTGGCTCACGTTGAAAATGACCCATTGCAGGCTTGGTAAATCATTTGGCCTGTCCTTCTGTTTTAGCATATGAAATCAATGTTTTAATAAAATTCTGAGCATACAAAGTCGTTTGGTTGATTAGGTTGTTTTGGACGTCACTGTGGAAGACGCTAATGTCCGGGAAGGATGCTTGCTGGACGGTTCTGTGCTGAGCTCAGACACTCGTGTAGGAGTCGGACAACGCAACGTCTAACACATGACCATCTGTTCAAAATGTTAGTCACAGAAGACTCAACAATGGGGGAGAAAACTCTTCACGATTATTCAGTGACAACCGTGGGAAAAAATACAACTGAAGTGGTAAATAAGGGAAGAAGACTCTTGTAAATCATGTCACGGTCAAATAAACTGTGGCAAGGTTTATTTTTGGAAGGAAAGGATGAAAAGAAAACTTGCATTTTAAGCAAATGCTACAAATCCTCAGAGTCGATAAACAGTGGGTGGAATCTTGTGCTCTCGCCTGTGGCAAAGTTGGAGGTGGGAAAGATGTGTAATGAGATGGGATGATAGTGTACTGAAACTCTACTGCCTTCCTGCCTCCGCTAGAATTAAGTTTAAGGTAAGAAGGCCCACGGTTGTTCGACCTGCCACACTGCCTATGGAGGCCCTGAAGTGGCCAGTTAATGACAGTTTAAGGGCTGGTATTAACCCAACTTCAGGTGGTCCTGTCGCCATGTGGTGTGCATGGCAGCTAAAACTGTGCAGTCTGCTTGTCACGTTCTGGGGGAGGTATCTCGATCAAAACCACAATGCCTGATCGAGGGACTGGAGATTGAGAAGCTGGGGGGGGGGGCACGAAGAGCTCCTACCCCTGATTTTGCTGCTGACCTCCCTGCACCCCTCTTCCTGCCACTATTGTATTGTGATTGGCTGGCAGCTCTCAGCAGACGAGACCTATGTCCTCAGGTTCTTGTTCCCTGGGGACAGCACGCCACTGACCTCGCCACTGCCTGATTGGTTTGTGTTTTGGTGGACCTTCTCGAAAAGAGGCAGCGCAAGCCCCTAGCCACTCGCAGCCGATAGGCAAGAGCCCGACACAACAAGCTTCCACCCAATGTGACTCCAGATGTTTCAGGAAGGGAAAACCAGTTAAAATCAGTTTTGTCTCGAGCAAGTCTAATGAAGTGGGAGGAAAACAATTATTACAAGTACTATATATGAGTCTGGCATCACTCAGTAGACTTTACCTCCAGTCACTCATATGTACTGTATTGCTTCATCGATTTTCTCTGAGGGAGGATGAATACATCTCGTGCTGAGGCTGTAGCGGGACTCTGGTGAACAGCAAATACTATGTTCCACGACATGAGATTGTAGACCTTTATGATACAATTTGCAAAACATGGCTATTTCTCAAGAACCAGGTATCATGATGCCTGTTTTCTCATTGGACTAGAAATCATTTTTTTATTCATGCACGGGTATTGGTAGCTGGCCAGCATTTATTGCCCATCCCTAGTTGCCCAGCGGCAATTGAGAGTCAACCACATTGCTGTGGCTCTGGAGTCACATGTAGGCCAGACCTGGGAAGGACGGCAGATTTCCTTCCCTAAAGGACATCAGTGAAGCAGATGGGTTTTTCCAACAATCAAGAATGGTTTCATGGTCATCAGTAGATTCTTAATTCCATGTTTTTTATTGAATTCAAATTCTACTCTCTGCTGTGGCGGGATTCGAATCCGGGTTCCCAGAACATTAGCAAAGTTTCTAGATTAATAGTCTAGTGATAATCACACTTGGCCATTGCCTCCCCTATTGCTGTAGAAAATGCTCCTGAACAGTCTTTGGCTATTTTCGCTTGAACTAGCTTTGGTGCTGTGAGATTGGAACCATTCCATAAGGTGAGAAAGGAACTACAGACTAAAAGCCTTGCATCAGTAATAGAATTGGTTACCAGCAGTAAACTTGAGGATCAGGGTGTACAACAGTCAACATGGTTTCAGAAGGGGTGAGATCCTTTCTTATTAATCTTTTTGAAGATGTGGACCATAGAAAACCTTCTTTTGTGATATGAGAGACTTCCATTTATGGAGCGTCTTTCATGACTTTGGATCCTTCCTAACAAAACACTTCATGGAGGTTTACAGCATGGAAACTGGCCTTTCGGCCCAACTTGTCCATGCTGCCCAATTTTAACTACTAAGCAAGTTCCAATTGCCCGCGTTTAGCCCATATCCCTCTATACCCATCTTACTCAAGTAACTGTCTAAATGCTTTTTAAAGGCAAAATTGTATCTGCCTCTACTACTGCCTCCAGTAGCTCATTCCAGTCACTCACCACCCTCTGTGAAAAAATTGTCCCTCTGGACACTTTTGAATCTCTCCCCTCTCACCTTAAATTTATGCCCTCTATTTTTAGACTCCCCTACCTTTGGGAAAAGAAGTTGACTGTCTACCTTATCTATGCCCCTCATTATTTTATAGACCTCTATAAGATCACCCGTAAGCCTCCTACGCTCCGGGGAAAAAAGGTCCCAGTCTATCCAGCCTCTCCTTATAACTCAAACTATCAAGTCCCGGTAGCATCCTAGTAAATCTTTTCTGCACTTTTTCTAGTTTAATAATATCCTTTCTATAATAGGGTGACCAGAACTGTACACAGTATTCCAAGTGTGGCCTTACTAATGTCTTGTGCAACTTCAACAAGATGTTCCAACTCCTGTATTCAATGTTCTGACCAATGAAACCAAGCATGCCGAATGCCTTCTTCAGCACCCTGTCCACCTGTGACTTCACTTTCAAGGAGCTTTGAATCAATATCCCTCAATCTCTTTGTTCTATAACTCTCCCTAATGCCCTATCATTAAATGAGTAGATCCTGTCCCGATTTGATCTACCAAAATGCATCCCCTCACATTTATCTAAATTAAAATCCATCTGGTATTCATCGGCCCACTGGCCTAATTGATCAAGATCCCATTGCAATACTAGATAAACTTCCTCATTGTCCACTATGCCACCAATCTTGGTGTCATCTGTTAACTTACTAACCATGCCTCCTAAATTCTCATCCAAATCATTAATACAAATAACAGTGGACCCATCACCGATCGCTGGCCACAGGCCTCCAGTTTGAAAAATAACCCTCTGCAACCACCCTCTGTCTTCTGTCGTCAAGCCAATTTTGTATCCAGTTGGTTACCTCACCCTGGATCTCATGAGCTTTAACCTCATGGTCTGTACTTAAAAGTTGATAAGGTACCAGGACTGAATGAGGTGCATCCAAGGATGTTGAAAAAAGTGAAAGTGGAAATTGCAGAGGCACTGGCCATAATTTTTCAGTCTTCTTTCGATTCATTGGGTGGTGCTAATGGGATTGGCAGATTGCAAATATTAAACACTTGTTCAAAAAAGGGTGTAAAGGTAAGCCCAGCAACTAAAGCTAGTCAGTTAAATGGTGATGGGGAAGCTTTTGGAATTGATAATTTGGGACAAAATCAATAATCACTTATACAAATGTCAGTTAATTAAGGAAAACCAGCATGGATGTTTTAAGGGTACATCTTGTTTGACTAACTTGCAGGAGTCTTTTGAAGAGGTAACAGAGAGGGTTGATGAGGGCAGTGCCATTGATGTGGTGTACATGGACTGCCAAAAGGCTTTTGATGCAGTGCCACACAACAGATCTGTGAGTAAAGTTCGAGCTCATGGAATAAAAGGGACAGCAGTAATATGAATACAAAGTTAACTGAGTGAACAGGGAGTAGAGGTAAATGGTTGTTTTTCAGTCTGGAGAAAAGTTTATCATGGAATTTCCAAGGTGTTGCTGTTCAGATCTCTGCTCTTCCTGATATGTAATAATGACGTGGACCTTGGTTGTAAAGGGCACAATTTAAAAATCTGCAGAAACATCATCTAGTATTATGAACTGGGAGAAGGATAGTATAGAACTTCGTAGGGCGTAGACAAGTTGGTGAAATGGGAGAACAAGTGGTTGAGGAAATTTAATGCAGAGAAGTGTGAAGTGATTCATGTTAGTAGGAAGAACATGGAGTTACAAGATATAATAAAGGGTACAATTCTAAAGGGGATGGATGCAGAAGTGTAGGGAACTGTGTCTCTTTGTACATAAAGATTGAGAGTGTTGTTAAAGATCACGGGATCCTGTGCTTTATAAATAGGGGCAAAGTGTAGGAAAGCAAGGAAGTTAGTTAAATCTATATAAAAACACTACTTCAGTCTCAAGTGGAGCATTGTGTCCATATCTGGGCACCACACTTTAGGAAGGATGTGAAGGCATTAGAAAGGGTGCAGAAATCTTTCATGAGAATGGTTCCAGGGATGAGGGACTTCAATTACAGATTGGAGAAATTCTCCTTTGAGAATAAATGGTTGAGAGGAGATTTGATCAAAGTATTGCAAATCATGAGGGATCTGAATAGAATAGATAAAGATAAACTGTAGCCATGGGTGGAAGAATCAAGAACAAGTGAGTAAAGGTTGAAGGTCATTTGCAAAAGAAGCAGTTGGATAGGAGGAAAAACCGTTTCCTGCAAAGAGTATAAGGATCTGGAAAGCACTGGTTGAGAGTATGGTGGAGGCAGGTTCAATCAAGGCTTCCAAAGGGAACTGGATTATTATCATAGAAATCATAGAAACCCTCCAGCACAGAAAGAGGCCATTTGGCCCATCGAGTCTGCACCGACCACAATCCCACCCAGGCCCTACCCCCATATCCCTACATATTTACCCACTAATCCCTCTAACCTATGCATCTCAGGACACTAAGTGCAATTTTAGCATGGCCAATCAACCTAACCCGCACATCTTTGGACTGTGGGAGGAAACCGAAGCACCTGGAGGAAACCCACGCAGACACGAGGAGAATGTGCAAACTCCACACAGACAGTGACCCAAGCCGGGAATCGAACCCAGGTCCCTGGAGCTGTGAAGCAGCAGTGCTAACCACTGTGCTACCGTGCCGCCCAGAAAAAAAAAATGCAGAACGATAAAGAAAAGGCAGTGGAGTGGGACTAGGTGAATTGCTCCTTCAGAGAGCCAGAATAGACACCATGGGTCAAATGGCCACGTTTTGTACTGTGATTTTCCAGCCTTTCCTGTCAAAGTCAACGGAGATTTGAATGGCTCACCACATCCACCATGAGAACCCACTGCGGTAGGACTGGAAAGTCCTGGCCTATGATTCCGTGCAGTACCTCTGCAGTGCTGCAATGGAGTGTTAGCATAGAACTTGTGTTCAAGTCTCTGGCGTGGTTCTTGAATCGTTCTGATTCAGGGTGGTGAGTGCTAACAACTGAGACATGAAAGATTGTATACGCTTGAAGCAATGAAAATGCATTGTCCATGGAAGCCCCAAACAGACATTAACAAAGTTACACAGTGTGAAGAATTACTAAATGATCTGCCTCCGAGACTGGTGTTGGGCTATAATGTTTCTCACTTTGCATTGATGACCTAGAATGAGAAATGTGGTGTAAATTGGTTAGATTTGCAAGTGATGGGCTGGGATAGTAGGGGGAAAGTAAATTTGAATTTGAGTAAACAAGTCAAAGATCATCAAATGTGAATAGATGGGCCACTGGGTGAAATTCAATTTGAGTGAAGTAATGCACATCGGAAACCATGGCATAGGTACCCCAGGAATGGTGTTGAAGCTACACTGAAAAAGATCCAAGGGTGCTGGTAGCCTTGAACTTTATATCACCATTGAGCCATTTTGCACAAATACTGTCTACACCATGGTGACATGGATGACACTTTGGCACCTTGCGAGTCATTCATGAATAATTAAGGTGAGTTAAAAGATCATTTATTATAGTCGCTTTACAATTGGCTGCTTCTCTCTTTTTCACTTAGAAAATTCGCAGGAAAGGCATGTTTCAAAATGGCATTTTCCAGTAACTTCGTTAGTGAGCAGTCAATATTAATTAAAAGTGAGCTCTCCTCTCCATTCCCGAACCAAGAAAAATGCAGCTGAGTGGTTTTATTTTAATCATTGATGGATTATTTATTATAATACTGGATGTGTAACTGCGTTTTCCCAGGGATTTGAGGTTATTGATTCTAAATGTTTAGCATGTTTTCGCCACTCATGCTTTTGATTTCACAGAAAAGGTCAGACCACTTCTGCAGTCCTTCAGTGGAACACAAAGGAGGCACGCAGCCTGTCAGGATGAGAAATATTCTGTGTTATCTTGTTTTTGCAGCAATCGTTTCTGCCACATTGTGCCTGTTTCGGAAGGCTCATTTTCATTATGCAGTGTATTGCTAAATAAAAGGCAGAATACCAACAAACGTGCTGTTCATTTTCCAGACCTGTGCAGTACATGCCTGCTATTGCTGCCCTCAGTACATTTCTCCAATGCAATGTTTCACTTTCTCCATTAATGCCCCATGAACTCTTTTCCCCACAGCTTTCTTGTCCACACACCCGCTTCAATAAGTCCCAGCACCACGTAAAGTCTGTTTTACTGAGTGATCACCATTGTCGTGCAGACTTCTGAGAGCCCTGCAATGCAAATTGGGATCATTTCACTGCTTCCAAAAAACTCCAATACTGAGGTCTTCATTATATTTTTAAAAAAAACATTCAAAATCGTTATTTGTGGGCCACTTGGGGAAAACTAGGGGAGGCGATGGCCTAGTGGCATTATCGCTAGACTATTGATCCAGAAACTCTGCTAATGTTCTGGGGACCTGGGTTCGAATCCCACCTCGGCTGTTGGTGGAATTTGAATTCAACAAAAAATGTCTGAAATTAAGAATTCACTGATGGCCATGAAACCATTGTCCATTGTTGGAACAACCCATCTGGTTCACTAATGTCCTTTAGGGAAGGAAATCTGCCGTCCTTACCTGGTCTGACCTACATGTGACTCCAGGGCCACAGCAGTGTGGGTTGACTCTCAACTGTCTTTGGGCAACTAGGGGTGGGCAATAGATACTGGCCAGCCAGCGACACCCATTTCCCACCAATGAATAAAACAACCCATTTCAGACCCCGGAGCCTTCATCAAAGGGATGGCCTGTGTTAGTTCACACACCAGAAGGCAGTAACTGAAATGAAATTATCTGACCAGTGTACGTTCTGCCTTCTGAGTACTGTTTAAAGCCACAGGGGGTTTGAACCAAATGCTTTGTCTGATCATAAAACTCTTCTTTCACAACTTTGAACAACATCCAACTCTACACCTGTAACCTCAACATGGACAGCACGGTGGCACAGTGATTAGCACTGCTGCCTCACAGCGCCAGGGACCCGGGTTCGATTCCAGCCTTGGGTGACTGTCAGTGTGGAGTTTACACATTCTCCTCGTGCCTACGTGGGTTTCCTCCAGAGGCTTCAGTTTCCTCCCACAGTCCAAAAATGTGTGGGTTAGGAGGATTGGCCATCATAAATTGCCCCTTCGTATCAGGGAGATTAGCAGGATGAATACGTGGGATTACATGGATAGGGCCTGGGTGGAATTGTGGTTGGTGCAGGCTTGTTGGGCTGAATGGTCTCTTAGTGCACTGTAGGGATTCTATTTTGTGAAATTATTCCTCAAATGAATCATGTGACAAACTTATGATGACGACAAAATTCCAAATTTCAGTAGATGACATATGAACAAAAATCTGTTTGCACATTGGGTGTAATACAGATCCTGATTCATGCAGAAGTCTTGAAGTCAGGACAAAGCCCTTCAGCACTTGCCAGACCATCCCCTGTAGACTTCAGCAACTTTAAGGATCTTTTGATGCAACAGTTAGTAGAAACTGATCAGCAGCTAACCAGAAAACTGTTGATGCCTTTACAGCACTGGTGGCGTTCCAGCTTGCTACTGAGTGCGTGTTTAGCAGTGCGTGATAAAGGGATGGTAAATAAGTGGAATGTTGAGCATCAAATCAGTGTTACATTCTGATTTATAAGGTGTCTATTCTGCATCCTTGCAACAGATGATCCCTGTGAGAGCTTGATGATTGTGTGCTATCTGAAACGATTTGCACCAGAAATGCATGTCATGCAGACACCATTTTGGACCTCTAACAGCACTTGTAGTACTCATAAAAAAACAGGCATCATGGATTAGGGACACATTCTGCCCACAGCACAAATTAATAATGTGGTATATGAATTTCAATGCCAGTATGATGCTATGTGTGTGCACTGGACGTCCCAAAGACTGGTAGATCATATCAAACAGCGTGTCTCCTCCACTCTTTGGGTTCAGTCTATACCTTGCCTGTTGCAAACAACCCATGCTTGCAAAACTCAAAACACAGTGTCCAACATTATATGTGATTCCATGATTGGACAACATTAGCTAAATAATCCTCAGTGCGTTACAAATTATGCTGACAACAGATTTAAAATTGTCAGTAAGGCTTGCAGTGTGGCACATTTGCATGTACTGGAAGCTACATATATTAATACACAGGTCCCTGTTCTTTGCAGACAGAAAGAATGTGTACACACTTTGTGCCTGTTTCAGCTAAACAAAATAAGTGACAGCCATTCGCTGGTTCATTCCTCAGGGCAGTAGCTTGACTAATCAGAGTCAAGTTATGTGGTTTAAATTTTGAATAATGCTTGGCAGGTAACTGTCAGTCACTGTCAACTGGTGCACTCTCCATGGAAATGTCTCTACCAATCAGAGACCACTTGCCAACCAATCAGCACTCTCTTCTCATACAGTACAGATATGTTTTCCCTTACATTGGTGCTCTTGTGAATTGTCCTGTTGAGTGCAAGATGAAAAACTTTGACAAAATGTATATTTTTTCAGCGGTAAAGTTCTGTACTGCTAAACGACTGTTTGTACTTTCTAAGATGACCTCAGCCATATTCGGGCATTTATTCAGATATTCAGTACATTGACATTATCATATATACTACATTGGAATCAGGTTTTTTGGTTCATTTTAATAATCTTCCCTTCTCTTATTTGAATTTGTGAACCACCTCCTCTCGTTATATTGTCTCTTCAATTTAGGACAGTAATTATATAACTTGCTCACTCAGAGTGCATTAAAAATGGCTGCAGGTGTTCCAGCTCTCAGAGTCTTTTGGACTCAAAGTCTTGCTGGCATTCTGTACTGGGTTTTCATGGCCGGACTTTCCCGCTGCCGTTTTACCTCCATGAATAACCAGCTGCTTTTTGGAAGGTTAGCTCCAGCAGGTGGTATGACAGCAGGTGAGGCAGCTGCTGTCAGTTCAGCTTGGAGCATGCTCAGCCAGCGAACTGAATGCCGTGTTCTCTAAAGCCCAGGTCCATTGCCTGTGAATTGCGAGCTGTGCCTGTTGGGTGTTGTCTGAAATTTAAGAAAAAGAAAATATTACCTTGTATTCTGCGTTTTTCCCTCAGGCTCTTTTAAATTCACAAAGTTGCATGTTAATAGAACTTGCTAGAATGTTCCTTTTTGGAGCACGCCATATTGTGTGGATTATGAAAGCGTCAGGTGGCAGGCACGTAATTTGCTTGAGTTTTGGGTGAATTAATAGTGGGTTCAGAGCAGCTGTAAACATGGACATCCGCAGTGGTGCGCACCATGGTTAGTATAGGTCAAGACTTCTTAATCTGCTCTTAAATAACAGAGAAATTGAAATTCAATAAAAAATATTTTGAATTAAGAATCTACTGATGACTGAAACCTTTGTCGATTGTCGGAAAAATCCATCTGGTTCACTATGTCCTTTTTAGGGAAGGAAATCTGCTGCCTTACCTGGTCTGGCCTACATGTGACTCCATAAGACCCGAAGACACAGGAGTAGAATTAGGCCACTCGGCCCGTCGAGTCTGCTCCACCATTCAATCATGGCTGATATTTTTGTCATCCCCATTCTCTTGCCTTTCCCCCATAACCCCTGATCCCCTTACAAATCAAGAAACTCCAGAGCCACAGCAATGTGGTTGACTCTCAACTGTCCTCTGAAATGGCCTAGCAAGCCATTCAGTTCAAGGGCAATGAGGGATAGGCAATAAATGCTGGCCAGCCAGCGATGTCCATGTCCCAGGAATGAATAAAGAAAATACCTGGAGAGTGATGTCTTTTTTTCCTCATTCTGTTTGGCTGTACATTTGCTTCTTTATTTGTGGTTGTTTCAGAAAAAATAATATTTTCAGCCACAATATCAGTTTCTGTCATCTCACTTGTAGCGCAGGTAACTGATGAATCATTCTCCTTTGTACCTATACAAGCAGCATGGTCTCCTTCCCTAGAAATGGTGATCAGAACTGTGTACACAGCCACCAACATTACAGGTTGGATCGATATCGCATACAGTCATTTGCTTTCTATTTCACGGACCACGCAACAAATGATCATATTTGTCTTATTACCGCTTCCTTGCACTACTCATGGCTTCTAGTTCGTTCAAGCTGTTGGTATTTCTAGTTTATTCTAGTCTCATTACTCTGCACTTATTGACTCTAAATTTCATTTGTCTTTTCCCAGCCAGGCATGGGTTTCCTCTGGGTGCTCCGGTTTCCTCCCACAGTCCAAAGATGTGCGGGTTAGGTTGATTGGCCATGTTAAATTAACTCCAGTGTCAGGAGGATTGCAGGGTAAATATGAGGGGTTATGGAAATAAGGTCTAGGGGGATTGTGCTCGGTGCAGACTCGATGGGCCAAATGGCCTCCTCTGCACTGTAGGGATTCTATGACTCTATAAATTTATCTAGATCCTGCTGCACCTATAATAGAATCCTACAGTGCAGAAGGAAACGATTTAGCCCATCGAGTCTGCACTGACCACAACCCACTCAGACCCTATCCCCAGAACCCCTTGCATTTACCCTGCTAGTCCCCCTGACACTAAGGGGCAATTTAATCTTAGAATCTTAGAAACCCTACAGCACAGAAAGAGGCCATTCGGCCCATCGAGTCTGCACCGACCACAATCCCACCCATGCCCTACCCCCATATCCCTACATATTTACCAACTAATCCCTCTAACCTACGCATCCCAGGACACTAAGGGCAATTTTAGCATGGCCAATCAACCTAACCTGCACATCTTTGGACTGTGGGAGGAAACTGGAGCACCCGGAGGAAACCCACGCAGACACGAAGAGAATGTGCAAACTCCACACAGACAGTGACCCAAGCCGGGAATCGAACCCAAGTCCCTGGAGCTGTGAAGCAGCAGTGTTAACCACTGTGCTACCGTGTCGCCCCATAGAATAGAATCCCGACAGTGCAGCATAAGGCCCATCGAGTTTGCATTGACAACAATCCCACCCAGGCCCTATCTCTGTAACCCCACATATTTACCCTGCCTAGCCCCCTGACACTAAGGGGCAATTTAACATGTCAATCCACCTAACCCAACATTTTTGGACTATGGGAGGAAACCGGAGCATCCAGAAGAAACCCACGCAGACACGGGGAGAATGTGCAAACTCCACACAGACAGTGACTCAAGCTGGGAATTGAACCCAGGTCCCTGGCGCTGTGAGGCAGACGTGTTAACCACTGTGCTACTGTGCCGCCCCTCCTTGAACATGTTGTTGCCTCCCAAATCCGACCCTATCTTCCCCAGAATTCCATGTTTGAATCCCTCCACCGTAATAAAACAACTCCGATCAATTGATTGTTTGCACCCCTTCCACCCTGATGGGGGATTGGCAAAAGCTTGACAATTCGACTGTACTCACAACTCTGAATCATTGATAGACAAGGTGAATAGCAAAGATCTGTGCACGGCCTCCTCTCTGCCTCCTTTGATGCAGCCAGTTGCGGGACAGGGCTTTGATGGAAGAATACAAAAAGTAGTAATCGCAGGCGAAGGCAGGAACCAGCTGCAGTGTCTGTTCTTTGTTCCCCGTGCTGCCAAGTAAGTAATTATGTAGCTGATTCTAGTTTGTTTGCTGTAATAGCTCCATGAGTGTAATAGGCAAGTCCCAAGAAGCCATTATAACAAACAAACTGGAATCAGCCATACAATTACTTGGCATCATGAAAAAAAGTGCAGGCACTCAAGAAAACTCATGGCACATGCTGTTTAAATCTGGAGTACTTCCTCAAGTGCTGCTATCCTAATTGGAACTGGAAATATACATTTGTACCAAAATGTTTGGGAGCATTTGTGAGGAGTTAAGTTAATAAAGCTCACTCCGGTAAGAAGTTTCGATTTTTGAAACTTGTTGTGTTCCCGTCAAAATTGATGAACAAATTATACAAAACATTGAATTCTAAAGTAACGTCTGCAACCTCTGTCACCAAAATTGATCAATAGATGCGCTCCTAACTGCAGCAAAATCGACCTGCCATTTTACAATGCAGATTGCTAGAAGTTATATTTAATAAAGTGCTGGTTCAGCACTGCCAAATAATGTCAATTAGCCAGGTTTTAATATGAATATATTAATGATACGACACTATTTTGTGGTCAGTAATATCTCGAGCCCCAGTTTGTCCAGTCTTTATCCTTCAAATTTAAAATAAAGATGAAAACCAAATGGCAGCAGTAAACATAGTAATCTTTAGATTAAACTGTTTGCAACAATTATTTTTATTCATTTGTGGGACATGGACATTATTTATTTATTAGTCGCAAGTAAGGCTTATATTAACACTGCAGTGAAGTTACTGTGAAATTCCCCAAGTCACCAAATGCTGGCGCCTGTTCGGGGTCAATGCACCTAACCAGCAGGTCTTTGGACTGTGGGAGGAAACCGGAGCACCCGGAGCAAACCAACGCAGACACGGGGAGAATGTGCAGACTCTACACAGACAGTGACGCAAGCCGGGAATCGGACTCAGGTCCCTGGTGCTGTGAGGCAGTAGTGCTAACCACTGTGCCACCGTGCCACCCGCATCGCTGCCTGGCCAGCATTTATTGCCCATTTCTACTTGCCCTTGGGTAGGCCATTTCAGAGAGCAGTCAACCACATTGCTGTGGAGTCACATGTAGGCCCGACCAGGTAAAGATGGCAGATTTTCCTTCCCTAAAAGTCATTAGTGAACCTGATGTGTTTTTCCGACAATCGACAACCGTTTCATGGTCATCAGTAGATTCTTAATTCCAGATATAATTGAATTTAAATTTGTCTATCTGCTGTGGCAGGATTCAAACTCAGATCCAGAGAACAGTCTAAATAGTCTAGCGATAATATGACTAGGCTAGCGCCTCCACAGTGTAGGCTGAAAACTGTACAATCTTGTCACCTATTTGTATTGGGTCATTTTCATACTCTTCATAGTTCTGTACTCGACATGTACTGAAACAGGAAAAAAGATAGAGGGTCCGATTATACCATCGCATTGCGCCCATTTTTGGGCGCGAAAACTTGGTAATGTCGGGCATGGGGTGAGTAGCACGATCTGCACCCGCCTCCACGCCTGTTCCCCCTTTACCAAGGCCCGAAAAATGGCCGCAATCAGGACCATACCCAAAATGGGCACGACAGCCATTTAAATGCATTTGTATGCATTTAACTTGACTTATTGGGCTGCAGGCCCAACTTTACCAGCACTTCCCCCTTTACCACCGTGTTCACCCATCCAGAATCGGCATGAAACAGATATGCTCCATAAAAGTCCGATTCAGGCGCTCCGTCAGTGAGGATTAGTGAGGAGTTAAGTGCCGAGCGTCCGACGGCTCTCTGCTTGAGATTGGGCGGGGGGGGGTGGGGGGGGAGGTAGGTCCAATGGCTCTCTGCTTGAGATTGGAGGGGGGAAATGGGGGTCTGCTGCCACTCTGCTTGATGGGTGGGGGGAGGAAAGGTGGGTCTGCTGCCACCCTGCCTGTGATCAGTGGGGGAGGCGGGGGGGGGGGGGGGGGGTGAAAGGGGGGTCCGCTGCCACTCTGCCCGAGATCGAAGGGAGGGGCCGTGATTGGAATGGGTGGCAGGGGATTGGGGGGGGGATAAGGGGGTCAGTAATATTGTGGGGGTGGGGCAATGTCTGTGGGGGCCGGGTGAGGCGTTATCTAGCCCAGCACTTCAAATCCAAAGAGGGCCCAGAGATGAATATCTGCATTGCATCAGCTTTTTTAGATTACATGGTTTGAGATTTGTGATCACAGATCGCTCGTTATAAAATAATATGTGCTAGATGTATTTTGGTGATTTATATTTTGTGTCTTATACTTTCATTGCTACGTTGGCAGAAATTCTTCTTCTTATGGCCACTTGTTCTAATATTTTTATTACACTTGCAGTTATTATAAACTCCATAACTTGTTTCTATAGGTAATTAAAATGTGTAATATCACCCTGCACCTCCCTTTGTTCCAGTTACTACATTTGCACTGAAAAATCTACTAAAATTAGCAAACACTTGATTAAAATGTTTGAAACTAAAAAAAAATCCTCCCTTTGTTTCTCCTGACATCTGTGGTTGCTTAATAGGTAAAGTTCCTTTGGCACCAATTACACTTCAGTACTTCATTAGAGTCGTCATTATCCTAATTCAGGGTTTCCCAAACTTTCTGAGCCATGAACTCCATACCAACCTCCCAAGAGCATTGGGGAACCGCAAACAGTCTCATGATGTTGACGGCCGCTTTTTAGCCACGAAATAGGGGTGAATACAGAGACCAAATATAAACCAGTCTTTTCCAGCTTTACCTATGCATGCATTAGGAATAAGGAAGAGGCCCACAGTCACAAATACATTCGCCAGCTACATGGCCCCCTCACATTAACCCCTGGCCAAGCCACCCTCCCTTAACATTAGCCGCAGGATATAGTGCCCACTTTAGGAATGGGTAATCGAAAACTTACGTCTTACCCTTTGTCATTTTTAATGGGAGGAATGATGCTGTAAAGCTGATAAGCAGATGGACACACACACACATCTCTCTCCCACACATGAATATACTCTCTCGCACTCTCTCCCACTCTGTCGCACTCGCTCGCACACTCACACACTCACTCTCGCTTACACACACACACTCGCTCTCACTGTCACTCACACTCGCTCTCACTGTCACTCACACTCGCTCTCACTGTCACTCACACTCGCTCTCACTGTCACTCACACTCGCTCTCACTGTCACTCACACACTCGCTCTCACTGTCACTCACACACTCGCTCTCACTGTCACTCACACATTCGCTCTCACTGTCACTCACACACTCGCTCTCACTGTCACTCACACACTCGCTCTCACTGTCACTCACACACTCGCTCTCACTGTCACTCACACACTCGCTCTCACTGTCACTCACACACTCGCTCTCACTGTCACTCACACACTCGCTCTCACTGTCACTCACACACTCGCTCTCACTGTCACTCACACACTCGCTCTCACTGTCACTCACACACTCGCTCTCACTGTCACTCACACACTCGCTCTCACTGTCACTCACACACTCGCTCTCACTGTCACTCACACACTCGCTCTCACTGTCACTCACACACTCGCTCTCACTGTCACTCACACACTCGCTCTCACTGTCACTCACACACTCGCTCTCACTGTCACTCACACACTCGCTCTCACTGTCACTCACACACTCGCTCTCACTGTCACTCACACACTCGCTCTCACTGTCACTCACACACTCGCTCTCACTGTCACTCACACACTCGCTCTCACTGTCACTCACACACTCGCTCTCACTCACTCACACACTCGCTCTCACTGTCACTCACACACTCGCTCTCACTGTCACTCACACACTCGCTCTCACTGTCACTCACACACTCGCTCTCACTGTCACTCACACACTCGCTCTCACTGTCACTCACACACTCGCTCTCACTGTCACTCACACACTCGCTCTCACTGTCACTCACACACTCGCTCTCACTGTCACTCACACACTCGCTCTCACTGTCACTCACACACTCGCTCTCACTGTCACTCACACACTCGCTCTCACTGTCACTCACACACTCGCTCTCACTGTCACTCACACACTCGCTCTCACTGTCACTCACACACTCGCTCTCACTGTCACTCACACACTCGCTCTCACTGTCACTCACACACTCGCTCTCACTGTCACTCACACACTCGCTCTCACTGTCACTCACACACTCGCTCTCACTGTCACTCACACACTCGCTCTCACTGTCACTCACACACTCGCTCTCACTGTCACTCACACACTCGCTCTCACTGTCACTCACACACTCGCTCTCACTGTCACTCACACACTCGCTCTCACTGTCACTCACACACTCGCTCTCACTGTCACTCACACACACTCTCTCACACACTCTCTCACACACACACACACACTCCCCTCCCTCACTCCTCTCCCTCACTCACCCAGCCCTCTCCGGCACTTGCTCCCCTATCTTATGAGGAGAGTTTGGACAGGTTGGGCCTGTGTTCGTTAAAGTTTAGAAGATTGAGACCTTATTGAAATCCATGTGAACTTGAGGTGACTTGTGAAGGTGTATTTTGAAAGAATGTCTTCCCTTGTTAGAAGATTAGAACCAAGTATCCAGTTTCAAAATATGTGGTCTCCCATTTAAGATGACAATGCGAAGAATGTTGTTCTCTCAAGAGTCGTGAATCTTTGGATCTTTCTTTCCCAGTAGACGGTGAAGGCAGACTCAATAAATATTTTTAAGGCAGAGGTAGATAGATTCCTGACGAACAAGAGAGTCAATGGTCTTCAGGGGTAGGTGTGGAAAGTGGAGTTCATAGAATCCCTACAGTGCAGAAGGAGGCCATTCGGCCCATTGAGTCTGCACTGACCACAATCCCAACCAGGCCCTACTTCTGTAACCCCATTTGTTTACCCTGCTAATCCCCCTGTCAATTTAGCATGGCCAATCCATCCTACCTGCACATCTTTGGACTGTGGAAGGAAACCGGAGCACACAGAGGAAACCCACGCAGACACAGGGAGAATGTGCAAACTCCACACAGACAGTGACCCAAACCAGGAATTGAACCTGGGTCCCTGGCACTGTGAGGCAGCAGTACTAACCACTGTGCCACCGTGCCATCCACCGTGGAGTTGAAACGACAATCGGATCAGCCATGGTCTTATTAAATGGTGAGCCAACTTGAGGGGCCACCTGGCCTGATCCTCCTGGTTCATAACTTTGTATGTTTTCAATTTTCTTGTAAGTAATTTGCAGGAAAAGGGTCTCCTTGAAGTAAATAGAACATAGAACATAGAACATAGAACATTACAGCGCAGAACAGGCCCTTCGGCCCACGATGTTGCACCGACCAGTTAAAAAAAAAAACTGTGACCCTCCAACCTAAACCAATTTCTTCTCGTCCATGAACCTATCTACGGATCTCTTAAACGCCCCCAAACTAGGCGCATTTACTACTGATGCTGGCAGGGCATTCCAATCCCTCACCACCCTCTGGGTAAAGAACCTACCCCTGACATCGGTTCTATAACTACCCCCCCTCAATTTAAAGCCATGCCCCCTCGTGCTGGATTTCTCCATCAGAGGAAAAAGGCTATCACTATCCACCCTATCTAAACCTCTAATCATCTTATATGTTTCAATAAGATCCCCTCTTAGCCGCCGCCTTTCCAGCGAAAACAATCTCAAATCCCTCAGCCTCTCCTCATAGGATCTCCCCTCCATACCAGGCAACATCCTGGTAAACCTCCTCTGCACCCTCTCCAAAGCCTCCACATCCTTCCTGTAATGTGGGGACCAGAACTGCACACAGTACTCCAAGTGCGGCCGCACCAGAGTTGTGTACAGTTGCAACATAACGCTACGACTCCTAAATTCAATCCCCCTACCAATAAACGCCAAGACACCATATGCCTTCTTAACAACCTTATCTACTTGATTCCCAACTTTCAGGGATCTATGCACACATACACCTAGATCCCTCTGCTCCTCCACACTATTCAAAGTCCTCCCGTTAGCCCTATACTCAACACATCTGTTATTCCTACCAAAGTGAATTACCTCACACTTCTCCGCATTAAACTCCATCCGCCACCTCTCGGCCCAACTTTGCAACCTGTCTAAGTCTTCCTGCAGACTACGACACCCTTCCTCACTGTCTACCACACCACCGACTTTGGTGTCATCAGCAAATTTGCTAATCCACCCAACTATACCCTCATCCAGATCATTAATAAATATTACAAACAGCAGTGGCCCCAAAACAGATCCCTGAGGTACACCACTTGTAACCGCACTCCATGATGAATATTTACTATCAACCACCACCCTCTGTTTCCTATCCGCTAGCCAATTCCTGATCCAATTTCCTAGATCACCCCCAATCCCATACATCTGCATTTTCTGCAGAAGCCTACCATGGTGAACCTTATCAAACGCCTTACTAAAATCCATATATACCACGTCCACTGCCTTGCAGATTAAAGACTTAATTATTCCAAATAATTAAGTCTTTCATTTAAGGACACCAAATTTCTATTTATTTTGATGACAGTTCCCCATTTCTATTCCGTAACCTTTTGGTTTTAAGGACTACCCGATTTACCATGCAGGTGGTGAAAAGGCTCAACCTCCATATAGCTGCAGGGGTAACACCAAAACCATGCCTTGGTTGATACAGATGACTCCCTGTTTCTGAGTCAAAATGACCTGGCCAACACTGACAAACTTGCTGGTTATGATGATTCGTTGAGATTGGTATATAATAGTGGATCTCCTCGTTAGGAATCTGAACAATATAACTATGGAAATATTTGCAACTGTTAACATTTTGATTAATATTCTAAGGGAAAGAAAATCATGATTAAGTTGTCAGTTTATGGGATCTGGGAAATGCAGGCTGGAATTATTTTAAAATATATTTTTAGCAGACTAAACGTGGCTTTTTGAAATGATTACACTTCATGAGTTTAGATCACAGAGACTATTCTACACGATCAGTGCAATTCAAAGCTGGAGGATTTTCCAAATAAATTTGGAATGATTTTGGTTTTAATGAGGCATTGCTTGATATGAAAGGTTAATTATGTGGAAAATATATATATTTGTAGCAGTTATTTATTTCTTCGAATTTCTCAAATCCTAGGTGTTGCTACAAGCATTTGCGGTGAATTTGGATTGCACACCTGGATTCCAGGAGAAAAACTATCAAGTCCTACAGTCCTCAGATTATATAAAGGACCAGTTCATTCTGAAAGGTAAGAGCGTTCCTCGGTAGCTCATAAGAGGACCTCATGCCAGAGACAATAAGGAAGATTATCTTCAGTTAGATCTTTGTTCTTCGTTTCGTCACCTTTTCTTTAAATTTCTTCCATACATGTGATGTGATCTATTCCTTTAGATCCATGAGAAGTGTTTTTCTAAACGCAGCATGGGTCACTATCGCTGTTCTGAGTAGGATTTAGTTATCTAGCCTTGGATGACCTTATGGTACGCGCACATCCCACCATGTAGTCAAAGGATTCTAATCTATGTTTGATTGTGGTAACAGTCTGGGTTGTTCCCGGTTCTGATTGCATCTGATTTCTGTCATAGTGCATCTGCTTTGCTGTTTAATCCATAACATTGACATAGTTGGCTAAAGATAGTTAAAGGTTTTCCGCCTCGGGCATAATCGGCAATCCAGGCGCAAATTGTGCTTTAGATTGCACTCGTTTCCTGATTAATTTTCTGGTTCAAGCTTCCTGTCAAACTTATTTGCATAATCACGAATATCCAATCATCCATGAATCAGCGTTTTAAAATGTAATTTATTTTCTTGCATTGCATGATATATTAAAAAGTAGTAAGTTGGTGCAATTTTGTCAGAGGGATACGATGAGAGTGTCATGTCGTGGTCTGCCAGTCGTAATGTCCTTTCACTATTCAACAGATAAAAGAGCATCATTTTTTTAAAAAATGATTATGCATCACTCAACTTTCTCATTTGCTGAAAGATATTTGAGCAGAAACATACTAATTGCGAAATATGGAAATATTAGCCAAAGGAATAAGAATCCCAAATAAATCTCTGCTTACCTCTCCTGAAATTCATTTTAAGAATATGTTTGGATTTTAATATGTCCGTCCGATGTTCATGACATTGGCAAATTCATCACCTGGCCCAGGTTAAAAACGGTTCTCCTGATTATTGTCATTTGGGAAAATGATGATGGGGTTGGTGGGGGAGATGGTATGTTGCCAACACAGGCCAATCTTGCCTCTGCTTGATGTCTCTTTACAGAATAACTTTTACACGGACCACAGGGCAGATGAACTACAATCTCCCTTGCACAGGGTTGTAGGTGAATCTGAGAGATAGAAGAAGCCCCTTATTGTATTGCAGAGACTGTAGAAATAACGGAGAAATAATGGGCAGGAGGGAAACGCTCGGAAAGAACTTGCACCTCTTTCCTGTGCTCTCACTTGTGGTTGATATATATTTCAGAGTAACGTTTTAAATTAGTAAATCCAATTTCATCCCTTGTAACACAAGAGGTTCAAAGTCTTTTACTTCTGGATGAGGCTGTACATAAAATATTTCACAAAGATAAAGGAAGTGGAGCAGTGATTCAGAAAATAAACTACATGAGTACAGTCAGTGAAAGCTATTTTTATTTCTATAAGATAAGTAAAACTTGAAACTTTATCCAGGATGATCACATCTCAGTAATAATTGAATGAGAATTGTTGTTTAGAATTTTCTCTTAATTCCTACATTAATTATAAAAGGCGAGCGACTGAAGCATTTATTCAAGACAACAGGGGGTTTATAATAATTTTCAGAGCCTAAATCAAACACCATGACCAAAGGTTTTCACACACGAATCATCTTTCACGATTGGAAATTATACCTCATGCTCCCACAACTTGATTTCAATTACAGGATGAGCAGAAATAATTTTCCATACCCACAATTATTCAAGAGCAAGGAATTTATACAGAAATCACATCTGCAATGTTCAGTCAATTTCTTTCCTGTCCCCTCTACTCTGAAGGCACAGGCTGTCAATAAAGTAGGAATCCTTGGTGTAGGATTCAGTACTTGATTCAAGTTCTTTTTGTTCATGTATGGGATGTGGCCATCGCTGGCTAGGCCAGCATTTATTGCCCATCCCTAATTACCCTTGAAAAGGTGGTGGTGAGCTGCTTTCTTGGACTGCTGCAGTCCATGTGGTGTAAGTACACCCACAGTGCTGTTAGGGAGGGAATTCCAGGAGTTTGATCCAGGCGACAGTGAAGAAATGGCAATATATTTCCAAGTCAGAATGGTGTGTGGCTTGGACGGGAATTTTCAGGTGGTAATGTTTACGAGAGTCTGCTGCCTTGTCATTCTAGATGGTAGGGGGATCGTGAGTTTGGAAGGTGCCGTCTGAGGAGTCTTGGCAAGTTCCTGCAGTACATCTTCTCGATGGTAGACACTGCTGCCACTGTTAATCAGTATTGAGAGTGTGAATGTGTGTGGAAGGGATCTCAATCAATTAGGCTGCTTTATTCTAGATGGTGTCAAGCTTCTGGGGTGTTGTTAGAGCTGCACCCAGCCAGGCGAGGGGAGAATATTCCATCACAGACCTGATTGTGGACAGGCTTTGAAGAGTCAGGGGGTGAGTTACTCGCCACAAGATTCAGCATGTGGTGTACGTAACTGGCCCAACTACAAAAATACAGTGATCACAAGAGCAGGTCAGAGGTTAGAAATTCTATGATGAGTTACCTATCGCAACACCCCAAAGGCTCACCCTCATCTACAAGGCACGAGTCAGGAACATGATGGAATACTCTCCACTTACCTGGATGAGTGCAGCTCCAATAACACTTGACGCTCGACGATTCCAGGAAAAAGCAGCCCGCTTGATCAACACCCTGACCGCTACTTTGAGTATTCAGTTCCTCTACCGCCGTGCACGCGCCAAGCTTTTTTGACTCCTCTTGCCAAACCTCTGTTCATGAATTCCCAGTTGGACAGGGGCTGCAGACACATGGGAATGCCTGCACATCCCTCTCCAGGGGTCTCGCACCACTTTAACTTGGAAATATATCACTGTTCCTCGATGGTCGCTGGGTCAAAATCCTGGAAATCCCTTCCTAACAGCACTGTGGATGTTTCTACACCCCATGGGCCGCAGCACTGCCTGAAGCTGATTCACCACCAGCTGTCAAGAGTAGTATATATTGGCGTTACCAGTGATGGCCACATCCCATCAATGACTAAACAATCAAGTAACACAGCCAATAGGGAATAAACGTGAGGTGATTAATTTATTTGAAGAACCACAAAAATTGCGATAAGCAGATGTGAAACTGAAGGAGCTTCTTAATAATACATGAAAAGATCAAATCTCACTGGGAGATGTTTGTTTTCAGTCTTACTTTATCCATTCCTTTGCCTCATTAAAGGGAATGTCTTGAACTTTCCCTTCCTCTCCCACTTTCATTTCTTAAGCTTTCAAGCAGCCAATTAAAAATTGCCATTATCTGTTAACTGCTTGATTTGCCTTCCTCCAAGGTCTTTCTGACCTTGTGGTGAATAATGCTCGATGGGCTTTGATGCTTCACATAGGTTTCTCAGTATTTTTAAAAAATTGAATGTAGAAGGAAACCAATAAACTTGTTGGTGTGTTTGACAAACTAACATCAAGAAGGAAAGTCGGGATGTGACCAGCTTGGGGCGGCATGGTGGCACAGTGGTTAACACTGCTGCCTCACAGCGCCAGGGACGTGGGTTCGATTCCCGGCTTGGGTCATTGTCTGTGCGGAGTCTGCATGTTCTCCCTGTGTCTGCGGGGTTTTCTCCGGGTGCTCCGGTTTCCTCCCATAGTCTGAAAGATGTACTGGTTAGGTGGTTTGGCCATGCTAAATTCTCCCTCAGTGTACCCGAACAGGTGCCGGACTGTGGCGACTAGGACATTTTCATTGACACCTCAATGAAGTTACTGTGAAAGCCTACTTGTGACACTAATAAAATAAACTTTTAAAAAAGGGTTCAGAAAGGGTTTGTGCCAAATAGTCACTGCGGAACAGAAGGTGACCATTTGCTTCTTTGATCTATGCTGGTTCTCTGTTGAGCAATCCAGTCAGTTGCATTCACTCGCTCTATCCCCACAGCAGTACAAATATATTTACCTTATGTTCCCATCCTGTAGCCTTTTGAAATCATTGATTATTTCACTACTCTTCTAGGCAGCAAGTTCCAGATCAGTACCTCTCACTGCATTAGAAAGTTCTTCATCATACTACCCCTGAATCTCTTGTCCAGAGGCTTAAACCTGTATCCCCCTTTCTTTGTACCATCAGCTAATGGGAATAGCTATTAATTCTCTATCTGATCTGAACCAGTCACAATCTTGTACACCTCCAACAAATCTCCCATCAATCTTCTTTTCCCGAAGGATAACTACCCTAACTTCTACAAACTAACCTGGCAGCTAAAATCCCTCATCCCTGGAACTTTTCATCATCCAACTCAGTAGCCTAATCCTGCTTTTTCCCCATAAACTTTGATCCCATTTGCCCCAAGTGCTATATCCAGCCACCTCTTGAATACATTCAATGTTTTGGCATCAACTACTTCATGTGGCAATGAATTCCACAGGCTTACCACTCTTTGGGCGAAGAAATGTCTCCTCACCTCCGTCCTAAATGGTCTACCCTGAATCGTCAGACTGTAACCCCTGGTTCTGGACTCCCCCACCATTGAGAACATTCTCCCTGCATCTATCCTGTCTAGACCTATTAGAATTTTATAAGTCTCTATGAGATCCCCCCTCATTCATCTGAACTCCAGCGAAAACAATCCTAACCTCGCCAATCTCTCCTCGTACATCAGTCCTGCCATCCTTGGAATTAGCCTGGTAAACATTCGCTGCACTCCCTCGAGAGCAAGAATATCCTTCCTCAGAAAAGGAGACCAAAACTGCACACAATACTCGAGGTGTGGCCTCACCAAGGCCCTATATAATTGCAACAATACATCCCTGCTCCTGTACTCAACCTCTCGCAATGAAGGCCAACATGCCATTTGCCTTCTTTACCGCCTGCTGCACCTGCATGCTTACTTTCAGTAACTGGCACACAAGGACACCCAGGTCCCACTGCACATTCCCCTCTCCCAATTTACAGCCAATGGTGGCAGAGAGGTGGTGGGGGGGGTGTGAATAAGATGACTGATGAGGTATAAAGGGCCATTTAAACACTATAGCTGCCACATTAGAGAACCCACACTTTTCACACACACTAGCGCAGACTGCACTGCAAACTTGACCCCAATGTGAATAATGCTATAAATTGGTGTGGGAAGGCACACGTGAGTCAGGCATGCTGTTTGTGAGGCATAGAATTGCGCAGGGTTGGGTTTTCCCGAGCCAAGGGGATGACTTGACCCTTTGAATCCTTGAATGCATCAGACTGGTGACAGAGAAAAATCTGCTCTGAATGGTTCCGACCGTTTTTAGCAGAGTTTTCTAATTTAAAAAATGTTTCCAATAAATTCAAGTTGAAGAGCTCAGTGGAATTTTAATACCCAATAAAGTTAAAGAAGAATGGGAACATTGCATACCCACTTCCCATAAACTGTGATATTTATTATCATTATGACACCGAGCTACAATAAAACGTGTTCAATTTGCACAGAAATTAGACACTGGTTTAAATTAATTAAATCCATTCAATAATTTGAAACCAGCGCAAGTTCATGCAATGAAATGAGCTGATTTTTAATCTGCAAATGTTCCAAGTAAAGTTAATTTTGAATTTTTTTAAAACTTGCTTCCTAGTTAATTTGAGCCCATAATTCCAACAAAAGGTACTTTAACTTAACCAGCTAGCATATTAAAAACACCATTTAGATGTTTCACTCACTCACTTTGTCAATTCAAAACTGCAATGTTTCAAGACCCCCACATAATAGACTTGTCATCACACAATAGACTTGTTAGCAAAATAAAAATCTGTGGGATTAAATGGACAGTAGCAGCTTCAGTATAAAATCGGTTAAGGAGCAGAAAGTGGTTGTTGTTTATTTTCCAGAATGGAGGCAGGTACACAATAATGTCACCCAAGGGTTGATAGCATAGAATCATAGAATCCTACAGTGCAGAAGGAGGCCATTCAGCCCATCGAGTCTGCACCGACCACAATCCCACCCAGGCCCTATCCCCATAACCCCATGCACTTACCCTAGCTAGTCCCCCTGACACTAAGCATGGCCAATCCACCTAACCCGCACATCTTTGGACTGTGGGAGGAAACCGGAGCACCCGGAGGAAACCCACGCAGATGTGGGGAGAATGTGCAAACTCCACACAGACAGTGACCCAAGCCCGGAATCAAACCCGGGTCCCTGGCGCTGTGAGGCAGTAGTGCTAAACGCTGTGCCACTGTGCCGCCCCATAATAGGGCCAAAGCTCCTTCTGAATCATATTAATGACCTGGACTCGAGTACACAGTGCATAAATTCAAAGTTTGTAGATATGAAACTCGGAAATGTGGTAAACAATGTGGAGGGAAGTACTCTGTTTCAGGAGAACCTGGACAGAAATGGGTAGACTTGTAGCAGAAAGGTGAGGTGGTACATGAAAGATTGAAGATGGACAATACGAACTAAACGATACAATCTTATAAGAGCACAGATACCTAAAGGTGTACCTATATAAATCCTTGAAGGTAGCGGGACAGGTGAGGAAGACCGTTCATTAAAAAAAATGCACATGAGATCCCTGGCTTTATTAATATTGGAATAGATAGAAAAACAAAGAGATCATGATGAACCTTTATAAAACATTGGTTAGGTCTCGGCTGGAGTATTATATTCAATTCTGGGCACCATACTTCAGGAAAGGTGCCAAGGCCTTAGAAAGGGTGTGGGTGAGATCTAACAGGTTAGTGCCAGGGTTGAAGGATGGATGTGGAGAGAACAGAGAAGCTGAGACTATTCTTTGAAAAGGGAGACCAAGGGAAGATTTGATTAACGTGTTCAAAATCATGAATGAGTTGAATAAAATAAATTAAGAGAAGCAGTTTCCAGTGGCAGCAGGGTCAGTGACTAAAGGACACAGATTTAAATTGGTTGGTAAAGGAACCATAGGAGACCTAAAGAATCATTTATTACACACTGATTTGTGATCTGGAAAGCAGTGCCTGAGAGGAAGGTGGAAGCAGATTCAAGAGTAACATGTGAAAGACAATTGGACAAATACTTGAAGGAAAAACATTAACATATGGGGAAGGAGTAACAGAGTGGGATTAATTGGATAACTTGACCTGCACAGGCAAAATGAATCATTCTGTGTTGTATAACTTTCTGATTCTGTGAGAAGAAACAAACACAAATTGTGACAGAACATAATGCTCTCCTCAATCATTAGCAATGCACATTGGGAATTCATGAGTGTGCATTCATGGCTGTAAAACCTATCCTACAGGATGACATTTGTTGTAGCATTTGTAATGTCCTACAAGGTAAATTACATTAAATGTAATTTATTTTCCAAACTCTCTTCCAAGAATAGTCATGGGAAGGCTCTTGGCTTGGAAAACCATGAAGTAAAATCATTATAGGTGAAGATAAGACATAACAAAAAGCAACAGAAAATACAGTGGTTTAATGGTGTCTCCATTGTTAAATAACTTACTAATCAAGAAATAAAATAAGCTTGTAGCAAAGGCAACGCAATAATTACAGGAGACTTGGTGTCAGAGTTCATGGAAGTTCATGGAATGCTTTTAAGACTATTTCCGGGAATGATGCATCATGGAATCAAGTCGAGAACTCTGCCAATCTCTGCGGCAGCAAATCATGGCTGCCGCTTACCTCTTCAAAGAACTCTCGGATCCTCTGTCCTACCTCCAGACCGCTCCCGGTGCCACAAATTGGGTGCGAAACACAATTGGCCAGGGATGTGGGCCAACTAGGCCTTTTACATTTCAAAATTGCATTACACATGAACATACAAAATAAGAGCAAGTGTAGGTCATGGATCTGATAAATTCTCTGGCCAGAATTCTCCAATGTCGTACACCCCGCTACTGCTGCCAGCAAGAGTGGAGAATTTGGCGCTCAGCCAAATTTCCATTCACAGCCGTGGAACCGGAGAATCCCAGTCCTGGGCAAGGTCGGAGAATCCTGGCCTCTATCCCGGAGAGCTGCAGGTACTCGGTTATTGGGGTCAATTTTCTGGTCCTGCCCACCACTGGGAATCATCGCGGACAGGATGGAAAATTTGACAGAGCGTTTAAAAGGTCCATTGACCCCGGGATGGGAATTTCCAGTCTCGGGGCAGGTGTAGCTGGAAAATCACGCCCATTGTGTAAATTCAAGCTGGAAATCGACAGATCTTTGGGCAAGAGGGAACACAAAAGGTATGGATATCTGGCAGGAAATTGGAGTCGCGGTTGAGGATAAATTGTGATTTTATAGAGTGGCAGAGCAGGTTCAGGTGATTTGTCCAGCTCATATTTCTTATGTAAGAGTTTTAACAACACCAGGCTAAAGTCCAACAGGTTTATTTGGTAGCAAATACCATTAGCTTTCGGAGCGCTGCTCCTTCGTCAGATGGAGTGGAAATAGAGATGGGCATTTCCACTCCATCTGACGAAGGAGCAGCGCTCCGAAAGCTAATGGTATTTGCTACCAAATAAACCTGTTGGACTTTAACCTGGTGTTGTTAAAACTCTTACTGTGTTCACCCCAGTCCAACGCCGGCATCTCCACATCATATTTCTTATGTCAGTGGGAGAAGTATTGGCAGCACCTGCATGCAGACATAAGACTTCAATGCATTAGATATCTATACAGTAAACATCTTGTATATAGTATTCAACTCCCTGCCAGTGTAACATCTATTCCAATAACATTTTTAAAAAATTACACTTATAAAATAGCTGGTCTTCCAACTCACCACGAACAATTTCATATTACTGACAATAGCCAGACCTTTTCAACTCCATCAAAATACTCTTCACCAGAAATTTCGACAGCTAGTTATTCTCCATCACCCTCTGGAACAATGAGTCATGCTAGATTCCTCAATTGATATCCCACTAGACGATGTGAAATTGAACGTAATATTCCCCTGATTAATGTACAAGATCATTTGAACTTCAATACCAAGACATTTGATGATGGCACTATAGAACTAAATGGACAGAAGATCCTTTTCCTTGCATCTGACATACTATTTTTGACTTGGGTGCAATTTACAATGAAAAATGAGGAAATATGTTCCCTCTACAGAAAAAAAAGACAAAGAAAAGCAATTAATCTGGAGTAAATAGACAATGGGTGCGATCTTACCGCCCGTTTGTACAACGCTCCCGCTGCAGCAAAGACTGATAATTAGCAACAAGCCAAAGCTCTGTTCACTGCAGCAGGATGGGAAAATCCCGTTGGCATTAATGATCGGAAAATTCCAGCCAATGTCAGTGCAACACATGAGAATGATGGATGACCAAGGCCATGACATTGGATTATGGATGAATTGGAGAGCGTTCCCAACACAAGAGTTAACTATATGCGTCTAAAGAAGCAGATTCTGGACTACGCAAGGTTAGGATAATGGCACAGGCCCAGAGGCAGCTTCTGATCCTGAGGAGGTTGGTGGGTGGGTGTTTGGTGATGTAACATTGGAAACGGGAACACTGGCTGTTGGCTGTGGGTATGAAATCAAAAGATAGGGAGGGTGGGGAAGGGGACGGCAATCAATGGATGACAGCACGCCACCTTTCCTCAACTTTATTAAAAACTTGAATTGTTAGTGGTGGCATCCATTTCCCTTCAAGGACTGCGTTTGGCCACATGTAGATCTGGCAATCTTGATGTCAGCAGATTGGATACCTTTAGGGTTCAGGATAAATCAGGTGACATGCCACACATTTTGAGGAGTCCCAGTGCCTGTTTTAGGAGCTACTACAACAACATCTGGATCAAAATGGCATCAGACACATGGAAGTTAGCCTCAAAATTGCATTCTTTGCACCTATTTACACCAGGAATGTTGGCAAAACATGGCCCCATTTTACCCACACATTGCTTAAATAGATATGACAAAGTTATTTTAGAACCAACTGCTCAAAGATCCAGCAAAGAATGAAAAATAAATTCCCCCAGTAATCCATAACATTCAACAATAAGTGGATTTACAGTCCACTCTAATCAACTGAACTCAGTGTCTAAGAAATTATAACAGCCCTATTCAGTGTTGCTTTATCAGATTCACTAATCCTGGAAACTACAATGGAACATTAACGAAAACTCCATTGGAACAATATCTCTGGGGCATGCAAAAGAGCATTTAAACATTTCCGTTGTGACATTTTTGCTGCTGACAGATTGATCAGTATAGCAAGCTCACGAGTTGATAATGGATAAGTTATAGTCACACCAGAAATTCTTTGGCTACTTATCAGACTCTTGAAGGTTCCATCATTTAATAGGACTAAAACAAAGTGTCCTAATTCTCAGCAAGTCACTTTAATTCCCCTCAGTGTTCCTGCCAACCTCCAAGGTATGGAGCTGTATTGGATCCTTCCACCAAGTTTAAAGTTTATTTATTAGTGTCACAAGTAGGCTTACATTAACACTGCAATGCAGTTACTGTGAAAATCCCCTAGTCGTCACATTCCGGCGCCTGTTCAGGTACATTGAGGAAGAATTTAGCATGGCCATTGCATCTAACCAGCATGTCTTTCGGACTGTGGGAGGAAACCGGAGCATCTGGAGGAAACCCATGCGGACATGGGGAGAACGTGCAGACTCCACACAGACAGTGACCCAAGCCAGGAATTGAACCCGGGTCCCTGGCGCTGTGAGGCAGCAGTGCTAACCACTGTGCCTCCCACCAGCATTCAGCTTGGTGACCTTCCACAATAGCTTAAGCACCTCAGAATTGTGGAAGCTCCAGCCTGGACCTCACTGCAATCTCGCTTAGTGACTCCAACTCAGAAAATACTCTTGATACCTTGTAGTCCTTTAATTTTTGACCTACAGTTCCTTTATAGTTCTTGTCAGACATTTTGCTTCTCTGCCTGTTCCCAAGCTAAATTGCTTGGTTTTGTGAGCAAAAACGCGTAGATAAACCCTGCAAAACCACATGGATAAATCCCACAAAAACACATAGATCATCCCTGCAAAAACATATGGATAAATCTCTCAAAAAAGGCGAGATCTTTGCAGCCTATCTCCGTGGTAATGTGCCATACCTGTGATGTTCCAAGCCAAAATATAAACCAATTGTCTTTAAGCTTCAAAACCACCCCTTTGATTCTGGGACTCGCATAAATAATTTATATCTCCCATGGAGTGTCAGACACTTTTTCCAGGCTTGACTGTTCTGCCAAAAAACCTTGTTTACAATAATGCTTTAGCTTCCATACTTTTGACTGTGAGTTCTCTATGAACGATTTCTCTCTCTAACACAGACAAGGCAATGCAGCCCGGGCACTCTGTCTCCAGTGCTCCAGCTAAACAAGCCCCATACCATTTTATGGTTTTCACTGTTCTAACCTTGACTTCGTAAGAACCAATGGAAAGACTTTTGTGTGAATACTTTAAGCAGTTTGGTCAATTCTAACCTCCAGAGGTTCAGTTATCTTTTATCTAAAAATGTATACTTCCCAAAATTAGAAGTCACCCCTAGAATACTATGATGAACCATGAAATTGGATAACTGACGTTTCAATTGTATGTTTACCAGTTGCTCAGTTGTGATTTTAATTTATATTTCTAATTGATAGCTAATTGAAAGCTTAACCTTCCAAACAATTGTTTGGATAATTTGGATAAACCCTACAGCTTGTTTTTGTTCCATATGGATGACTTTAATACTCTTGGCGTGGCTTAATATTCAGTCCCGTCCCTTACATTGAGATTGGCATGCCAATCACTAACGTGAAACTTCACTCTGATGACTAAGCAACAGTCCAAAGAATAATTGAGCCATTGAAGAGTGTCAGCAGTGACGGGGTGAAGGAGATCGGAGAATTCCAGCCCATGAAAAGATGCATTGGCCATGCTAAATTCTCCCTCAGTGTACCTGAACAGGCACAGGAGTGTGGCGACTAGGGGATTTTCACAGTAACTTCATTGTGGTGTTGATGTAAGCCTACTTGTGACAGTAATAAAAAAATAAGTCTGATTCTGCCCATCTGTTCAGGTGGATCTGACATTATCCATGCTCTTTATTCAAAGTCAAACAGGAACGTTCTCCCATTTCCCTGGCTAACATTTATTCCGCAACCAAGAGGAGACCAACCGGCCATTTATCTCATTGGTGTTTGTGGGATCTTACTGTGTCAAGACCGGCTGCCCCATTTGTCTTTAGAGCAACAGCAGAAACAGTGGAAAATAATTAATTGGCTGCAAAACATTTCGGGAAATGCTGAGGATGCGAAAGTCACTATATAAACTGCAAGTTCCTTCTTTCTTTGTTGTAAATTTAAAATGCGCATCGAATCAATGGATAGCTAATGAAATTTTTAACAAGCAAATTTGAAGGCTTCCATAACCCCTCAGGGAGGCAGCAATGATATGCTTAATAATTATTTACTACTTCATTTTCCAATCTGTACACTATTGTGATGCTTTTAGAAATTTATTATTGCGATAATGTTCCATCATGACTATGGAACTACATTTCCCAGTCAGATGCCACTTGTGGCATGTTAATTGTATTGTATTAATCATATTTACGTTTCACATATGTTGGAGTTTGGATATTTTTAATTTGACCATAAATCTCTCATCCTACGTGAATAATGAATGCAATTACTTGGGAAAGGTTATGTGATCCACCATGAATATTTAATTGGAGTAGTCACCAGACACTTAAAACGTCATAACAAAAGGTGTGGCAAGGTGTTCTGTACCAGAAAGTGTTTATTTTCTTGATTATTCATTGATGATTTTGGATCTCAGTAGGAAATACAAATAGAATGTGGAAATACATAGCAGAGAATAAGTTAGCATTTCAAGAGATTGCCTTTCGTCAGTACTGAGGGAAAAAGAAATAAGACCAAATGGAAGCAAATTACTTCAGATAGCAGGCATCTAAAATTTAGTTGAAAATTCCAGATCTCGAGTTCAGGCAGCCTTTGTCGATACACAGGAGAAATATGGACAAATCTCTCAGAAGTTTGGAAGTGGCTGCAGTTTACTGGATGATATGCAACTGTCACTATAATCAAGCTATTAAAATGCTAGGGTGGCACAGTGGTTAGCACTGCTGCCTCACAGCGCCGGAGACCTGGGTTCTATTCCAGCCTCGGGTGACTATCTGTGTGGAGTTTGCATGTCCTCCCCGTGTCTGCGCGGGTTTCCTCTGAGTGTTCCGGTTTCTTCCAGAGTCCAAAGATGTGTAGGTTAGGGAGACTTGTGGGGCAAATGTGTGGTTACGGGGATAGAGCCTGGGTAAGATGCTCTGTCAGAGAGTCGGTGCAAACTTGATGGACTGAATGGCCTCCTTCTGCACTGTAGGGATTCTATGAACACAACAAACAAGTAGGATCCTCTCCCCCTCCAAAAGAGAGAGAATGGAATAGATTTGACTGGAAGAAACTGGACGCTAAATAAGTGAGAAAAGTTAGGTTTCAAAGTGATAAATAGGTGATAAATTGTTCATCACCTGTGTGTGTGTGTGTGTGTGTGTGTGTGTGTGTGTGTGTGTGTGTGTGTGTGTGTGTAGGCGGAGATTTGCATGCTTCCAGCATTTTTTTTTAACTTTTGAGTTTATGTTAATTAGAAGTGGGAACATTTCATTCATATCATCACCGTAATGCTGTGTGCATATGTTTATAATGATGTGAAATCTGTTGTACTACAAGCTTATTAGGATATATTCGGCTGCCAAATTAACCATAATGTCAGTTTTGCCTTTCCATCATTGAGTTCTCTTCAGTAAATGGATGTGGACATCAAAGAGATAATTTAGAAATTGTGCTAAAGTTAATGGGCAAAAATCTCTCCTCATCTTTCCTATCAAAATGTATTATCTCTGGTTTTTTTTGCTTGCTGAATTGCGACTACCATGTGTCGGCCCATTCATCCTGCCTCTCTGTGTCTTACTGAGGTCCGTCACTTCTTCCTCATTGTTCACAACACTTCCGCGTTTGGTGTCGTCTGCAAATTTTGAAATTATGCTCCAACCTCCGAGTTACGAATGTATACCAAACACAACAGTGGCCCTAGCATTTAACCTTCGAGAACTTAACAATATATCGCCCTCCAGTCTGGCTCCAGATGTTATGATGGTAATGACAGTTGTTAGGGTCCTGGAACCAGACCCCAAGATATATTGTGAAGCCAGACTAGACTCCAACGATGTTCTATATTTGGCATAAATGTGAGGATAGGATTTTTCGCTCCGAGAAATTCTACCGACCAAATTCAAGATCTTTTATAGTAAAACAAACTTTATTTAGTAACACAGCTTAACGAGAACTCGAATGAGGTGATGCATTTTGGAGGATCAAATTTAGGTGTGAATTATACTGTAAATGGCAGAACCCGTAGGAACATTAACATACAGAGGGATCAGGGCGTGCTGGTCCACAGTTCCCTAAAAGTGGTAACACAAGTGGCCAAGCTTAAGAAAGCATATGGCATGCTTGCCTTCATTGGCTGGGGCATTGAGTACAAGAGTTGGGAAATCATGTTGCAGCTATATAAAACTTTGGTTAGGCTGCATTTGGAATATTGCGTGCAGCTCTGGTCACCGCACTACCAGAATGACGTGGAAGCTTTGGAAAGCATGCAAAGAAGCTTCACCAGGATGTTGCCTGGTCGCGAGGGTGTTGGCTATGAGAAGCGGATGAATAAACTAGGATTGTTTTCACTGGAAAGACAGAGGCTGAGGGGAGACCTGATAGAGGTCTACAAAATTATGAGGCATAGTTAGGGTGGATAGTCAGAGGCTTTTTCTAAGGGTGGAAGTGTAAATTACAAGAGGGCACAGGTTCAGGGTGAGAGGGGGAAAGTTTAAGGGAGATGTGCAGGGGAAGTATTTCATGCAGAGAATGGTGGGTGCCTGAAATGCGCTGCCAGAGGAAATGGTGGAAGCAGGCACATTAGCAACATTAAAGAGGCATCAAGATGGATACATGAATAGGGAGGGAATAAAGGGATATGGACTGAGTAAGGGCAGAAGGTTTTCTTTTAGTTTAGTTCGGGCATCATGATCAGCACAGGCTTGGAGGGACGAAGGGCTTGTTCCTGTGCTGTACTTTTCTTTGTTTCTTGTTCTAACAAAGCATTGACCTTGTCAAGTCCCTTATGAGTCCTCTATGTTAAGACTGAGATGAGGAACAATTTCTTCTCTCAGAAGGTTGTGTGTCTTTGGAACTCCTTGACAGAGAGAACTGTGGGGACAGAGTCCTTGTGCATGTTTAAGGTTGAGATAGATAGATATTTGATCAGTAAGGGAATCAAAGGTTACAGGGAAAGGACATGAAAGTGGTAAACACAGCTTAACTATAGCTCCACCAAATGAAGCAGCTTATTTATTAACTGTTGAACAATATTTAAAAAGGAAAAGAAACAACTCCACTTTCCAACTTATCACCATTTCAGTTCCAAATAAGCAATATGCTTCTTACAGATTTAAGAACCACTTCAAATATAGTTAGCAACTATAAATATACTTCTTATAATGATTGTAGACAGTCTTGAGACTTGCAGAGAGATTTTGTGGAGGGAGAGCGGCTTGTAGAAAACTTCTGTCTTCAAACAAATCCCAGCCAGAACTAAAAAGCTGTTTATCTCTACTACAGACCTGTCTCCTCCCATTAATCACATCATCACACGACCCTGTCTACCTAAACCCCCTTCCATTCCTTTAATCAAAAACCCCAGGGGACCTTGTTTTGTAAACTAAAGTTCATTAGTTCTATCACATGGTTAAAATGAGTAATTATCCTGCTCTCCCAGCATCTGAACTAAATGTTTTCCAGACTGTCTGCAGTAAAAAGCTGAATCTTTATAATTCCCCCAAACAAAAAGAATATATTTATATATGTGTATATATATAGTGATATCACAGAATCTTTAAACATTTTCCATAAACATAAAGAACTATATATAAGTAACAACAGCACACTATCATCACACAGCAAATTGTCAACATTAACATCATTACTCCTAAGGCCATAAGAAATAGGGACAGGATTAGGCAGTTTGGCCCCTCGAGCCTGTTCTGCCATTCAATAGGATCATGGCTGATCCAACATTCCTCATGTCCACTTTCCTGCCCTTTCCCCGTAACCCTTTATTGCCTTACTGATCAATCTATCCATCTATCTCAGCCTTAAATATACACAAGGACTCTGCCCCCACTGCCCTTTGTGGCAAGGAGTTCCAAAGACTCTCAACCCTCTGAGAGAAGAAATTCCTCCCCATCTCGGTCTTAAATTGGCACACCCCTTTATTCTGAGACTATGTCTACTTTTCTAGATTCTTCCATGAAGGGAAACATTCTCTCAGCATTGACCCTGTCAAGCTCCTTAAAAATCCACTGGATTTCAATGAGATCACTTCTCATTCTTCTAAATTCCAATGAATCTGACAGCAACCTCTGGAGTCTGTACGTGTGTAGAAGAATGCGGAAATCCAGAGGTTGCTGCCAGAGGTTTCTTGCTTCACCACAGGCTGCACTGTAATCAATTAAAAAACACTGATCTGACTAGAACATCTCCATTTATGCTCTAATATCACTGCCAAACTCCCTGAACATGTTATGCATTGTTAATGAGGTGTAACTGGGTTTTAAAACAATGTCCTGAGTTATAACTATTGCTGAACAACATCTCTGCATTGAGCATCATAATGGTGGTATTTAAACCAGGTAATTCTATGCTGATGTCCATTCTTGCAATCTCATGCATATTTCCAATTTAAAGTACAAGGTCAAGTTACTATTATCCCAGATGATCCTAGGCTGCGCTCCACTTTGAGGTGGAGAACTGACTGGTGGTGATCAATTCTAGCCTTGGGTCACTGTCTGTGTGGAATTTGCACATTCTGCGTGTGTCTGCGTGGGTTTCCTCCGGGTGCTCCGGTTTCCTCCCATAGTCCAAAGATGTGCTGGTTAGGTTGATTGGCTATGCCAAATTGACCCTAGTGTCAGGGGGATTAGCAGGGTAAGTATGAGGGTTTACGGGAAAAGGGCCAGGGTGGGATTGTGATCGGTGCAGACTCGCTGGGCCTCCTTCTACACTATAGAGATTCTGATTTAACCTAAGGATCACCACACCTGAGGTGATGAAAAAAACAGTTTTCCCATTCTTCCCAGCTTCCACAGCCCAACGTATTATGGCATTGGGGGCGGATTGAGGTCACTAATAACCACTTAAGGGCCTCAATAGGCTTATGAGCAGGTGAGCTAGTGGGCACTGTTCCCTCCCCACCGGGTTGGAGGTGGGTGGGAACACCCACCAACCAAAAACACATCAGGCAGGTAGCCATAAAATCCAGCCTATTATGAGCTTTGTATGGAGCTTCATGGGAACACTGTAGCAGTCCAAGGACAGAAAGGTCAGAGTGGGAGCAAGGCAGAGAATTGACATGACAAGTAACAGGAAGCTTGGGGTCAAGGTCGAGGAGGCGGGGTGTTCATAAATAACCGGTATGGGAATTGAACCCCTGCTGTTGGCGTCACTCTGCACCACGAACCAGCCATCCAACCAACTGAGCTAACCAATGGCCTTTTGAATGTCATGATTGAATTTGCCTCTGCATTCTTTCAGGCAGTGCATCCCAAATCCTAATCACTCGGTGTATAAAAATGTTTTTCCTTGTGGCCAATCACTTTATACCTGTGTCCTTTGATTCTTAACCTTTCTGCTAATTTTTAACCTCATTCCATTTGTTATTTTATATCAGCCCAAAGTTTCCTGGAACTTTTCAGTTGTAACTATTGACTAGCGAGAAGAATATCACTGCTCAATCCACCCCGGAAATACACAAATAACTGATTTTATGTTGAAATAATGCCATTCAAAGCCTGCTGACCTTTTGCAATCCTTTCAAGATACATCCCTTAAAACCCTCTGTTTCTCGATCGCATAACTTTGTTCTTCCATCCACATGTAAAAGACCAGGTAGGAATTCTATATTTCCTGGCCTTTTTACTGGAATGGTTAATAAAGTAATATTTACTCTGTTTTAATTGCTTTTTGATGACTGGAGAGACATTTCACCATGTAGGAAAGAACTATTACCTCCCTCCATGCTGATTGTTTAGTTACGATGTTCTCTCTCTTTGAATGCTAATAACTAATGTTGCTTTGTTTAATATGATGCCAAAGTCCATTTCAAAGATAGGAATCACATAAACTATTGTGTTAAGCAGACCTTGGGGTCTTGTCATGTATTTTGATTATCAGTGTGCTGTATCACCGCAATTTTGCCTCTTGTTCTTGAACTCATAGTGCAATGTGTTTCTGTTTTGTCAAAGAGATTATTCTTTAAGAAACTTCTGCCTTGCTGACCGCAAGATCTTACGGGGGCTAAATTTGTATAGCCCCTCAAATTGCTGGAGGAGATTGTGATGTGCGATTACTCCATACCCATTCAAAGTGGCTAAGACAGCATGAAAACTTGATGCTGCCTGTTCATTTGAATGATTGATTGTGGCACGCAGCTCAGCACTGAATGTGTGCCCGAGTAGCTGCACATCTCAACGGGTGGTTAAGCTCGTAGTGTGAAGTAACAGCTAGAATCTGTGCTTGGGCACAAGAGCCAAACAAAAACTGAAAGATGTGAAATAATTAAACCAGGAGTGAGATCCAAGAAATGTGTAGCTAAAACGTTGGAGCACAATGACAGGTTAGGGCAGTGGTTCCCAAAGGGTGCGGCGTGCCACACTGGTGTGGCAAGAGAGGATGGCAAGTGTGGCGGGAAGATTCAAGGACAATTAAAGAAACATTTAAACATGGATTAGATATTTTTCCAAAGTGATTGTTTTATACTTTCTGGATGTCCCATAATCATATTATAAAGTAGTTGTGTTCTATGTTATGAATCAAGCACTGCTAGGAGTTGTTTTTTTTTTGTTTTTGAATGTATTTCTTATCAATAATAAATTCGGTGAGGCGCGAGCAAATTTTTATTCCGAAAGTGCGACCCAGTGAAAAAGGTTTGGGAACCACTGGGTTAGGGTGTTCTACATACACATGCACAACATCTTAGGGGCCTAGTGGTATTATCACTGGACAATTAATCCAAAAACTCAACTAATGTACTGGGGACCTGGGTTCGAATCCCGCCACGGCAGATGGTAGAATTTTAAAAAGCTGGAATTAACAATCTGCTGATGACTATAAAATCATTGTCGGTTGTCGGAAAAATCCATCTGGTTCATTAATGTCCTTCAGGGAAGGAAATCTGCCCTCCTTACCCGGTCTGGCCTACAGGTGACTCCAGAGCCACAGCAATGTGGTTGACCCTCAACTGTCTTCGGGCAACTAGGGATGGGCAATAAATGCTGGCCAGCCAGTGACACCCATGTCCCACGAATGAATAAAAAAATGATGTGCACATTGAATGAGTTGTATATACAACTTCAATTTGGAGGATATGCCATGGCAGCCAATGCTGAGACATGGCTGCAAGATGTCAGGACTAGGAACTAAATATAGCAGGTTATAAGATAGGTCTACAGCAATGCTGTGGGAAATGGAAGAGGAGGAGGAGTAATTCAAGATAAAACCAATGAAAAGAAAGGATGTAACAAGAGGGAAACGTCATGGATAGAATTAAGGATACTATGGACAGAGCTAAATATCCCACAACCAATGGATTAGATCACAGTTCTGCAGTCTTGCCACATCCAATTGTGAATGGTGGTAGACTGTTCCATCTTTAATTAGAAGAGAGGGCTGCAGAAATATCCCCACCCTGAATGATTGGAGAGCAGAACACGTCAATGCAAAAAACAGGGCCAAAGCATTTGCAGCATGTTCAGCCAGAGGTTGTAAGTGGATGATCTATCTTGCTCTCTTCCTGAGGTCCCCAACATCTTACATGCCAGCCCTCCGCTAATTTGATTCACTCTACATGATATCAAGGAATGACTGAATGCACTGGATACAGCAAGGATCCTGACACCATCCAGGTTTTAGTGCAAGCTATAAGACTAGTACACTTCTAGTAGTACACTTCAACACTGGTATCTATTTGACAATGTGGAAAATTGTCCACATTCCCTGTTGAATTGACCTTACCAGGCACAGAGGAGGATGGTTGTGGTTGTTGGAGATAGTTGGAGACCAGTCACCTCAGCCAGGGCATGTTCTTTCCCCCCCTATCTCCCCACTCCCCTCTGGGGGCTATACTTACCTGGGCGCATCCAGTGAGTTCTGCTTAACTGTTTCAAGTTTTTAAAAAGCAATTGATATCACATCAGCAAGAGGGGAATCTAATTGTAGGGAATCATATAGTCGGGAAGCCCAATAATGATATTGACATTTTCGCATCTTGTCATCATTTAGTCACTGATGAGGGGCAGGGAAAATTGGAAAGTGAGATCTCACCAGCGAGAATCTTGTTTCCCGATGCTCATGAGATTTTGTGCTCATGTCACTGTTTGTGTTTATGGCTAAGGCAGGTGCAAAATCACCCTCACTGAAACAGTGCATGTAACAAGACCTGGACAACATTCAAGTTTAAACTCCTAAGTGGCAAATAAATTCGAGCCACACAAGTGGCAGGAAATGAACATCTCCAGCCAGAAAAAATCTAACCATCTCCATTCAATGGCATTACTAAGGTTGGTGCAGCTCGCTGGCACAGTGATTAGCTACAGTGTTAGGGACCCGGGTTCAGTTCCCGGCTTGGGTGACTGTCTGTGTGGAGTCTGCGCCTTCTCCCTGTGTCTGCGTGGGTTTCCTCCCACAGTCCGAAAGACGTGCTGGTTAAGTGCATTGGCCATGCTAAATTCTCCCTCTGTGTAACTGAAGAGCGCAAGAGTGTGGTGACTAGGGGATTTTCACAGTAACTTCATTGCAGTGTTAATGTAAGCCTATCTATGACAATAAATAAAATTTAAACTTTAAACCCACTGTCAACATCCTTTAACCAGAAACTGAACTGGACCAGCCACTTGAAAGAACAGGTTAGAGACAGAATTCTGCAACGTTATTTCCCTACGTTTGTTCACCATTTACAAGATGCAAGTGAGTGAGGGATGCTCTCCACTTGTCTGGATGAGCGCAGCGCCAACAACACTCAAGAAGCTTGACACCACCCAGGCCAAAGCAGCCCCATTTGAGCAGTGCCCCATTCACCACCTTAACAATAATTCCCTCCACTAATGGTACAGAGTGGCAGCAATGTGCGCCATCTATGAACTACACTGTGGTAACACACCAAGCCACCTTCCAGAACACTCCCATACCTGTGACCTCTATCACCTAGAAAGACAGAAGCCATTAGTGCATTGAAACATCATCTTCTCCAAGTTGCCCACCATTCTGACTTGGGAATATATCACTGTTCCTTTGCTGTAGTGATGTCAGAATGCTTTTCCAACGGCACCATGGATGTACCTGCACTATAGGGCTACAGCGGTTCAATAAAATAGCTTATCACCTTGCCAGTGACGCCCAGACACAATGAATAAGAAAGGGTTTAAGACTATTGTGGGAGCTGTGTATCGGTTCCCTGATAGCAGCAGTGAAGTGGTAGATTGTACACGTGCAGAAATTTGACAGCATATTAGCAATAACAGGGAGGTTTAATTGGGGAACTTTAACTTCCATATAGAGACCAGCCCATGACAGGCAGTGAACCTCTTGTCTGGGACAGTTTTCTGCAGCAATTGTTTTTGGAACCAACAAGGGGGTATGCTAGATTTAGCAATGGGCCAGATTTAGCGAAAGCCTAATTAATGCAGTGTGAACATTTATTTAATAGCAATCATAATCTGATAGAGTTCAACAAGGCATGTAAAAGAGAGAAATGCAAACAGCCGCTAAGCTTTTAGATTTAACTAAGGTTGACTGCAGTGGGGTGAGATAGACTATTAATGAATAAAACAACAGACGATCAGTGGGAGGTGTTCAGAATAGAACTTGTAACACACCATCAGTTCATACCCCTGAGGGGCAAGATCGACTTGCCAAAAAAGATAGCCACAGACAATGAAGACATTTAAAACTGAAAGAAAATTCAAGTACTAACATCGATTTGGAAACCACAAAGCACAACCAAAGATAACATGACAGATAATGAGAATTACAGAAAGGGAATTTGAGTAAGAAACTTGCAAGGGATATCAAATTAACACAAAGATTGGGATTTTATGGGACCCCAGGGAAATTGTTTCCACTCCAAAAGAGAAAATGCTGGAAAATCTCAGTAGGTCTGGCAGCATCTGTAAGGCTTTGACAAAAGGTCAACTGGACTCGAAACGTCAGCTCTTTTCTCTCCTTACAGATGCTGCCAGACCTGCTGAGATTTTCCAGCATTTTCTCTTTTGGTTTCAGATTCCAGCATCCGCAGTAATTTGCTTTTATTAAGTTGTTTCCACTGGCGGGTGAAACTAGAATTAGGGGGCATAGCCTCAAAATAAGGGGAAGCAGATTTAGGACTGAGTTGAGGAGGAACTTCTTCACCCATAGGGTTGTGAATCTGTGGAATTCCCTGCCCAGTGAAGCAGCTGAGGCTACCTCGTTGAATGTTTTTAAGGCAAAGATAGATAAATTTTTGAACAGTAAAGAAATTAAGGGTTATGGTGAGTGGGCGGGTAAATGGAGCTGAGTCCACGAAAAGATCAGCCATGATCTTACTGAATGGCGGAGCAAGCTCGGGGGGCCAGATGGCTACTCCTGCTCCTAGTTCTTATGTTCTTATGTACTGGGAGATAGAGAGGGAGTGGGGGACGTAAAATGCAGTGAAGTGGCAGGAGCCCAGTGTTCATCGCCACTCACATTTCACCAGCAGTGGGAAAGGCGGCAGTTGGCTTGCTCACCCTTCAGCTAATTGAAGCCCTGAAGGGCTTCTTGCTGTCGCTGCTGGTGCTTTGCCACATGGGGACTGCCAGTATACCGTGGCAGCTCCTTATGGGCTTGGCAGCATGTGGAAAGGGCAGTACAGGGGGGTGGGGACCCTTGGTCAATCACCTCATAGCTCGTAGATGGCCCCTTGTCCCAACACTTGATTTGATTTCTTATTGTCACATATATTAGTATACAGTGAAAAGTTTCTTGCGTGCTATACAGACAAAGCATACCGTACATAGAGAAAGGAGAGAGTGCAGAATGTAGTATTACAGTCATTGCTAGGGCATAGAGAAAAATCAACTTAATACGAGGTAGGTCCATTCAAAGGTCTGATGGCAGCAGGGAAGAAGCTGTTCTTGAGTCGGTTGGTATGTGACCTCAGAATTTTGTATATCTCTCCCAACGGAAGAAGGTGGAAGAGAGTATGTCTGGGATACATAGGTCCTTGATTATGTTGGCCGCTTTTCCATGGCAGCAGTAAGTGTGGACAGAGTCAATGAATGAGAGGCTGATTTGCGTGATGGACTGGGCTTCATTCATGACCCTTTGTAGTTTCTTGCAGTGTTGGACAGAGCAGGAACCATACCAAGCTGTGATACAACCGGAAAGAATGCTTTCTATGCTGCATCTGTAAAAGTTCCACCTCCCCCGTCACTCGACACCCCCAACCCCTGCTCACCTCCACACAACACCTGACTGACCCAAAGGAGCCCCTCCGACTCACCTTAATTCTAGGCTCTCCTCCATATGACTGGTCTGGTCCTGTTGCAGTACCAACAGTGGCCAGCACTCCTGATGGCATTGTGGACTGACGGGCTACTGGCCCTTAAAGGGGTGTCATCTCTTGGGTTGGGGCTTTGTACCTAAAATGGGAAGGACCTCAGGTTGCGGGGAATTAGTTGCCTGTGGATTGAAAAACACATCTCTGGTTTCCAGGACCGGTTGAGATAGGGTTGCCGCCACCATGCTCTCCACCTTCCACCCTCCCCCCCCCGCCCAACTTTTTGGCCATGAAGTCCAAAATAAGTATTCTTCCAGTCTTTTGACATTCGGAAATGGTAGGTATTTTTGCTTCACCAACACTCTCTTCTTACCATGAGATTTGCTTCAATATGCAAAACTGCCAATTCCTGAATAGCTAGATTTCCCATGATATTTTAATCTATGATTGGGGTTTAATTGGGGATCCAATCAGAATGATATGCAGCTCCTTTGCCCTTTGTTGAACCATATTGGGTGCTCCTCCTACTGTGATAAGAAAAATTAACACTGTGTGAATGTTACTAAATAGCTGTATTTTCTGCACTATAATTACATATGGGCCCAAAATAATAGTGAAGCCAGGGATGCTCACCAATATTTATGTGTAAATGTTGTGGAAACTTCAGATGAGAGGGTCATGCCGAAGTTCAGAATTTGCTTTCCAAGTTGTGCCTCTCCACGGTTAGCACCATGTTGCTATCTGCCTCACCATTGAAAAGTATTGAGTGTCATTAAGTTTCAGTACTCGCGTGGTGGATACAAATTAAACTTGCCGCAGATATTTAGGATTAGTAATAAGTAGTGTAAGTATCCTTTTAATGATGTAATAATTGTTAATTATGGCCAATCAACCTATCTGGCACTGGAAATTTAACGATTACAACCTTCAGGTTTTCAACTTTTTCGGGAGATTTTTAAAAATGTCTAATTTTGATAACTTTTTCTTGTAACTTTTTCTTAACGTGTCGAGTCTGGATGACCCTTCGTCAGAGCTGCTCTGCCCAAGGGTCATTCAGACTCAAAACGGTGGCTCTACCCACAGATGCAGTCAGACCTGCTGAGATTTTCCAGCATTTTCTGTTTTTGTACCATTTGTGTTTTCTGGCTGGAGGTATTTATATAACCTGTGCAATGTTCTATTTTCGGAATCATTTGCTTGAGACAAAGTGACTAGACTTCAGCTTGTTTTAACAGAGAAGTGGAACTGATTAATCTAAATCTTGGAAATAATTGCATGTTGAAGACATGAACATTATAAAATTAACCTGAGGTCAATTAAATTGCAAATTGGATGGGACGGAAGGAGTCAATTTGCTATTACTCCTTTTTCACCTGACAATTGATGTTAAAAAAATTTCCCTTTAGTCCTAACATACTTCTTTTTGACACTGAGAAACCATGATGACTTGCAAAACCTACAGACCCCCACATAACCAAGAAAAGGCAAGGTTAAACAAAGGTAAAAGGTAAAGTTGCCACAGTTCCAGGTGAATGACTGGTGGTGACTTAATTGGAGGATTACCACACCTCGGGTGTGGGTGGGGAGGGGGGTGGTGATAGAGGGGGGCTGGGTGTGGGGTTGGGGAGGGTGCAGGCAAGGCTGAGAAAGCAGGGCCTTCGTGAATAATCTCAGCTGGTACAGGAACTGAACCCGTGCTGTTGGCGCCCACTCCGCATCACTAATCAGCTTGTCCATCTAACTGAGCTAAACTAACCCTGTTGGGCCGAAGTGACAGTAGACAGTGCATTCAAAATTTTTTTTCAAACTTTTTATTGTAGAAGGAAAGAAACATTGAAAGTGGTAAGGAGGTTCATAGTTTGAGGCCCGGTGAAATAATGAATTCTTCATTGTCTGTTTGGATTGTTTCAGCCAGTATCCTGCATGTAAAATGCTTCAAGAAGATGTTAACACCTCCAAGGGCATTGGTTTAAGGTGAGAGGGGAGAGATACAAAAGGGTCCAGAGGGCCAGTTTTTCACACAGAGGGTGGTGAGTGGCTGGAACGAGCTGCCAGAGGAGTAGTAGAGGCAGGTACAATTTTGTCTTTTAAAAAGCATTTAGACAGTTACGTGGGCAAGATGGGTGTGGAGGGATATGGGCCAAACGCGAGCAATTGGGACTAGCTCAGGAGTTAAAAAAGAAAGGGTGGCACAGACACGTTGGGTTGAAGGGTCTGTAAACCATGCTGTAAACCTCTGTGACTCTAAGTGCAAATCATTTGCTTCTCCGAGGAGATGTTCTCACGAGTTTTGATTGTTGTGGGAAATTTTCCACAACATTAAGACTGCCGAATGTTGTTTACTGCTGCACAATCATATTATTCCAGGCAGGCTGTGCCATTTTGTTTTCAAAAGTAGAACAAAATCAAGTTCATGGTATTTTGGTGGTTGCTAAGATCATCAAGTATTAGTTGCAAACACTTCCATTGCTTCCTTGTAAAGATTTAATTTGCGCTTATATGAATATTGGCTGCAATAAATGCTCAGCCTTGCTTTCTGTCAAGTCCTAATAGGTTTTTTGTTTGAAGAGTGCACTGTGAGAAAAGGTCTGAAGAGGCTCTGGCATTACGAGAAAATGAATCAATGGAAGAAGAATGTTTAGATTCATTTAATGAATGTGGTAAGGACTGTATTCCTGTGAGAAAAGGGAGATAACTAAGACAGAGTTGGTAATAGTTGAATGAGGATAATTCCAATGAAATATGATCCCACTTAAAAAAACTGCAAGGAATGAATTTAACTTGTTGGCTCAATAAATGGCATTTCTACTAGGTGTAAATTAGCAAGTTCATATAATTTACACTAGTATTGCAAAACTGGAGGATGTAAATATTGGCAAGCATCAAGACAGGGTACAGATTAGATTTTTTTTTCCCACAGAGTAGAAAACATTCCTACTCGTTGATGCTGTGCCAGTTTACTTATTTTAGCAGCAGCTGGTGAGGAACTGTTTGAAGATAATGTGGATAAGTATAGACATCATGGGAATATCTGTGGACTTTAACAGGACAATTTGGATATTTCAGTCTGTATGATTGGATTGGATTCAGAGTGGCAATCTCCAGCGGATTGCCACACTTGATGGATTCAACTTTCAAAATTGCAAAGCCCCTGTCTCACCCAACCTCCTTCACTCGGGCTGGGTGAGGCAGGAGCTGTGAAGCGTGCTACTGGCTGTGTCGGCGAAGGGTAACTGGGGCACAGAAAGTAAAGGAATGCACTAGCTGCCATAAAATAATTACTTAAAGAGACAATTTAAAGGGAGAAGGTAAGTTTCAAAGGTAAGTGCTTCAGACAGTTGGGGGAAACTGGGACGTGTGGGGTGGTGTGGGTGTGGACCGGAGGGGTTCGGAGGGTGGTTGGGGGTTGGGTCAGAGAGGGGGGTATGGGGTGGGGTCGGTCTGGAGGGGGTACCTTCAGATCAGGAGGGAGGGTCAGGTGTGGGAGATCCGCCGAGGGGGGGGGGGGTTTGTGTGTGCGGGGCTTGGTCTGAGTTTTTAAATAGTTACTCTAAAGTTAGAAGTATTATAATTCAGGGAAGAAACTCCACAGTGTTTTATTAAGTCTGTCTGGATCATAAGTTTTGCAATTTGAATCTGACTTAGCTGAACATGAGGTGCTTCACTTCAAATATGATTCAATTAACCCACTAAGGAGCTTTCATCAAACAGTGTTTATTTAAGTATACAGTCAACATGTATAGATAGAAAATTAGCAATAACTTTTCCCAATTTACAAATAAAAAACAAAACACCGTTCCAACCAAACAAATCCCAGAAAACAAAACACTTGCCACAGATTTAACACAGCAAATACAAATGCTCATGTGATGCTGGAACTTAGTCCTTTGATTGGATGCTGCAGTTCTCTTGAGAGATGCACACACGCGTACACAAGCTTGAAGTCAGAACAGCTCTTCAAAACATCAGGAAGAGGGACTCTAGTTACTAGCTAGCGAACCACCAACAGTAGAATTTTCATTCCAGGAAGGCCAGACACCTTGCTTCCAGCCAGCCAGCAGAATTTCCAATACCGGAGAGAGAGAAACACTGCTTTCCACTTGACAACCAGGACAGCTTCTAACTAAACCAGCAACAAGCAGCCCCGAAGCTGAAAGTGAAACCTTGAATTCACTATGAAGAAATGAAACTGTTCAAAACACATGACCTGCTGCCTAGTCTTCCCCCTAACAATGCAGGGTCATAAAACAAATCCCAGAAAGTACCCGAGGCCCAGGGTAAAAATGAACAAAACCCCATTTAAGCCATTGAAGCAACAATAAAAGGATGTTTAACAGCTAGGCGGTGCCACAATGAAACCAAAAGGCCAGCTCACAAACTGCAGAGAACATGACTTTTTAAAAAAAATTCTTAAAGGTACACTAGCATCACAGAAGTGATTTTTTTTTTCCTTCTAACTCTTTCAGAGTAGCGATCAGAGTAAAACTGGCAGAACCATCCGAAGTTTAAGTCACTTCTGTCGGATGGTTCCCAGCCCAGTGCAATTGTCCAGGGGAAGTTAGCACTTCTGGGCAATTGCTGGGTAAATCCTGATGTAGGAACTTCCTGGAGGCATTCCCCAGTACATCACTGGGGCACCCCCTCAATGCTACCCTGGGGAACCAGGAAGTTATGGGCCATATTTGGAATAACTTTGGTGATTCAGTTTGGGTTCCTTGTGTGCTTGTTGATTTCACACAGCAGTATTTCTCGTGTGCCTTTTTTTTAGAAATGTTTGATCTGATTATGAAAGGACAGGAAGGAAGAGGTTGTGTGTGTTAAAGATATTGGGTTGATTTTTAAATTGCCAAAATCAGCATTTTGTGTTCTATATCATACCTCTAACTTAATGATAGCAATTTTGTTCCTCTGTTGGAAGATTATGGGTTCAGTTTGAGAATTGACCACAACATTGAGGCTTACACTTTTGCGGTACTGAAGGAGTGCTGGACAGTTGGAGTTGCTGTCTTTTAATTGAAATGTTAACCCTTCAATTGGACGTAAACACTCCCATGGCACAATATTGGAGGAGAATAGGAGAGTTCTCCTGGTGTTCTGGGCTAACATTTATCCCTCAGCACTTAATATAGATGATCTGTTCATTTATTTAATTGCTGCCTGTGGTGAACCATAGTTGGTTACCACTATGAGTACTGAACCATAGATGGTCAGCACTATGGGTACTTGTAGATATGTTACTGTTGACACTGTTGGGGTTAGGGTTGGGGTGTTCTACCTGTTGATATTGTTCTGTGGTACACTCCAGTTGGCTCCGCCTACCTGGAGGAGTATAAAGGTCACTGCACTGCCTGGTGACCCTTTAGTCTGGGATTGTATTGTATATAGTATGCTCCATTCTTGTTAGTAATAAAAGCCTTTATTTCCCGGGTACGATCTAGCCTCCCGAGTGATTTAATCGCGCATCACTGCCAGTTGGAGGTTCTTATGCCTCTGGGCTGTTACTGGGCTAGCCTAAGTGAATTATATCCTTGGTTCTACAGAGTGAGGTGAGAAACTCAAAATATTTCCAGTTTCTTTGCTCTCAGAAGGTGTTTCAAAAGTTAAAGTCAATTCTCTTCCATGTGAAGAGGAGGGGGTTGGGGGGGAGACAATTTTAGATTGCTCTGACTGAATTGGCTCTTGATACAGCAAGAGAGTGTTGACTTTGGCAGGGTTGATGGCTACAGTAATTTAGGCCATGGAAGTTTGAAAATCTACAATGCTGGCACTTCATGGTGGAATTACATCAGCCAGGAATGTGTGTCACTGATCCTGTCAGACATTTCAGTTGCAAGGAAGTTCAGAAAGGGATGTGTCCAATTCTCTTTGTGCAAAATCTCAAGTGCCCGAGTGAAGAAATTTGTCTTTGGGGATCCAGACATGATCCACCTATATTGCCCATATGCCAGCTCCAAATTAATGCCTGGGACTGTTCTTTCATGGAATACAGGTGCCCGTGGTCATTTATTGCCCATCCTTAATTGCCCTTGAACTGAATGGCTTCGAGAATATTTCAGAGGGCAGATGAGAGTCTGCCACATTGCCACAGGTCTTGAATCACATGTATGCCAGACCAGGTAAGAATGCCAGCTTTCCTTCCCTAAAGGGCATTCGTGAAGCAGATGGGTTTTGACGACAGTTTCATGGTATCATTACTGAGATTGGTTTTCAGTTCCAGATTTTATTTTTGGAATGTTAGATTTCCCCGGCTGCTGTGGTGGGATTTGAACCCACATCCCCAGACCATTAACCTAGCCAAATGGATTACTAGTCCAGTGACATTGCCACTATGCCACCATCTCCCCGACTGGGGGAAGTCTGACATTCAGAATTCCTGCACTTGCTCCTGCCCTCACCTATGTCAATGGTCAGTGTTGGGAATAGCAGGGTCTGACCCTCACCAGGTCGTTGCACAATCTGTGGTAGACTGATGGGACCCGGCCAAGGTTCTGGGGTGTCTTGTTTGATGTTACAGTCAGGGCACAACTGAGCAGATGTGAATTTCTGGGGCCATACTTTTCTTTCAAATTTCATTCCCTTTTTGCATTTTCCTTCCTTTGCTACTTTTTGTTTTATTATCATTAATTTTTATATCATCCGTGTTTCAATGTTAGCTTTGACTCATATTGAACTGTGCTAAAATTAAGTGGAAATAATCTGTTATGGTCCAATAGACATTGTAGCTGCATTGCACCCAATGGGACTTTAAAATGAGACTATTCCTTTGAGACAGTCTCACTCCACTTGTTAGCATTGCTGCCCAACTTCACGTACAAATTACACACACTTAATGATGCAAGGTTGTAACTGCTGCTTTTACATTATTGTCAAATTTGTGGCATAACTGGTCTATTAGTCACATTAACCAAAAGTGTAAAAAGGTTATAAAAAGTCCATTTGTTCAAAATTATGCACTTTCCAGTTTTGTTCCAGACAATCAAACATCTGTATAAATAATGAGTGTGTCCGTGTGTGTGTGATGTCCGTGTGTGTGTGATGTCCGTGTGTGTGTGATGTCCGTGTGTGTGTGATGTCCGTGTGTGTGTGATGTCCGTGTGTGTGTGATGTCCGTGTGTGTGTGATGTCCGTGTGTGTGTGATGTCCGTGTGTGTGTGATGTCCGTGTGTGTGTGATGTCCGTGTGTGTGTGATGTCCGTGTGTGTGTGATGTCCGTGTGTGTGTGATGTCCGTGTGTGTGTGATGTCCGTGTGTGTGTGATGTCCGTGTGTGTGTGATGTCCGTGTGTGTGTGATGTCCGTGTGTGTGTGATGTCCGTGTGTGTGTGTGATGTCCGTGTGTGTGTGTGATGTCCGTGTGTGTGTGTGATGTCCGTGTGTGTGTGTGATGTCCGTGTGTGTGTGTGATGTCCGTGTGTGTGTGTGATGTCCGTGTGTGTGTGTGATGTCCGTGTGTGTGTGTGATGTCCGTGTGTGTGTGTGATGTCCGTGTGTGTGTGTGATGTCCGTGTGTGTGTGTGATGTCCGTGTGTGTGTGTGATGTCCGTGTGTGTGTGTGATGTCCGTGTGTGTGTGTGATGTCCGTGTGTGTGTGTGATGTCCGTGTGTGTGTGTGATGTCCGTGTGTGTGTGTGATGTCCGTGTGTGTGTGTGATGTCCGTGTGTGTGTGTGTGATGTCCGTGTGTGTGTGTGATGTCCGTGTGTGTGTGTGATGTCCGTGTGTGTGTGTGATGTCCGTGTGTGTGTGTGATGTCCGTGTGTGTGTGTGATGTCCGTGTGTGTGTGTGATGTCCGTGTGTGTGTGTGATGTCCGTGTGTGTGTGTGATGTCCGTGTGTGTGTGTGATGTCCGTGTGTGTGTGTGATGTCCGTGTGTGTGTGTGATGTCCGTGTGTGTGTGTGATGTCCGTGTGTGTGTGTGATGTCCGTGTGTGTGTGTGATGTCCGTGTGTGTGTGTGATGTCCGTGTGTGTGTGTGATGTCCGTGTGTGTGTGTGATGTCCGTGTGTGTGTGTGATGTCCGTGTGTGTGTGTGATGTCCGTGTGTGTGTGTGATGTCCGTGTGTGTGTGTGTGATGTCCGTGTGTGTGTGTGATGTCCGTGTGTGTGTGTGATGTCCGTGTGTGTGTGTGATGTCCGTGTGTGTGTGTGTGATGTCCGTGTGTGTGTGTGATGTCCGTGTGTGTGTGTGATGTCCGTGTGTGTGTGTGATGTCCGTGTGTGTGTGTGATGTCCGTGTGTGTGTGTGATGTCCGTGTGCGTGTGTGATGTCCGTGTGCGTGTGTGATGTCCGTGTGCGTGTGTGATGTCCGTGTGCGTGTGTGATGTCCGTGTGCGTGTGTGATGTCCGTGTGCGTGTGTGATGTCCGTGTGCGTGTGTGATGTCCGTGTGCGTGTGTGATGTCCGTGTGCGTGTGTGATGTGCGTGTGCGTGTGTGAGATGTCCGTGCGTGTGCGTGTGTGATGTCCGTGCGTGTGCGTGTGTGATGTCCGTGCGTGTGCGTGTGTGATGTCCGTGCGTGTGTGTGTGATGTCCGTGCGTGTGTGTGTGTGATGTCCGTGCGTGTGTGTGTGTGATGTCCGTGCGTGTGTGTGTGTGATGTCCGTGCGTGTGTGTGTGTGATGTCCGTGCGTGTGTGTGTGTGATGTCCGTGCGTGTGTGTGTGTGTGCGATGTCCGTGCGTGTGTGCGATGTTCCGTGCGTGTGTGCGATGTTCCGTGCGTGTGTGTGTGTTATGTCCGTGCGTGTGTGTGTTATGTCCATGCGTGTGTGTGTGTGTTATGTCCATGCGTGTGTGTGTGTGTTATGTCCGTGCGTGTGTGTGGTGTCCGTGCGTGTGTGTGTGTGGTGTCCGTGCGTGTGTGTGTGTGGTGTCCGTGCGTGTGTGTGTGTGGTGTCCGTGCGTGTGTGTGTGTGTGTGTGTGTGTGTGGTGTCCGTGCGTGTGTGTGTGTGATGCCCCCAGCAGTGCAGGTGAGACGATCACTTCTATTGACAAATTAGAACTGCTTCCCACTATCTTTGTGTGGGAATGCATTGACTTGTAGAAATCAATGAGTTAATTAATCAATCCGCTTTGAATTATTTAGGGAACTTTTCCACTTTCCTCACTGCCACCAACCAGCCCCCATCCCCCCTGCTTTGTTTTTTCCATCATTTTAAAACAAAAGATCCCTTAAGTAATTCCATCCCATCATGTGATCATATTCTTGTTTGCGGTAATGGTGTTAACTTCTCACTGATTTACGTGCGACTAAATGAAACATGCTGTTTAGTGGCTCCTTTTCTGTACCCATGATATTGTATGTGTAATGTGCACTAAATTATATACAAAGTTTTGATGTATCATAACTGATGTTATAAATTAGTGAGAAGAGATCTCTATTATAGTTAGTGAATATTAAATGATATCAAACGTGTATTGACGTAATAAATTTGGACTTGCTTGAGTAATTGTTTTCCGACAGTGGCTTTCCTTGTGGACGGATGGGTTCGAACATACTAAATATGGTAGCAAAACAATGTTTAAAGCCAGCAGCCTAATCCAGCTATTATGGCTCCTGACTGATTCAATACCATTTCCACATTGCTCATTAAAAAGACTTTAATGCGGTTGGTGGCCAGCATGGGTTAGATTACAAACCCATCAGCAGTCAAAGACATTCTCTTTATATGTCAACATCCTTCTCCAATGTTCAAGAGAAAGTAAATTTAGTAAAACAAGGGAGTAACACCACAGAAATCAGCTGTCATATTCATTCACTGACTCAAATGGCAGACTGGCCTTCAAGGTTGTTCTCTTCTCCCAGTGTCATTTAGCTGTATTGAATTTCTGTTTCAAATAAATGTCAACTGTCTTCCACTGAATGGCTCATGTCATTCTGGCCAATTTTCTTTTAAGTAGGCTTGCAGCCCTGATACAGTGAGCTGTATGCGATGATTGTATTTCTAAAGCACTCACACAAGAGTTAGTTAATGTAAAATTTATTAGATTGTCCTGAAATTGAAAAGAGATACTGCTAACGAGTGACATTGAATTGGTTTCTAGACATGAAGTGAGCAAATTGGAGCACTTTGGTCTTGCCTAAAGCAGAGTTAATCAATTCATGACTGAGTTCCAATTCACATTGGACATAAATAGGTAGCACACGTGAAGAAACATAACATATTCCTTCCCTACATGTGTTCTACCATTTAACACATTCTGTCGCTGTCACTTGCGTATGTAGGACCATGTTCTGTTTCACTTTAGGTACATAGGCCTATTGTCATTTCACTTTTAATGAATCGTATGGCATTTGTCTGATTGTGGAACCATGTGATTTTGGTAGCCCACAAAGATATTTCAAAAGATTAAACTCCTGAGCTGGCAATCTAGTATAGGAAATTGTGAAATTGGTGGGTTTATTGACTTAGAGAAGGGGTTTGAATTTGATCTGTGTCATTGTATTGAATTCCTGAGTTGTTTGTTGTGTGTGTGTGTGGTTAGTTTTTTGGGGAGGGGTAGTAATGTGTTCATCAACTTACTCAATAGTTGAAGGAGGCTTTGATAATCCGAGAGAATATTTATGTCTACAAATATCCAACATTTGTTGGGTTTGAAGCCAAAGTTGCAAAGCCCAGTTATTATTATTTTTGCTTTTTTTTATCTTCACTAACAAAGTAATTGTCGTTATTCTGTAAAGAGAATAAAACTTGAAGAAGAATGTATTTTTATCATAATTATCTTGTTCACGAGTGCTTTGTACATTGCCTTTGAAAGCAAAGGCACACTAACCCAGCAGGTCTACAGCTCCCTCTTGCCTGAGATTGTACCTTTCTTTAATCTACAGACATACAAATCGAGAGTATGTTTAGGCCATTCAGCTCCTCAACCTGTTCCACCATTCACTAAGCTCATGGCTGATCAGAATGTGGCCTCTATTCCACTTTCTGCCTACCCCCAATAACCTTTTGACTCCCTTGTTAGTCAGGAACTCTAGTTTCTCTCCGATGTCCTCTCATGCTATCTGAATCCGTTTGCCCATGAGAGTTCCCTCCTGCTCCCTCAGCCCAATTTCCATTAAACTGCTGACTGCCCTAATTCCCCATCTGGCCTCCATAGTAACCAATATTCTCTTTTCAGTCACTGTCCCCCGCTCCTTAAAATATGTCATTAACACCACTCTCTTCAAAAAAACTTTTGACCTTTACATCCTTGCAAACTACCATCCCAACTCCAACCTCACTTTCCTTTTCAAACATCCTGTCCACCACTTTCCTGTTACCTGCTGAATCTGTTTGTCTATTTTTTCATGAAATGATTTCTCATGTTTTGCGTTCTTGATTATTTCATTTGTATATGAATCTTTTGATACAAGTTACACTGCTATTCAGCCCTTGGACTATGAACGTGTTTTCTGAAAGAAATGGCACTATGATTATTAATACCAAACTTTCTGAATGTGTTGCCTTCTCCCAAATTCCTGCTCCATCTTTCCTGTAACTTCATGTTTGAATCCTTCCAATATGGTCCCCGCCCTGCCGTAGTACCAAAATGGCTCTTATTAAAGTCATGAGTGACATCCTATATGCAGTGACAAAGAAAAACAATCCCTTCTCATCCTTCTCAACATGTTCACATCCTTTGGTAAAGTTGACGACACGATTTTCCACTAATGCCTCTCCACTGTCATCCAGCTGGGTGGGACTGTACAAACTTGACTCCATCTTTTTCTATCAAATCTAAGTCAGAGTATTGCTTGCAATAATTTCTTATCCCACTTCTTTGGGCAGCACAGTGGCACAGTGGTTAGCACTGCTGTCTCACAGCACCAGGGACCTGGGTTCGATTCCAGGTTTGGGTCACCGTCTGTGTGGAGTCTGCAAGTTCTCCCTGTGTCTGCATGGATTTCCTCTGGTTGCTTTGGTTTCCTCCTGCAGTCCGAAAGACATGCTGGTTAGGTGCATTGGCCATGCTAAATTCTCCCTCAGTTTACCCAAACAGGTGCCGGAGTGTGGGGATTTTCACAGTAACTTCATTGCAGTGTTAATGTAAGCCTACTTGAGACGAATAAATAAACTTTAATTTTAAACTTTACTTTACACCACTGCCTCTGATGTCATCCAGCAATCTATCTCTGGCCTCCTATTCGACTCAATGCTACCCCTGTACAACATCATCAAAAAACTGAATTAGTTTTCACTACCACCTCTCTCGATATCTTTAGTGTTGCTAAATTATCAAACTGCTTATTTGGTATCCTGGGTTAGTAAAAAATTCCACCAATTAAATATTGGGAAGACTCGAGCCATTGTATTCAGTCCCCGCTCCACACACTGTCTTAGCTACCAAGTCGATCACTCTTCCTGGAAACAGTCCATGATTAATCCAGGCAGTTTGCAATATTGGTCTCTTATTTAATCCCAAGATGAGCTTCCATTCACACCCACACCATCGATAAGACCACCTCTTCCTACCTTGCCTTCCTCTCTGCCACAAATGCTGAAACCTCCACTCATGCCTCTACTACTACTGGACTCATTTATGCCAATGTAATCCAGGCTGGTTTTCCACATTCTATGTGTAATGACCTAATTATGTTAGGGGTTGTGGGTTTTACACAAAAAGAAAAGATGCGGTTTGCACACGTATATTCAAACTAACACACAACAGGTTTATCTTAGGAGCTGTTGCCAGTTCAGAGGACAAACTGAAAATAAAAACCCAGGAGCCTGTGAAACACCCCAAATGACATGACCATCAAATCATGTGACCTGCTCTCAAAGCAATGATGTAACTATTTAAATATATAACTCTATGCTCCATCTATTTAGCTTCACTTAAACTCGGCTGTCTATGTACTTCACATCAAGTACCGTTCACCTGTTACCCATGTGCTCAACGACTCCAGTTGTTCCTGGTCAAGCAATGTTTGGGTCATAATATTCTTATCCTCATTTTCAGATCCCTCCATGGCCTTGCCCCTCCCTATCTCAGTAATCTCCTCCAACTTCACAACCCTCTGAAATATCACGCTCATCTAATTCCGGCCTCTTGAGCACCCCGATTGTATTCATTTCCCCTATTGATGATCAGGTCTTCAGCTGCCTAAACTTGTCACTAAACCTCTCTTTCTGTATTTCATTTTCCTCTTTTAATGTGCTTAAAATGTATCTCTTTCACACTGTAATAAAAATATGAAACTCCAATATCTTGATAGTCCAGGCTGGACCATTTTCTAAATTCAGATTCATACAAATTTGAAAAGGGCTCACTATTTATACCTCATTTTGGAGACAGATACCAAAGTTTGACTTGCAGTGGAGCTGTGTGCGAAGCTGATAACCTTACTAATATGTTGGTTGGAATGGTATCTCAAAGATACAGAAATCTCTTTTTAAATACATTAAGATTTTCAATTTTATGACGTGCATCAGTGCCACTGCACAAAAAAAGCCTTGATTTTTAAAAATTTATTCTTGGGACATGGTTGTCGTTGGCTGAACGGCATTTATTGCCCATCCTGAGTTGCACGAGTTGAGAGCCAACCACATTGCTGTGGCTCTGGAGTCACATGTAGGCCAGACCAGGTAATGACGGCAGATTTCCTTCCCTAAAGGACATTAGTGAACCAGATGAGTTTTTCCGACAATTGACAACGGTTTCATGGTCATCAGTAGATTCTTAATTCCAGATAGTTTTATTGAATCCAAATTCCATCATCTGCCATGGTGGGATTCGAATTGGGGTTCCCAGAACATTAGCTGAGTTTCTGGATTAATAGCCTAGTGATAATACCACTAGGCCATCACCTTCCCCACAATGGATGTGTCAATGATACCACTGATCTTATCTTTCTTAATAAGAAGTATCACAACACTAGGTTAAAGTCCAACATGTTTATTTGGTATCACGAGCTTTCGGAGCGCTGCTCCTTCATCAGGTGGGTGACCTTTTACAATGGTGGGGCAGAACCCTCAGGATGCTGAAAAGGATCGTAGAATCATAGAATCCCTACAGTGCAGGAGGCCGCCATTTGGCCCATCGAATCTGCACCGAAGACAATCCCACTCAGGCCTTATCCCCGTAACCCCACATATTTAACCTGCTAATCCCCATGACACTACGGTCAATTTAGTATGGCCAATCAACCTAACCCACACATCTTTGGAGTGTGGGAAGAAACCGGAGCACCCGGAGGAAACCCACGCAGACACGGGGAGAACGTGCAAACTCCACACAGACAGTGACCCGAGGCCGGAATTGAACCCGGGTACCTGGCACTGTGAGGCAGCAGTGCCAATCACTGTGCCACCATGCTGCCCCATTGTCACTGATTTCTTTAATCCTATAAGTTTCATGTATGGTCTAATAACATTTTTTTATTCCTTCACCTTCCTAACTCACTTTTTATGTTGGGTTTGACACAAACCTTAAAAGATCTGTAAGACCTTGAAGGATTATTCAGTGGAACAATGTATTGAATATTTTAAGATGCTGCTTCTGCTGGTTAACTGTAGAATTGTGTTGATTTTCAATGTGCACAGTTTACTCAAAAAAATCCTGTTAGCTCAATGAAGCACAAGTCGCATCATTTGATAGAAAAATGCAATTTCTGCCATTCCATCTGTGAAGAATGAGGAAATATCTCTTCAAAGCGGTGCCATCATTGAAAATAATTGTGAGAGCTGGCACAACATGGTAAAGAAAACAGGATGCCATGACTTCATTAGCTATGATCAGTTTTCAACAGAGAAATTAAAGCATAATCATCAATAAGTATGGAATATATCCATTTTAGACTAAGAGTTCAGCACTGTAATAATGTATATCATTACCTTTTTCATAGGATCATATAATGCAGGAGAGGCCTTTCGGCCCATAGAGTCTGCACCAACATGTGTGAAACATCTGACCTCCGACCTAATCCCATTTAACAGCACTTGGCCCATAGCCCTGAATGTTATTGTAGAATCATAGAATCCCTACAGTGCAGAAGGAGGCCATTTGGCCCATCAAGTCTGCACCGACCACAATCCCACCCAGGCCCTATCCACTGTAACCCCATGCATTTACTCTAGCTAGTCCCCCTAATGGAGGGGCAATTTAGCATGGCTATGTGGGAGGAAACCGGAGTACCCGGCGGAAACCCACTCAGACACAGGGAGAATTTGCAAACTCCACACACAATGACCCAAGTCGGGATTTGAACCTGGGTCCCTGGCACTGTGAGGCAGCAGTGTTAACCACTGTACCGCCCCATGTGTAACAAGTGCTCATCCAGGTACTTTTTAAAGGATGTGAGGCAACCCGCCTCTACCACCCTCCCAGGCAGCGCATTCTGGACCGCCACCACCCTTTGGGTAAAAACGTTTTTCCTCACAATCCCCCCTAAACCTCCCACCCTCACCTTTTACCTAGGTTTCCTTGATATTAGGTTCCCTTCAACTAAGGAGAACAGCTGCTCCTTGTCCACTCTGCCCATGCCCCTCATAATCTTGTAACACCTCAATTAGTTCACCCCTCAGTCTTCTCTGCTCCAACAAAATAAACTAAGCCCACCCAAGCTCTCTTCATAATCTGAATGTTCCATCCCAGGCAGCATCCTGGTGAATCTCCTGTGCATCCTCTCCAGTACAATCACATTCTTCCTATAATGTGACGACCAGAACTGCTCACAGTACTCGAGCTGTGGCCTCACCAATGTTCTATACAACTCTAACATGACCTCCCTGCTTTTGTAATCTATGCCTCGATTGATTAAGGCAAACGTCCCATATGCCTTTTTCACCACCCTACTAACATGCCTCTCTGTCTTCAGAGATAAAACAATTTGTATTAAAAAGCTTGTGCCAAGACAGAGGTTATAAAGCAACGCTGGGGAGTTTGGCTCCCAGCTGCGTGGAATGTGCAAATCACAGCTCTACAGGTCAACATTTTGGTAGGTAAAAGATGGCATTAAGGGTTGAAATGTTGCCTGTGTCTATTTTAAGGAACAAATCATAGAACCATAGAACCCCTACAGTGCAGAAGGAGGCCATTCGGCCCATCGAGTCTGCACCGACCACAGTCCCACCCAGGCCCTATCCCCATAACCCTACATATTTTTACGCGCTAATCCCTCTAATTTACGCATCCCAGGATACTAAGGGGCAATTTAGCATGGCCAATCAACCTAACCCGCACATCTTTGGACTGTGGGAGGAAACCGGAGCACCCGGAGGAAACCCACGCAGACACGAGGAGAAAATTGCAAACTCCACACAGACAGTGACCCAAGCCGGGAATCGAACCCAGGTCCCTGGAGCTGTGAAGCAGCAGTGCTAACCACTGTGCTACTGTGCCGCCCAGGCAGCGCATTCTGTCAAGAATGATGATCCTGTGATTTTCTGAACTTCAATGTTGGTGAATATGGCACTTTGCACGTGGAAAATTAATTAATGTATTTAATATGTCGATGGTAGCCATGATATGGAAATTCCGGCATTGGACTGGGGTGGGCACAGTAAGAAGTTGCACAACACCAGGTTAAAGTCCAACAGGTTTATATAGAATCACGGGCTTTCAGAGCACTGCTCCTTCATCAAGTGACTCACCTAATGAAAGAGCAGCACTCCGAAAGCTCATGGTTCCATATAGACCTGTTGGACTTTAACCTGGCATTGTGAAACTTCTTGCTATTTAATATGTGGTTAGGATGTAGATGGCAGAATATTCCTTGTTGCCATCAGTGTCTTCAGGACCTATTTCGGGTTTTCGAATCTGAATTCAGCAGGTTGAAGAATACCAATGGCTTTAATGTGGCTAAATGCAGGGTTGCAAATGTTAAATTATATATATATATATTTTTTCTTTCACATCTTAAGATCCCTGTAGACCTTACCTCTGAATAGAAAGTTCCTGAAAAACTTGTATCTTACCTCCTTCTGGCAACAAGTTAATGAGGTAATGGACTGGGTTTTGCTGGAGCAATAATCTTTTCATAATTCCGGCGATTATTAATGTATAAGCAAATTCAGTGGATTAAGAGCTAAAATGCGAATTGTAAATCTCCAGATCTTGTTGGTTGATTTACTCCACTCCATTATTTTTTATAGAGAAATGGCATCTCACCCTTAGCTTTCCCCTGTTTTTTTAAGAGTTTGCTGATTTGCACAATATTTGCCCATTGAACTTGCCACAGAAAGTAATAGCTAGAATCGAACTGTGACAGTACCTCAGAAAAATGTGATAATTGCCAACACCGTGAAAATCAACCTCCCGGATTCAAACAGAACAAGTGTTATACGGACTTGAAATGTTAACTCTGTTTCTATCTCCACAGGTGTTGCCAGAAGTGTTGCATTTTCCCAGCACTTTCAGTTATCATTAGAAAAAAAATGATATTCAGTATCGCACGTAGTCAAACTGCAGAACAGGTTTACAAATCCCATATCACAAAATCTTTTTAATGAGGTCCATTTCGACATCCTGGTCTATCAAAGCATGGACGGCTAAGGAAAAGTGAAAGCAACAAGCCTCCTCCAAATGAGATCTTGTGCCATTCCGCTGTTCCCGACTTGTCCCTCTACTCATTAAATGCCACCATACACATTAGGGCAGCATGGCAGCACAGTGGTTGGCTCAGTGACAGGAACCTAGGTTTGATTCCAGTTTTGGATGACTGCCTTGTGGAGTTTATATGTTCCCCCTGTGTCTGGGTGGTTTCCTCCCACAGTCCAAAGATGTGCAGGTTAGATGGATTGGTCATGCTAAGTTAGTGGCTCAAGATGTGTAGGTCAGGGGAATTAGTAGGGTAAATACATGGGGTTATGGGAATATGGCCTGGGTGGGATGATCTGTCAAGGAGCCGGTGCGGACTCAATGGGCTGAGTGACCTCCTTCTGCACTATAGGGATTCTATGAATGTCGATAGCCAGACAGATATCTCACACACTTTCTAGCAAGACAAACTTTGTTCGAAGGTGTGCCAAGGAGCCAACAATCCATCAAGGCTGCCATAAAGGCAGCATAATGTACACATTTGTTAGGGACCAGATCAAAAACTCCAAGGTATATTTTGAAGTTAGACTAGACACCAACCTTTTTTGGTTTTGGCATTAGGGTGATCATAAGGTGTTTTGCTCCAGGCATGATTCGATTGACCCACTAGGAAGCTTTTATTAAAACAAACTTCATGTAACAACACAGTAAAAAATATAACAAAAAGAATTAACATAACTTATACCAATTGAAATACTTGAGGAGATATAATTCTTAACAGCTAACTGCTGTACATCTCTATAGTTCCAATGTAAGCAATATCCCACAGCTATACATTCTTCTTCAGAACCAATTAGCCCAAAAACAAGTATGCTTACAGTGATTTCAGGCCTTTTAACCCCACTGGACAGAGGCCCAGATAGACACATGTCTTCTGACTCCCATGTGGCAGTCTCCTGGGAGATCCCAGTCACCAATCTTCAGAGAGAGAGAAAGAGTTACTTTCTACAGCTCCCAAGCAGCAACTGAGTTGGGTTTCTCTCTGTGAGCCTAGCCCTGCCCAATCACATGACATTTCCTGTCAATCAACCTAATCAAGGCCTCCTCTAAATAATCCCAGGAGAAAACACTAAAATAACAGAACAGCATTCGTCCAGATTAAAACAAACATTCCAGCAATTAAGATCAATTATGCTTCTGCAGAATCAACATGTAGGTTGTCGGTTACAGACAAAGTGGCACCGATAATGACTGCTTAAAAAAAACTCCTGCACCAGAAACATAACACAAATACATTTCCTGAAGGCACAATGTCATCACACAGTATATTGTAGGTCTCTCATCGACACGTGCCAAAGCAACATTGCATAGCACACCAGCTTTGACAAGGGGTCATCTGGACTCGAAACGTCAGCACTTTACTCTCCTTACAGATACTGCCAGACCTGCTGAGATTTTCCAGCATTTTCTCTTTTGGTTTCAGATTCCAGCATCCACAGTAATTTGTTTTTATTGCAAAGCACATCTGCTGGGAGAGCTAGCTTGAGGCAAAATGGAAAAGTTTATTTATTCGTGTCATAAGTAGGCTTACATTCACACTGCAATGAAGTTACTGTGAAAATCCCCTACTCGCCACACTCCGGTGCCTGTTTGGGCACACTGAGGGAGAATTTAGCACGGCCAATGCACCTAACCAGCACTTCTTTTGGATTTTCGGAAAGGCAAGGAGGAGTGAGTGGTGGCAGCAGAAAAGTAACAGAAACTTTCCAGTTACATTGGTGTCACTGATTCTCTGTGCTATGGGAATGTTCCCATTAGAGAACAATTCTGTGTGTTGATCGACCTGTTGGAAGATGACTGACATATTTATAGTGCCCTTCCACTCTTGTAGTTTGCATGAATCGGGTGGCATAAATTTTAATAAATTTGTTGCCAAGGAAAGATCTGACCCTTCGGTACAAGTTGTATACTGGAGTGACTCCAAACATTGGTGTATTTTTATTGTGCTTCTCTCTGCAGGACGATAGTATGAACGACTGTGCTACATTGCTCTGTATGGTAAGGCTGACTGAGTTAGGAAATGATGATGTGGAGATGCCGGCGTTGGACTGGGGTAAACACAGTAAGCAGTTTAACAACACCAGGTTAAAGTCCAACAGGTTAATTTGGTAGCAAAAGCCACACAAGCTTTCGGAGCTCCAAGCCCCTTCTTCAGGTGAGTGGGAATTCTGTTCACAAACAGGGCATATAAAGACAGAGACTCAATTTACATGAATAATGGTTGGAATGCGTATACTTACAGCTAATCAAGTCTTGATGCTCTCTCCACTCACGTTGTTTGTTTCTTAAAGACTTGATTAGCTGTAAGTATTCGCATTCCAACCATTATTCATGTAAATTGAGTCTGTGTCTTTATATGCCCTGTTTGTGAACAGAATTCCCACTCACCTGAAGAAGGGGCTTGGAGCTCCGAAAGCTTGTGTGGCTTTTGCTACCAAATAAACCTGTTGGACTTTAACCTGGTGTTGTTAAACTTCTTACTGAGTTAGGAAATGCAGGTCATGGTTAAGGCTGGAGGTGTACCTAACACAAGGTACAGCCACAACTGCATTTTGTCAAGAAATATTTACAGAATGTTGGGTTCATACTCGATGGGCCAAATGGCCTATTTCTGCTCCTGTGTCTTGGGTAAGGTCAGCTGTGTTAATCACTCTGTGATGAGATCTATAATTTAACTAAGTCACATGTATTTTTCAGACCGTATCGATATTGGTGCTTCTATTAGTGCCAATTGGTGAGTCAGTTAATAAAGACTGTTTTTTACCAGAGGGATGAGATCACTGGATTTTAATATTGCATTGAAAACCCATATTCGATCTCTCACTTTGTTTTATTTTTCTCCGTGTGGTCATGCCACGAACAGAACATTTCAGAGTAAATGCTAGCACTGCGAGATTGAAGGGTTGTTAAAGAATGACTTAAAAAACTGCGTCAGTGCATGTTTTGCTCATACACACTGACTTGTGTAATTCTAACTTGTCAAAGCTCCAAGCTTGCCTTGACATAATTCACTTCACTCCTTTTTGAGAGAACAAAAAGTACTTGGAATCAGACTTTGTTTAACAGGTTCGACAGCAGTTACAGGACATTAATCACTACATAAGAAGCAAACTTGGTACCTGTGTAATAATTTACACGTATCAGGGTATTTGACTGGCCGAAATACAAAGTTGCCCAAATCTGGGTACAGCATAGGATTTAAGTAGACATTAATTTGTAAGCCTGCCGAGTAAGTCCTAGGAGACATTCAAGAAATTTACTTGACCAGTAATCCTAGAGAACATTAGTTATTCACCATATGTTGCTTCAGAAGAAGGATCAAAATTTTGGTAGCACTATTTTTGTTTTTATTATAATACAGGCTTGACATTTGGGTGGAACCTTGTGCTCTCGCTGGTGGTGAATTTGAAGAATGGAAGTTTATGTAATTAGGCGGACTGGTGGTGTACCAGCATCGCATTGCCTTCCCACCTCCGTCTGAATTAAGGCCCATGGTTGCTTGACCTTCCCACCCAACAGCCAATTGAATATTTATTAGTCACAATAAGGCTTACATTAACACCGCAATGAAGTTACTGTGAAGTCCTTAAGGTGCCAATTACTCATCACTTAAGGGCCTCATCCCACCAACACTGGTTTTAACCCAGCTACAGGGGGAGGGGGGGGGGCTGTCACCATGCGGCATGCATGACAAGTAAACCGGTGCAGGCAGCTTGTCGCCTCCAGGGGTGGGTCCGTGGATTTAAAGGCACTTGGTGCCTGATTGAGGAACTGGGCCACCCCTCCCCAATGCACACTTTCTCCCTGCAAGCTTATTCCCACCACATTACTTACCTTTTGCCTGGGTTGCTCCACAATCCTGGGATTCAGGTGCCTGTCTTTCCAGCTGCAGCCGTGGCCCCTCCCCCCCCAGCAGCATTGCTGTGCACAAGAACTGCTAGACCTTGATTGGCTGACAGCCTTCGGTAGGTGGGACTTCTATCCTCGTGTTCTTGTTTGCCATGAGAAGGCCCACCTCTGGCCTTGCCAGTGCCTGATTGGCTAGTGATTGGCCGAGCCTTCTTGAAAACAGGTAGCACAGGTCTTTCATTAGCTCTCCTGCTGACAGGCGAGAACCTCAATGCCAAGATAAGATTTTGTCCGTTACTTCATGCTTTTTGCTAATTATACATGTTTTTGATCAAATTAAATGACTATCTGGTATATTTAGTGACACAACCTTGAGAGAAGAAAATCAAAGAAAGTCCTATATTCATTGATCTAAGGACTTTGGACACGATGATGAGATTATAGCTTCTCTTTCCCATCACAAATTCTCTTCTTAAACCACATTCCCATGCCTCCTGCACCCTTGCATCCAATAACAAGCTCAAGGAGTTCATGAACTTTTGTGTCACAAAGCTCGAGCCAATTTGTTCAGCTGTTACTGCTCCTTTCTCTTATTCCCCCGGGCCAAAAGACCTCTCATGGCCTCTGCTGCCCTAGCCCTGAACTCTCATCTTAGATTTGATTTCATTAGTTATCCTGCTCTCTCCAAGCTCATCTTACTGATGAGAAACAACTCCTATCCCCTCTAACTTATTCCAGCCAAACTGTTAACCATCCAATCTCCCTCCCTCGCCCCGATGTTAGCTGATTTTGTTAATGGTTCCCTTTCAAGTACTGTTCCCTTACTGTCAAATCTGCCATTACCACCCCTCTGCTCAAAGAAATGCCCCATGCAAGTCATATTTACAAACTCCTACTTCAAAACCAATCTCAAGTTCCTTTCCAAAGTTGCCCACCCAATCTTTGCCCATCTGTCCCATGTTTGAATTCTTTCCAAACCGGCTTCAGCCATTGTCATATTATCAAAAAGGCCCACAAAGTGACAAATGGCATTCAAAGTGATTGCAACTGTGGTAAATGATCCTCGTTCATTCTTCTTGACCTATCTGCAGCCTTTACCTCCTCTTTTTATGTCTCTTCTCTGTAGCCCAGCTCTATGAAACTTTCCTTCCTTAACTAAGTTTTTAGTAATTGAATCCTAGCTAAAGAATGACCTACAATGACTTCTCTTCCCACTCCTGCACCATTATTTTTGGAGCATTCCCCATGGAACTATCTTTGACCCCCCACACTCCTTTTTCTCATCTACATGTTGCCTTTTGTTGACATCTTCGAAACATAGCAACAGAATTGCATTTATATGCTGACAACATTCAACTCTACCTCATCACAACCTCTCCTGCTTCTTCCGCTATCTTGAATTTATCATGATGTGGACATGCACCCGGTGTTGGACTGGGGTAAGCACAGTAAGAAGTCTCAACACCAGGTTAAAGTCCAGCTGGTTTGTTTGGCAGCACAAGCTTTCGGAATCTCGCTCCTCCTTCAGGTGAAGAAGGAGCAAGACTCTGAAAGCTTGTGCTGTCAAATAAACCTGTTGGACTTTAACCTGGTGTTGTGAGACTTCTTATTGAATTTATCACACAGCTTGTCTGACATACAATATTGGATACAAAAATTTATTTTATCTAAATATTCATAAGACCCAAGCTATTGTCTTGAATCCCAGTTACGGTTCTGTTCCCTGACCAATGTTTCCATTCCTCTCCTTGGCAACTTTGTGAAGTTGAGCTGGAACCGTTCCAACTCTGATATTTTATTTGATCTTAAGTTGAACTTCCAACCACATCTCCACTCCACATATCTGCTTCATTGTCAATACCACTTAATTTATTCTCTGGAATATTGCCTGACCCCAACACTGCTTTAGCTCCTCTGTCACTGAAACCTTCACCTGTGCCTTAGTTACCACTGTTACCTTTAGACACGACTACTCAAATGTTCACCTGACCAACCTCCCCTCTTACACCATACATAAACTTGTGCTCATCTGAAATTCTGTTGCCTGTAACTTAACTCACACTCAATCTCCCATTCACTCTGTGCCATGTAGTTACTGGTCTGCTTTGTGCTCAGAATATAAGTTGACCCTTGTTTTTAGAGGGATTTTTTGAGCGTTCAAAGATTGCCTCATACAACAATTTTCATGATATCTTATTTTTGTTTTTTTGACTTTGCCCCTCACCCTAAACTCGTGTGTGCAACCTTTGAGATATCTGTGATCCTTCAATTCTGACCGCTTGTGATATTTGCTTTTAATTGCTTTACCATTATCAGGCGTCATAGTCCTGAGCCCTGGAATTCTCTTCTTAAACATGTTGGCTTCTCTGCCTTTCTCTCCTCCTTTAAGATGCCCCTTTCTAACCAACCGCGATGACTGAGCGTTTTGTCATCCACCCCGATATCTTCTTATGTGGCTCAGTGTCAAACTTTTTAAAATTAGTGACTCTCCTTCAGTGCCTTGGTATGTTTTGTTGCATTAAAGTTGCTATGTACATGCTGGTTGTAGTTGTGAGATTGTTTCATATTTGATTCAAGAACAGCGTGTTTTAATTTGACATTATAAACTGGAGTTTCAAATTGGGCCTCCGATCGGGCACTCGGCAGGTAGCACGTTCATTATCAGTGCCCACGTAACTGTTAATGGGCTACATATGGTGACAAAAATGATGGTCGTCATAAAGGATCTTAATTTACATACTTTATTCAGCACTAGTAAAGCTGTTTGAAGAAAAAAAAAATAACTGTTACAAAATATCTAGACACAGTAAGACATTTCTGTTGCCAAGCAATGGAACCTTTGAGTTGATTGCTTCCTGGTCAGTAAAATGAAAGTCATGCTGAAAAAGGCCCTTCTCCATAGGGCAACATTGCAACAAATCAAGAAGGAGCCAAAGGAGGAGGACCTGATGATATAGCTGGTGCCAGTCCTGCGGTATGTGGCAACTACAGTTGTTGTTGCAGCAGATGGCACAGTCATGATCGTTCTGCCGATCTGGAACCGATGCAGAACTGGGTACTTAGCTATTTTCAGGTAGGAGTTCTTGTGCCAGTGCATGTGAATAACAAATAGCTATGGTCTGCCTGTGGAATAGCTACGTCTGGAAGGAATGTTTGGTCTGAAAGTCATCAATAAAAGTTTCCCAAAATCCATTGCTGAATTATCGCGGAAGTTCTGAAAAATAGGAATAGGAGGCAGGTAAGGAAAGGAAAATGCAACAAAATATCCCAGAACTAAGCTGAAAATACTGATAAGGGACTGTTTAAATTCAGTTCCATATGGTTGGGATAAAGTTAGGGTAAATTGTGTAATTTTATTTAATGTAGGTTCATATACTCAGGAGTCAGAGAGTCATCTGATCGTTAATCTTCATTTAGCAATGAACTCAAATCCAACAGAGGCAGCATTTATGAGAATGGTAACTTTTATACTTACCAAATAATGAACTGTTCAGAGATTTGTGATTGAAGTCTATTGACCCTTCCTGATCTGTCAGTGAGGCCAATTTATATATTTGCCGCAGGCACGGTGGCACAGTGGTTAGCACTGCTGCCTCACAGTGCTCGGGTTCAATTCCCGGCTTGGGTCACTGTCTGTGCGGGGTCTGCATGTTCTCCCTGTTCCTGCTTGGGTTTCCTCTGAGTGCTCTGGTATCTTCCCACAATCCGAAAGATATGCTAGTTAGGCGCATTGGCCATGCTAAATTCTCCCTCAGTGTACCTGAACAAGTGCCAGAATGTGGCGACCAAGGGATTTTCACAGTAATTTCATTGCAGTGTTGATGGAAGCCCACTTGTGACACTAATAAACTTGTAAAACTTTAAAAAAAACGTTTATTGACTAATGTTCTTCAGGGAAGGAAATTTGGCATCCTTACCTGGCCTTACTTCAATTACCCCCTGAAATACCTTGCAAGCTTCTCAGTTGGATAAGACCACTATGAAAAGGTTTAATAAGAATAAAACTGGCTGCCACCCAGCATTGACCTCGACACTGGACATAACAAAGGCACACCCAGCCCAGTCGACTATGCCAAGTTGTTTTCATTAACATCTGGGGATTGTGTCAAATTTGGAGACTTGTCTCAAAGTTGAGTCGAATAATAGCTGCCCTAATCATGCTCAAAGAATCATGTCTTTGAGCCAACATCCCAGATTCATCCATCACCATGTTACTATCCCTGAGTGTGTCCTGTCCCACCAGTAGGACAGACCAACAGGAGATGTCAGCGTTATGGGATTCAATCAGGATGGAGCGAGCCTGGGAGTCTTCAACATGAAATCGAGACCACATGAAATCTTATGGCATTGGGTGAAACATAGGAATCCTTCTACTCATTAGCAACTACCACTCAGCTGAAAAAGCACCGCTATTCCTTCTAGAACAACACTTGGAAGAAGTACTGAGGGTATCAAGTACACAAAATGTATTCTGGCTGGTGACTTCAAGAATGAATGACTGAATTAGTTAATAATCTGACTAGTTTAAAAATCACACAAGCTGCTATAAAGAGGGTCTTCTTATGAAAGTTTTCAAAGATAAGCACCAAGGCCATTCGTCTGAGAAAATTTATTAAATCAGATATCTGGAACTAGAAAAAGGGAGTGAAATACAGGCACAAGCTGGAACCATGATAACTTGCAAAAACAATGATGGATTACGTTTTCACGCTGATTAAATATTATACTTGCATACTTGTATACCTGCAAATCAGGTACTGGTCTGCTGAAGCTACAACACAATATCCAGGACCAGTTTCATGCTAAACAGCAAAAACATCATGCTTAGCTAGAGCTAATTGATCCCACAATCAATGGATTAGAACAAGACCCTGTAGATCTGCCACATTCAATCTTGAATGGTCGTGGACAATTAAACAATTAATGGACAGGGAAGGCTCCCTGATGTTCACACTGATGGTGGAGTCCAGCACCTGTGTACAAAAGGCAACCATTATCAGACTGAAATGCTAAGTGGATGACCCATCAGTGCCTCCTCCTGAGGTCTCAATTATCATGTTCAGGCAATTTGATTCACTCCCAAGTGATATCAAGAAATGGTAGAATGCACTGGATGCTGGATAGTCTATGGGCCCCAACAACATCTCAACTATAGCGTACTTGATGGCGTTACAATTGTGGAATCCCCTAACACCAACATTTTGGGGATCATTATTAACCAGCAGCAGTGGTGGACTTGTCAACGTTGAGAGCGTTCAAGTGGTTATTGGATAAACATATGGATGATATTGGAATAGTGTAGATTAGAGGGGCTTTAGATTGGTACCACTGGTCGGTGCAACATCGAGGGCCGAAGGGCCTGTACTGCGCTGTAATGTTCTATGTTCTATGTAGAAAGATAACTAAATCAGCTATGTAAATAATATGGTGACAAAATCAGGTTCGAGGCTGCATATTCTGGGCTAAGTTAAAGTTTATTTCTTAGTCACAAGTAAGGCTTACATTAACACTGCAATGACGTTACTGTGAAATTCCCCTAGTCGCCACAGTCCGGCGCTTGTTCAGGTCAATGCACCGAACCAATACATCTTTCAGAATGTGGGAGGAAACCGGAGCACCCGGAGGAAACCCATACAGACACGGGGAGAACGTGCAGACTCCACACAGACAGTGACCCAAGCTGGGAATCGAACCCAAGTCCCTGGCGCTGTGAAGCAGCAGTGCTAACCACTGTGCTACTGTGCTGCCCAGGTATGCCCAAGTAGCTCAGCATCTGACTCCCAAAGCCTGAATTCCACCTACAAGTACAAGTCAGGCCTGTGATACAATACTTTCCACTTGCTAACAACATTTGAGAAACCTCACACCACTCAGGACAAAACAACCAACTTGACTAGCACTTTGAGCATTAGCTCCCTTCATCACTGGCACACCCTGGTCACCGTATGTACCATCTACATGCTGTACTGCAGTATCTCACTAAGCTTTCTTCAACAGCACTTTCTAACCTCACCACCGATGCTGCCTAGGAATAAGGGCAGTTGGTGGTAGGGAACACTACCTCTCCCAAGTTCCCTTGCTATTCATGAACCATCCTGACTTGGAATCATATCACCGTTCCTTTATCATTGCTGGGTTAAAATCTTGGGACTCCCTCACAATTAGCGTTGTGCGTGTACATACCACATACAGTCTATAGGGGTTGAACGTGGTGGTTCAGCACCACCTCATCAATAGCAATTTGGGATGGCTGGTAACTGCTGGCCTCACCAGTGACATGCACATTCCACGAATGAATAGAACAATTTAAAGTACTGCAGATGCTGGAAATCTGAAATAAAAACAGAAAATGCTGGCAATAGCAGCATGTCTGGAAACCTATTTGGAGAGAAAAAAATAATGTGGAATGTTTCAAGTTGATGACCTTTCATCAGCATTCGGAAAAGTTAGAGATGCAATAGGTGAAAGAGGGGAAAAGAACAAAAGAAAGGATCTTTGATAGTTTGGAGAACAGAAGTGATTAAAGGATTAGAATTTTTTGGGAGCAGGAGCAGGCTATTTGCCCCCTCTAGCCTGCTCCAGCATTAAATAACATTTAATGTGGCTTCAACTCCACATTCCACCTATCCCCAATTTCATTCCATTCCCTAGTTAGTCAAGAATCTATCTACCTCTGCCAAAATGAGCCTGCTTCCACTGAGCCCTGGGAAAGAATATTCCAAAGACTCATGACTCATGAGAAAAAATTCTCATCCCTGTCTTAAGTGGGAAGCCCCTTATTTTTAAACTGTGTGCCACAAGAGGAAAACATCCTTTCGGTATCCACACTGTCAAGGCCCCCCCCCCCCCCCCCCCGGATCTTGGATGTTTCAATAAGATCAACCCTTATTATTCAAACTCCATTAGATACAGGTCTGTCTAACCTTTCTTCATAAGTTGACCTCCCCATCCCAGGTATCAGTGCAGTAAACCTTCTTTAAACTGCATCTAATGCATTTATATCCTTTCTTAATTAAGGAGACCAATACTGTACACAGTACTCCAGATGTGATCTTATCAATACTCTGTACACCTGCAGCAAAACATCGCTGCATTTATATTCCATTCCCCTTGCAATAAACAATAACATTTCATTTGCCTTCCTAATCACTTACAGTACTGGCATATTAACTTATGATTCATGTACCAGGATACCAAGATTCCTCTATCTCAAGAGTTTTGCAATCTCTCTCCATATAGGTAATATACTGTTTTTCTATTCTTCAAGTAAGAGTGAACAATATTTTCCCACATTATATTCCATCTGCCAATATTTGCCCATTCACTTGAGCAGTCTGCAAAAGGAAATAGATAAGTTATGTCCTTTTCACAGCTTTCCTATCTTTGTGTCATCAACAAATTTAGCAGCCATGTTTGATCCCTTCATCCAAGCCATTGATATAATTTGTAAACAGTTGAGGCCCCAGCACTGATCTCCCACAGTTAAATAGATGTTACCAATCAAAAAATCTTAAGTTTAGATCCAAACCTTGTTTGGGATGAACTGTCAGGTAGATGTTTGTCTGATACAAAATCTTTGGGGAAAAATGTATAGGTCAGCATCTTACCCTTTATTGTCCTATAACAGTGAAAACCAGTGAACCAAAAAATTATATACAATTAGATAACTTAATTTTAGATGCTTGTTTACTTCATAAAAAAACAAGTCTGACGTTTATGTATCATCTTTCGTCGCCACAAGATAATCTAAAGTGCTTTGCAGCCAGTTGAGTACTTTTGAAGTGTAGTACTGTTGTAATGTTTGAAATGTGGCAGTCAATTTGTGCACAGTAAGCTCCCACAATCAGCAATGTGGCGATGACCAGGTAATCTGTGCTTATATGATGCTGAATAAAAGATAAATATTGGCCATGATACTGGGATATTTCCCCTGCTCTTCAGAATGATGCCGTGGTATCTTTTATGCTCAGCTGAAAGGATGGGCAGGCTGTTTGGTTTGACGCCTCATCCGAAAGACGACACTTTCGACGGGGCTGCACTCCCTCAGCGGTGGAGTGTCAGCTTTGAATTCTGTGCTCAAATCTCTGACTGGGACTTGACGCCACAACCTTCTGACTCGATCAGAGGCGAGAATGGCACCGAGTCACAGCTAACCAGGGAATTATCTAAAACATTTGCAAAATAAATTGTACACATTAAATCTTTCCATATCACTGGAAAGGAACCAGACGGGCAAGAAATCATGTAATGCCTTCCTGTTTATATTATTTAAATAAACCAGGAGACTGAAATGTGTTTGGGTGGTATTTATTTGCTTCAGGGCAATCGCGTTTCCATTGTCCTCAAATGACCGTTTCCGTCAGGTACAAGATGCTGATGTGAAATAATGAAATTGTACCAGTATGTTACTTTCCAAGTGCGCTTGCAGTGAGCGCAAACAGCTAATGGCTTTTAGTTACACTAATATATAGCCCCCCCTCCCCCCAACCCCAACCCCCAGTTATTATTATAAAGTGGGTTCTGCAACATTACATTACAAAGTGCTCTAACGCTGTCGCTTTTCATGTGTCTGTGTCATAAAGTAAATTGCTGCTTGAAATTACTGAAAAGTAAATTATTTTCCTGGGCTTTTGTTTCCCTGAGAGTTTGTTGTAACTTTCACCAGCAGTAAGCATAAAACATTTTCCGTCCACAAGAAGAATAGCTGGAGTTTAATTTATTGACACAACCTCAGTGGTGAAACACAAAGTCCACATAAGAAAAGGAAACTGAAGTAAGCAGATTTCTTGTGTTTGGAATTAAAGAATTCTGCAGCTGTCCTCAAGATGTGATGAAGTGGTTTTAAAACCAAGAAATTGTGAAAGGTACAATCCGGCCACGTTAATGAGGAAAACATATGAATGTAATGTCATTTTAGCAGCACATAATAAAGTAATTTTACCACAATAATTTAACGATTTTCAGAAGTCAAAATAAAGTGTAAATCTCAACAATAAAGAGGAAGAAATACAGAATGCATTGACGGCAATTCTGAAATGGGTGCTCTGTCATTCTGAGATATGGGCATGGAAATTCTTTGCGGTGGGATAACTCCCATGACAGAACAAGTCACCCCCAAGATTAGGCCTCAGGCCTCATGCCATATGAGATTATGGATTTGAGGTGCCTGCTGGGTGACCCCAGGCTGCTTGCCTGTCAAGAAGATTTCAAATTTACAAACATAGAATCATAGAAAATAGGAGCAGGAGGGAGACCATTTGTCCCTTCGAGCCTGCTCTACCATTCATTATGATCGTGGCTGATAATCAGTCTCAATCTGATCCCACCCTACCCCCGGATCCTTTGATCCCCTTTGCCTAGTGCTATATCTAACTGCTTCTCGAAAACATTCGATGTTTTGGCCTCAACCATTTTCTGTGGTTGCGAATTCCATCGGCTGACCAGTCTCTGGGTGAAGAAATTTCTCCTCACCTCTGTTCTAAACAGTCTACTCTGTATCCTCAGACTGTGACTCCTGGTTCTGGGCAGCCCTGCCATCAGGAACATCCTTCTTGCATCTACACTGTTTAGTCCTGTTAGAATTTTATAAATTTCTATGAGATCCCCCCTCATTCTAACTCCAGCAAATACAATCCTAACCGATTCAATCTCCTCATACGTCAGTCCCGCCATCAGTCTGGTAAACATTCTCCGCACTCCTTCTAGAACAAGGACATCCTTCCGCAGATAAAGAGAGCTAAAACTGTGCACAATATTCCAGGTGTGGCCTCACAAGGGCCTTTTAAAATTTGCAGCAAGACACCCCTGCTCCTGTATTCGAATCCTCTCGCTATGAAGGCCAACCTATCATTTGCCTTTTGTATTGCCTGCTGCACCTGCGTGCTTACCTTTAGTGAGTGGTGTAGGAGGACACTCTCTGTGTTGGCCGTGTCAGCCGTGGGAGGGGAGAAAATGGCCAGGAAAGCAAAGTATGTGGGGTGCTGGAGTTGGTTGGCTGGGGAAGAAGCAATAATCAGAGTGCAGGAAGTGATTGGAAATGAGTAAGATGATCAGGACCGGGGGGTGGCATCCGTGAAGTAGGAAGTGTTTAGGGGAGGGGGCTGGTTAGGGGAGGGTAGGTGGTGATGAACAGACACAGGCTAGCAAGGTTTTAGCTTTGCAGTGGAGCTTGAAGGAGCACTTCTGGCTCCACATTCAGGAAAGTGTATTTTTAAAACTTAGCCTCCAATCAATGTGCAGATAACACACTTTATTCTCAACCATTCCAACTGTGTGCAGGCCGGCTGAATTAAATGAAGAGGACCTCAAAAAACATTTTGTCCTGTATTTGCTTTTGCAAAGGGATTAATACTGGATTTGGATGCCTCTTTTTCTGTCTTTACTCGTATTGCAGGTGGTGCATTCCTGCCACGTATTGAGTGCACATGTGGCTGCCTGCAATTTTGGACAAATAGTGGCGATTTTCCACCTAAGAATAGGTGTGACACCCTTTCATTTTTTAGACCATGAAATCTGGTAAATACATGCAAAATAGTTCCAAAATGAGAAATCATTTACATTTCCCCAGAGCGCATGAAGAATGATGCATCCAAGTAGAATAGGCTGAACCTTAAGGTGCCGACACATATGTCTGCCTGATCAGGCTGGAACAATTACAACTGCGTCAAGGAGTGTCGAGGCAAAGTTTCTCAACCTTGATGTTCTTCATGTTAAAGTGCTCAGCATCAATATTGAAAAAGGTGCGGAAAATCAGATTGTCAACTACTCCGGCTATTCCTACAGCCGTTCAGTAGTTGGCTATGGATCAGGGTTTAAAGTTTATTAATGTCACAAGTAGGCTTACATTAACACTGCAATGAAGTTATTGTGAAAATCCCCTAGTCGCCTCCCATCTAGTTCACTCATGCCCTTTTGGGAAGGAAATCTGTTGTCCTCACCTGGTCTGGCCTACATGTGACTCCAGAGCCACAGCAATGTGGTTGACTCTCAACTGCCCTCGGGCAACAAGGGATGGGCAATAAATGCTGGCCAGAAAGTGACACCCATGCCCCACAAATGAATAAAAACAAACACTCTGGCAACTGTTCAGGTACACTGAGGGAAAATTTAGCATGGCCAATCCACCTAACCAGCACATCTTTTGGACTGTGGGAGGAAACCGGAGCGTCCGAAGGAAACCCATGCAGAAACGGGGAGAATGTGCCGACTCCACACAGACAGTGACCCAAGCCATGAATCGAACCCAGGTCCCTGGCGCTGTGAGGCAGCAGTGCTAATCACTGTGCCACCATTGACAGTATTGAGAACACAAGTTGTCAGGTCATTGTTTTACCTGGAGAAGGAGCATAGGTGTTGGGGAAACGACAGGGAGAAGATGAAGGAAACATGAAAGTGGTTGCGAATGTGAAATCTGTTTTTGATTTTGGATTTTCCAAATTAAATGAAATAGCTGCAACCAAATGCTGGAAATGTCTTCTATTGTGCTCAATATATCAGTAATATTTTGCAATCCCCATATCCTGCTCTTTTATTGAGTATGTCATATGGCGCATATTCCAGTTGTTGCAGTGTGTATTCCTGATGGGATGCAAGCAGTTTTCTAACGTGTTTTGCATTTCACTCACATTCCTGTGACGTATCTGTGCATTGCTTGATTCTAGTCAGTGCCTTGTTCTAGAAAAGATCATTTTATTGTTCACGGCAAAACAATTTGTCACCTATTATGGATGAGCATCGAGGGAATTTTTCGTACCAATCAGAACTGCACTGATTTTTGGTTATTTATACAATTGGACAAGTGTATGCTGTGAATGAATAATTCAGATGTACTTTATCCCCATAAGACAAAGTGACTGTGTATCAAAGCAGAACACATTGTCAGATCTGCCATCTCTGACTGCTTTAGTGGAGCAGTACTTTACATCACCAGGTCTGACTGAACTGCGTCAAGTATTATTGGGCCTGACTGTCCAACTGCCCAAACCATTCAACACTCCAGAATTATCCTGGAGAGTAAAACAGTCCCCGGCTTCTTTTTCCATTATTAACATCCCTCTATTGTCCCTCCACTTCCACATCAAACAAAAAACAAATATGAAGAACTCCGTGGGTGGGAATTTACGGCCTCGCTTGTCCCGAAACTGTAAAATCCTGCCCCAGGTCAACAGACCTTTCCATAGTCCGCCCCTCGCCCGCTCAGATTCCCGTCGATCAGGGTGGTAAAATTTCGGCCCTGGTCTTCCTCATAAAGATTGAGACCATCCTTTCACCTGCGTTGGCTGCTTCCTGCCGTCACCTCCCTAGGCCTCAAGTTGTATCTTTCTCCATTTTCTCTTTATTATGCTTCATGCCCTCTTCTAAGCTCATCTCATCTCTGAGATTCAGCTACTGGTGACACCATTCCCACTAAACTGCTCATTCTTCTACTATCTATCTGAACATGGGTTACAACTTTGCAAGTGGTGTTCCCTCCCAATCAAAATGGACAACATTACCCTTCTCCTCAACAAAAGTTACCCTTTGACCCCTCTTCTTGCAAATGATTGATCCCACTCTAATCTCCCATTCCTCTCAAGTTTTTGGAACATGTTGTTGCCTCTCGAATCACTGCTTGTCTTTCCCGTGGCTCCATGTTTGACCCTCTCCAATCTGCACCTGTTGTAGCACTGAGCCTACACTAAAAACAAATTGGTGTAGACTGTGACCTTCTATGTATTTTTCATTTTGGTTCCCCTCGATCTCTCAATACATCCTCGACATAGAAACATAGAAAATAGGAGCAGGATTTGGCCCTTTGAGCCTGCTCTGCCATTCATTTTGATCATGGCTGATCATCGAATTTAATATCCTGATCCGCCCCAAGAACTATATCTAATTTCTTCTTGAAATCACACAACATTTTGGCCTCAACTACTTTCTATGGTAGTGAATTCCACACATTCACCATCGTCTTGGTGAAGAAATTTCTCCTCACCTCAGTTCTAAAAGGTTTACCCTTTTTCCTCAGACTATGACCCCTAGTTCTGGACTCCCCCACCATTGGGAACATTCTTCCTGAATCTACCCTGTCTAATGCTATTAGAATTTTATAAGTTTCTATGAGATCCCCTCTCACTCTTCTAAACTCCAATGAATATAATCCTAACCGACTTTGTCTCCCCTCATATGACAGACCTGCCATCCCAGGAGTCAGCCTGGTAAACCTTAGCTGCTCTCCATCTATAGCAAGGACATCCTTCCTCAGATAAGGATACCAGAACTGCACACAATACTCGAGGTGTAGCCTCACCAACGCCCTATACAATTGCAACAAAACATCCCGATCACTATTCTCAAATCCTCTCACTATTAACATTTGGGTCTCTCAGGTATCTTGCCTTAACCATTCTCTTCTAACTCTATATGCTGCTTTTCAGTAATATTATTCAAAGGCCCGTGGGATGTTTGGTGGGAGAGTGCACATGTTTTACATGTAGCCCCATTTTCTTTTCGATTGAGGTATTTCACCCTTCGGCTCACCTTCACCTGTATAGGAACATAGGAATTAGGAGCAGAAGTAGGAAAATTCAGCCCTTTAAGCCTGCTTCACCATTCAATCAGATCATGGCTGATCTCTCCCTTGACTCAAATTCATCCCCCTGCCTTCATGCCGATGCCCTCCACCCCTTACCCTCCACACCCGGAACTTAGAAGAAGAATCCTACAGTGCAGAAGGAGGCCATTTGGCCCATTGAGTCTGCACTGACCACAATTCCCCCCTCCCCCAGGCCCTATCCCCACAACCCCATGCATTTACCCCAGCTAGTCCCCCTTACACTAAGGGACAATTTAGCATGACCAATCCACCTAACCCGCATATCTTTGTACTGAGAGAGGAGCACCCGGAGAAAAACCACGCTGACACAGGGAGCACGTGCAAACTCCACACAGACAGTGACCCAAGCTGGGAATCGAACCCGGGTCCCTGGCGCTGTGAGGCAGTAGTGCTAACCACTGTGCTGCCTAGGGCTCTGCATCTGCCTGGGTTTATCTAAGCTCCTTTCACTTCACTGTCATGGTCATGTCTTTGGCATCACCAGGCCCCATTCTGAACAGGGCCCATTCTTGCTGGCTGACCTTAATCACATTCAAGCTGCCAGGGCCGTACCAGTTTGTTGCTGATCTGGAGCTACCTCTCATGATCTCTCCACTGTTTCGGTACTGTCAGGCTATCTGCCCAATATTCTATGTTAGATACAACTATTTGCTCCATTTAAACACTGGAAAACCAAAGTATCATTTTTATCTACCGTCACAGACCTTTGCGACTGATTTAATCTCTGCTATTAACCCTGTCTGAAGTTGATCAGGTTGCTAGCAGCCTCAGCATCTTGTTTCTGTGAACTGAGCTTCTCACCCGCAAGCCTTTCCACCACTCACACTACTTATTTCTATCTCTATAATATATGTGCCAATGCTGCTGCCTCAGTTCATCTGGTGTTGAAACTCCCATCCATGTTTTCGTCAGCTCCAGACTCTCTTATTCTCCTGTTCTCTGCCCTGACCTGCTTATCTTCATGTTCTGTTATCTTTAGCTCATTCAAAGTTTTACTGCCCCATCTTACTTCACACCAAGTTCCACCTACCCACCATTGCTGTCTTACTGACCTACATTGGCTCTCAACACATCGAATTTTAAAAAAAAATAATGGGACATGTTTCTGGCCTCATTCGCCATGCACACAAATCCGATATGGCTGCTAACTCGTGAGAAAGCCTTGACAGAATTTGCGCTGGGGAGATCTCAGAATGAGTGTTGGGGGGACACAAGGGAGGGGACTCTGGTGCCCCGATGAGAGTGATGAAGGGCAAGGGAACATCTGTAACTTCAATTTGAGAATTGGGGCATCCTTTTAAAGAACGCCCCAATCTCTGTGCAGCCGGCCTTGCTGGCATCTTTAGGTCTCGCCCCTCAGGAATGACAGTGCCAAACACACCCCGTTTTTTTTTGACAAAGTGTCAGAAGATCTGGAGAGAAAACCTGTCTTTCTGAGAAAAAAAATGCCGGTTTTCAGTCAGAACCTGACACTTTGCCATTTTCTGGGGAAAATTCCGCCCAATACGTTTAAATTCCTTCATAGCCTCAGCTGTTTCTTTTATCTCCTCCAGCCCTCCACCACTTATCCTTCAGACTCGCAGTCTCCCATTGCTCCACATCTGGCTGGGTTTATCCAAGCTTTCTTCACTGAACCATTCACGAACATGTATTTGGCACCACGAGGCCTCATTCTGTCCAGGGCCCATTCTTGCTGGCTCAAGTACATTCAAGTTGCCAGGTGTGGTGAACCATCGTTGGTTACCACTGTGGGGTTATTCCAATGTTACTGTTGGGTTAGGGTGTTGCCACTGTGGGGTTGTTATAATGTTGTTGTTGGGTTAGGGTGTTTACACTGTGGGATTAATATACCTGTGGTGGATGCTGTTATGGTACATCCCGGTCGGGCCCCGCCTCCTGGGGAGAGGTATAAGACCCTCTGCTCAGGCGGGACCCCTCCAGTCTGGATTGGTGTACTCGTGTTGGATAGTTCCATTGTTTGTCAATAAAAGCCTTCAATCGCTGAAGCCTTGTACCTCGTGCTTGATTGTCGCGCATCACCAGGGCCATTCAAGTTGCAGGGCTAGTTGCTAAGGAGGCTTATCCCAAAATGGCGACATGAACCTCAATGCTGTAACCAGAACCATCCCTCCCAGCATTCCCTAACTTGGAATGACTGGCCCTGTTACGGAACATTGATGTTTATAGCTGTATTACTGTCTGACTGCATTCACTTCTGAATGCAGTCAGGGCCTGAACTGTGAGATGACATGCTGTATAAATTAAGACCATAAGACCATAAGACATAGGAGCGGAAGTAAGGCCATTCGGCCCATCGAGTCCACTCCACCATTCAATCATGGTTGATTTCAACTCCATTTACCCGCTCTCTCCCCATAGCCCTTAATTCCTCGAGAAATCAAGAATTTATCAATTTCTGTCTTGAAGACGCTCAACGTCTCGGCCTCCACAGCCCTCTGTGGCAATGAATTCCACAGACCCACCACTCTCTGGCTGAAGAAATTTCTCCTCATCTCTGTTCTAAAGTGACTCCCTTTTATTCTAAGGCTGTGCCCCCGCGTCCTAGTCTCCCCTGTTAATGGAAACAACTTCCCTACGTCCATCCTATCTAAGCCGTTCATTATCTTGTAAGTTTCTATCAGATCTCCCCTCAACCTCCTAAACTCCAATGAATATAATCCCACGATCCTCAGACGTTCATCGTATGTCAGGCCTACCATTCCTGGGATCATCCGTGTGAATCTCCGCTGGACCCGCTCCAGTGCCAGTATGTCCTTCCTGAGGTGTGGGGCCCAAAATTGCTCACAGTACTCCAAATGGGGCCTAACCAGTGCTTTATAAAGCCTCAGAAGTACATCCCTGCTTTTGTATTCCAAGCCTCTTGAGATAAATGACAACATTACATTTGCTTTCTTAATTACGGACTCAACCTGCAAGTTTACCTTTAGAGAATCCTGGACTAGGACTCCCAAGTCCCTTTGCACTTTAGCATTATGAATTTTGTCACCGTTTAGAAAATAGTCCATGCCTCTATTCTTTTTTCCAAAGTGTACGACCTCGCACTTGCCCACGTTGAATTTCATCAGCCACTTCTTGGACCACTCTCCTAAACTGTCTAAATCTTTCTGCAGCCTCCCCACCTCCTCAATTCCTTGTATTTAAATAAAAAAATCCCTTTGGAAGCCAAGTTGAGTTTGAGTAAAATGCACCAAGTCTGAACTATAACTGGTAAACATAATCGCCTGTGACTTGTGCATTATGAAATCCTCAGTTCTGTGTGTTAGGCCTCCCAGTCTGTAGCTTAGTAACACAGATTTAATAATGTTCATCTTGATGGTGACATCCTCAATTCCAGTCAGTGCAGAGAATATGAATGAACATTCGCCGCCATCTCCTCTGTGAATGTTTCCTTTATTGCTGGAAAGATGCATCACAATGCAATCATTGCGGTAGCACTTGGACGGGGAAGGAGATGATAAGCCACCAGCTTGAAAGTAATAATGCAAACTAATAGCACATTCGGAGATAAATGAAACAGATGGTGAACACAGTACTTCTAGTCACCATCTGTAACCTCTGGGACCCAAGTAAAACCCAAGAAAAGAAGATGAAATTTCCTCTAATGACTGCTCAAGGTTACAAGTAAATTGAATTCTGGCAATCCTAGTATATTATTCATTGAAAATGAATCAACAAATATGTCTCAGATCCAGCATCTTAATTTGCCTGCCCTTAAGAATCCCAAAATGAATGAGTGTACGTATTTGAAATGCAATGAAAAAAGCTCGCCTGATCTGAATGTAGAATATACTAACAGACAGCAACATGCTGCACGATTCTTCATGTGTATGCCGCAGCTGACCGGTAGGAGAAGGGAGGGTTGGGGTGGAGGGAGGGGGTAAAATCTCAGTGTCTGAATCTGTTTCATAAAATTATGAGATTTAGAGTGATTAAGCAAAAAAAAATTAATTTATATAGCACCTTTCATCAGGATATCCCAAAGTACATTATAGTCAATGAAATACTTTAAAAGTGTAGTCACTGCTATAGTGTGGAGATGATGTGGAGATGCCGGTGTTGCACTGAGGTGGCCACAGTAAGAAGGCTCACAACACCAGGTTAAAGTCTAACAGGTTCATTTGGAATCACGAGCTTTCAGAGCGCTGCCCCTTCATCAGGTGAGTCTTCGGGGGGTTCTCCGAAATCTCGTGGTTCCAAATAAACATGTTGGACTTAAACCTGGTGTTGGGAGACTTCTTGTAGTGTGGCAAATGTGGCAGTCAATTTACGCAAGGTAAGTTTCCACAAAGAGCTACGTGAAAACGAGAGGCTATTTTCAATAAGATGAGTCTGGGACGCTGGGGCAAACTCTCATGCTCTTTGAATTGTGCCATGGGATCTTTAATGTTCATCTGAGAGGGGAGGCCTCAGTTTAACATCTTATCCAAAAGATGGCATGGCTGACAGTGCCGCACTCCCTCAGTACTGCACTAGAGTATCAGCCTACACTTGATGCTCAAGTCTCTGGAATGGGGTTTGAACTCCTGGCTTCTGAGGATAATGCTCCAAATTGAGACACAGGTGACAGTGGACAAGACCCAATCTACAGACACACTTGCCTGAAAAGTTGGATTTGTGCTATTTCTCTGCACAAGACGGATGGTGTCAATAAAAGCAAAATACTGCAGATGTTGGAAATCTGAAAGAAAATGCTGGAAAATCTCAGCAGATCTGTCAGCATCTGTGGAGAGAGAAAAAGAGTTAGTGTTTCGAGTCTACATGTCTGGCAGTTCTCTCGCTGTGGCCTCACCAAAGTTCTATATAATTCCAATATTCCTGTGGAGCCATGAGTAGTGTTGCTACTTCTACTGAATTCACATGAGTGCAGTCCCTTTATAAGGACACTGGTGAGATGATTGTAAGCAAGGAAAACTTGAGTGAAGCATGTGCAGCAATTAGGTTTCAACACGCTCCTGGAGTAGATTGGGTGCTTAAACTTGTACCTGGAAATTATTCATCCCGCTCCAATCCAAAGCTTAATAACAGGCAGAATTGAAACCATTTGCTCCCCCATCTGCCTGGTTGATGCTGCTATAAAATTCACCTGGCCAGTATCGAAAGGTACATTTAGTAGCTTTACTCACAGTTGCCAGTTTCTGTTCATTGGGCATAAATGGTCCATTCAACCCCAGGAGCCTATGCCAGCAGTTTTTTTCCACAGCAGCCACCAAGTCTAATGCTATCTGCTACCAAAGGAGAAAATGCTGGAAAATCTCAGCAGATCTGGCAGCATCTGTAAGGAAAGAAAAGTGCTGATCTTTCGAGTCCAGATGACCCTTTGTCAAAGCTAAAAGGCATAGAAAGTGGGAGATATTTATACTGCAGGGTGAGGGAATGGAAGAGGAGTCATAGCCACAGAAAAGATCAGTCAATTAATTATAGTAGTAAGATGCAAGAACTTAAATTTCAGTGAGTCAGATTTCACGGTGGCACAGTGGTTAGCACTGCTGCCTCACAGTGCCAGAGACACGGGTTCAATTCCAGCCTCAGGTCTGTGTGGAGTTTGCACTTTCTGCATGGGTTTCCTCCGGATGCTCCGGTTTCCTTCCACACTCCAAAGATGTGCAGGTTAAGTGGATTGGCCATGGTAAATTGCCCCTTAGTGTCAGGGGGCTAGGCAGGGTAAATATGTGGGGTTACAGCGATAGGGCCTGGGTGGGATTGTTGTCAGTGCAAACTCAATGGGCCTCATGCTGCACTGTCAGGATTCTATTCTATGATTCAGCCTTTATCAATACCTAAAGAGAAAATGTTGGAAAATCTCAGCGGGTCTGGCAGCATCTGTAAAGAAAGAAAAGAGCTGACGTTTTGAGGCCAGATGACCCTTTGTCAAAGCCATCTGAGCTTGAAACATCAGCTCTTTTCTCTCCTTACTAACAGAAAGCAAAGAGTGGGGATAAATGGGTGTTTTTCTGGTTGGCGATCAGTGACTAGTGGTGTACCTCAGGGATCAGTGTTGGGACTGCAATTGTTTGCGATTTACATAGATAATTTGGAGTTGGGGACCAAGTGTGTCAAAATTCACAGATGACACTAAGATGAGTGGCAGAGCAAAATGTGCAGAGGACGCTGAAAGTCTGCAAAGGGATATAGATAGTCTAAGTGAATGGGTGAGGGTCTGGCAGATGGAGTACAATGTTGGTAAATGTGAGATCATCCATTTTGGTAGGAATAACAACAAAATGGACTATTATTTAAATGGTAAAAAATTGGAGCATACTGATGTGCAGAGGGACCTGGGTGTCCTTGTGCAGGAATCTCAAGAGTTGGTTTGCAGGTGCAGCAGGTAATTAAGAAGGCAAATGGAATTTTGTCCTTTACTGCTAGAGGGATGGAGTTTAAAAATAGCGAGGTTATGTTGCAGCTGTATAAGGTGCTGGTGAGGCCACACCTGGAGTACTGTGTACAGTTTTGGTCTCCTTACTTGAGAAAGGATATACTGGCATTGGAGGGAGTGCAGAGGAGATTCACTCGGTTGATTCCGGTATTGAGAAGGTTGGCTTATGAGGAGAGACTGAGTAGACTGGGGCTATACTCATTGGAATTCAGAAGAATGAGGGGAAATCTTATGAAGGGAATAGATAAGATAGAAATAGGGAAGTTGTTTCCACTGGCAGGTGAAACTAGAACTAGGGGGCATAGCCTCAAAATAGGGGGAAACAGATTTAGGACTGAGTTGAGGAGGAACTTCTTCACACAAAGGGTTGTGAATCTGTGGAATTCCCTGCCCAGTGAAGCAGTTGAGGCTACCTCATCGAATGTTTCTGAGGCAAGGATAGATAAATTTTTGAACAGTAAAGGAATTAAGGGTCATGGTGAGTGGACGGGTAAGTGGAGCTGAGTCCACAAAAAGATCAGCCATGATCTTATTGAATGGCGGAGCAGGCACGAGGGGACAGATGGCCTACTCTTGCTCCTAGTTCTTATGTTCTTACTGTGTATGGTAAGGAGGTATTAGAAATTTTAAATTAGGTCAGAATGTTCTTTGAATTTATCATGTGAGTGACATGATAAATCTGCCTTCCTAGCTTTTTGTTGGACTGGGCTGAACACAGTAAGAGTTTTAACAACAGCAGGTTAAAGTCCAACAGGTTTATTTGGTTGCAAATGCCATTAGCTTTCGGAGCGCTGCTCCTTCGTCAGATACCAACCTGTTGGACTTTAACCTGGTGTTGTTAAAACTCTTACTGTTCCTAGCTTTACACAGTCACAAGGATTTTGTTGTGTATCCCGCCACTGCTGTGGCCGCAATTTGATTGCACGTAACAAAACAAGTTTGATATGTCACCGCAACAGGCTGATTTTCCCTGAGTATGGACTTGATTGTTTTAGTCTGCAATTCAGACCTGGCGCTGTGTTTCATTGGCAGGCAGCATGGAATACTTTGTCAGAGAGGCTGAGTCTGAGGCAATTGCACCTTTTAAGGGAAAAGGGATAACTGAATGTACATGGAACTGTACAAGTAGACTGCAGAGAAGTGGGATTACCTTCAGATTACTCTCCTAAAGGGCCTCCTTATCTGCAGTAAATGTTTGTCGTTCTGTGGAGGGAATGAGTGGACAGTTGATTGATGCATTTTGTTTTGAGGAGGTCATGATTTAGTATAAAACACAAGGACATGTCCATGGCGATTAACCTTAACTTTGCCATTGGAGTTTAGAAGAATGGGCAGCACAGTGGTTAGCACTGCTGCCTCACAGTGCCAGGGACCTGCGTTTGATTCCCGGCTTGGGTCACTGTCTGTGTGGAGTCTGCACGTTCTCCCCGTGTCTGCATGGGTTTCCTCTGGGTGCCCCGGTTTCCTCCCACAGTCTGAAAGACGTGCTGGTTAGGTGCACTAGCCATGCTAAATTCTCCCTCAGCCTACCCGAACAGGTGCCAGAGTGTGGTGACTAGAGGATTTTCACAGTAACTCCATTGCAGTGTTAATGTAAGCCTACTTGTGAATAATAAATAAACTTTAGGAGAAATTTCTTCACTCTGAGAGTGGTGAATCTGCAGAATTCACTCCCACAGAAAGTAGTTGAGGCCAAAACATTGTCTGATTTCAAGAATAAATTCAATATAGCTCTTGGAGCTAAAGGGATTAGGGGGGAATAAGGATATTGGATTCGATGATCAGCCATGATCATAATGAATGGCGGAGCAGGCTCGAAGGGCCGAATGGGCTACTCCTGCTTCTAGTTTCTATGTTTCTAAAATGTATCTCCACAATGTATGGACATCTAATATGCTGTCGCTAAATTTTTCTGTACAACAAGCAAAGCAGACATTAACCTGTTGCCATGGACACTTCAAAGGTGTTTCCCAAAGTTGCTAATGAATAACGTGTATATTTTACCCTTGGAGTGAGTAATACAATTTAAAAATAACAGCAAAGCCTTTTGTACTTAAAATGATAGTTTATTTCACACTATTGCTCTGGAAGCTACCCAAGCAAAGCTAGATTACTAACACATACAAAGACTAGTTACAGATGAAAATGATTCACATTTGGTCTGTATTGTTTAGTGCAGGTCTGAAGTTGAGATTTGTGTCGTCTGAAGTGACGGTTTTGCAGTTGTAGAGTTGGCTCTGCAGTTGCGATGACTTCCACTGTCAAATTGCTGCCGGTTGTTTTAATGGGTGAGTCTAGTAGGTGGAATCCGGTTTATGGGGAGGAGAGCACATCCCTTTCTTCTGTTCTGCCTAGTTATTTTACAGTAAGAAGTCTCACAACACCAGGTTAAAGTCCAACAGGTTTATTCGGTAGCAAATACCATAAGCTTTCGGAGCGCTGCCCCTTCGTCAGATGGAGTGGTTATCTGTTCTCAAACAGTGCAAACTTTGGTATTTGCTACCAAATAAACCTGTTGGACTTTAACCTGGTGTTGTGAGACTTCTTACTGTGCTTACCCCAGTCCAACGCCGGCATCTCCACATCATAGTTATTTTACAGCAGCCCAGTAGTTGTTTTTCTGGATGTCCCCTTTTGATTCTCCCCGTTGCAAGCAGTTTTCTTTGCTGATGTACTGAAGCTTCTTTAAGATGGTTCAAGATGAATCTGGCTGCTGTCGGCAGATGCCTGCCCTTTTCAATGCTTTTTAGTAGGTAAGCCAAGATGATCACTGTTATCATGTGACCTGCACAACAATGCTAAGTCACATTCCATGTAAGGCAAGTGGTATTTCTATTACAATTATCAGAAACCCCCTTGCCCTCTGTAGTGATCAAAAGGGCCAAGGTCGTTCACCCCCTTATGATGGCTTCTCAATTAGTGTCTTTGGGGGAAAAGCCATCAAGTTGATGAGTTTCTATCACTTTGAATGTCAAAATGTATATTTATATATGTCTGCGAATGCATCCTTGTCTCCTTGGAGATAAGAGAAAGATTGTTGAAATCTACAATCCTGTCTGTAAATTTGGATGTGGGCGTTGGACTGGGGTTGGGCACAGTAAGATGTCTCACAACACCAGGTTAAAATCCAACAGGTTGTTGAACCTGTTGGATGTTAACCTGTTGTTGTGAGACTTCTTACTGTAAATTTGGAGCCATTTTGAGATGTCTTTAAACTCAGTCCAAGGTTTTTAAAAAATGTAACTTTTAGAGTAGTTTTCTAAAATTTTGTAATATAACTGCACACACCGCGACATTGTGGAATAAGATTTAATAGTCACCTGCCTCAGCAACACTGAAGAAGCTCAACACCATCCAGGACAAAGCAGCCTGTTTAGAACATAGAGCAGTACAGCACAGAAACAGGCCCTTCGGCCCACAATGTTGTGCCGAACGTGACGCCAAATTAAACTAACCCTTTCTGCTGCCCTTGGTCCATATCCCTCTATTTCTTGCATATTCATGTGCTTATCTAAAAGCCACTTAAACACCCCTATCATATCTGCCTCCACCACCACCCCTGGCAGCGCATTCCAGACACATACCACTCTCTGTGTAAAATAACTTGCCTCTCACATCTTTGAACTTTTCCCCTCTCACCTGAAGTGCATGCCCCCTAGTATTTGACATTTCAACAATCAAAGATTCCGCCTGTCAATCCTATCTGTGCCTCTCCCGCTTGATTGCACCCCTTCCACCAACATTCACTTTATTACTGATGAACTATGGCAGCCGCGTGTACCGTCCACAAGGTACACTGCAGGAACTCATCGAGACTTCTCAGACAGCACCTTCCATATCCATAATCACTACCATGTAGAAAGACGAGGACAGCAGATACCTGGGAACACCATCACTTGGAGATTCCTCTCTAAGTCATTCACCATCCTGACTTGGAAATATATCACAATTCCTTCATTGTCACTGGGTCAAAATCTGGAACTCCCTCCCTAACAGCACCATGGGTGTAGCTACATCTCAGGTATTGTAGCAGTGCAAGAAGGCAGCTCACCTCCACCTCCTCAAGGGTGACTAAAGTTTAACATTTATATATTGGTGTTAGAAGCAGGCTTACATTAACACTGCAATGAAGTTACTGTGAAAATCCCCTAATCACCACACTCTGGCACCTGTTTGGGTACACTGAGGGAGAATTCATCATGGCCGATGCACTTAACCAACACGTCTTTCAGACTGTTTGAAGAAACTGGAGCACCCGCAGACACGGGGAGGACATGCAGACTCTGCACAGTCACCCAAGCCAGGAATTGAACCAAGGTCCCTGGCATTGCGAGGCAGTTGTGCTAACAACTGTACCACCATGTTGCGCCGACTAGGGATGGGCAATAAATGTTGGCCAGCCAGCAACGCCCATATCCCATAACATGAATGTTTAAACAATTGGACTGAAGTTATGCTTCTTTGCATGGAGATCAGGACAATCATATTACGTTGGTTATAATCCTGTTTCTTGTTAAATCTTATGCGTGGGATTTTATGGCCTCGCTCGGGGGAGAACGGAATTTCCCACCCGAGGTCAATGGAGATTTCCATTGTCGGACCCTTTTCAGAACCTTCTAAATAGTGCCATAAAGTCTTTTACCTTAGAGAGCAGACCAGTGTCTTGGTTTAACATCTCATCTGAAAGTCGACACCTCCAGAAATGCAATGCTGCCTCAGTATTGCACAAAAGTGTTAGCCTAGGTCATTGTACCCAGATACCTGGAGTTGGATTTGAATCAACACCAGGGCTGTTAACTGGATGCCAAGGTTACAGTTACCGAAGCAAAGCTAATTGATCGCGAGGGATTAATCATATGTACAATCATGCCACTCTGTTCTGCGTGCAATCAATTAATAAGAAAATCAGCTTTCCTTGCATTTGGTACTTCCTGGGCTTCTGATCTGCTATTTGAATAGATTCAGCTGTTCTATTTTCCTTGACTATTGTTGGGGTGGGAATCCTTCAATGTGCCTTGAATGAATGAACCATCTGCCTATATAATTGAATCTAGTCGGTGTCTTCACATGTTACTGCATTAAAATCCATCTCTGCTGCACTCTGCATCCATTGTCTTTGACGGCAGTTCTCGTGAAGAGCTGCACGTGTAAATTAATGTGCGAAGGAATTGCGGTTTTGTTTCATATTTTCACTAGTCAGGAGACTAATGGAAGGTTTTTACTCAATGCAATAGTTGGCGTTTGGAGCTGGGTTCATGCCAATTGGAAGAGGAACATTTTGGTAATGGGGAAATGGTATAAATCCAGTATTCCCATAGGACCATGCAAAATACCATATTCAAAGCCAGATAAAGCTGTGACCTTCTTCTCTGACCTACACTTTCTTGATGTGTGGCTGATGTTGGAGATTCTGAAGCTAATTGGCATTGATGTCCATTTTCTGATGCTTTCTGAGGAAGATTTTGTCCATCGTCATGGTTGTAGTGGAAGGATCTGGTACATTAAGGCTTAAGCTGGGACTAAGAATAGTACTGTTCAGCTGTGATGTAAGAAAGTGCTTGACCTAAAGCTTAGGTCAGCAGAGTAGCGCTAGATAGCAACACATGGAGTCCTCTCTATATCTGTCTCCTCGACAGAACTATGTACATATTTACAGTAATGTTTATAAAGACTTTTTGGTAAGTCACCTCCTGACTCCCCAAAGCCTATCCACCATCTACAAGGCACAAGTCAGGAGTGTGATGGAATATTCCCCACTTGCCTGGATGGGTGCAGCTCCCATAACACTCAAGAAGCTTGACATCAAGAAAGCAATTCACTTGATTGGCACCACATCTACAAACATCCACTCCCTCCACCACCGACGCTCAGTAGCAGCAGTGTGTACTATCTACAAGATGCACTGCAGCAATTCACCAAAGATCCTTAGACAGCACCTTCCAAACCCATGACCACTTCCATCTAGAAGGAAAAGGGCAGCAGATACATGGGAACACCACCACCTGCAAGTTCCCCTCCAAGCCACTCACCATCCTGACTTGGAAATATATCGCCGTTCCTTCGCAGTCGCTGGGTCAAAATCCTGGAATTCCCTCCCTAACGGCATTGTGGACTGCAACGATTCAAGAAGGCGGCTCACCACCACCTTCTCAAGGGCAACTAGGGATGGACAATAAATGCTGGCCAGCCAGTGATGCCCATGTCCCACAAATGAATTTAAAAAAACTTCTACAAGATTGATTAATCATGTCTAAACAGTGCACACCACGGAGGTGACAGCCCATCAAAACATAGTGGCAGATGGAGTTCAAAAGCTATGTCCTCTATTAAAAGAAACTGAAAAAAATCAAGAAAAGAATATGAGCAATGAATGTCCACTGTGAAAAAACCTCAGTCAAGAAACTGAGAAAACTCACTGGAAAAACTTCAGAGACAGAAGATCCTGACAGCAGAAAGAAAAAACACAAGTTAAGCTCAAGCTAAATTCTCCACTGGATCCCTATGAAAGCAGCTTCTAAAAGTAGAGCTCGCAGCCAACAACCCGCCGGGTTAGATACAACCTTTTTAAAGTTCCAAAGAAGCCAGTTCTGGAATGGGGGTATCTGAGTAAACGGCAATCTTACCAGTTTCAAGTTAAATTTTGACGCTGGAGTTACTGTCCTATTGGACCAAGGATTGTAGCTCCGAGGCAGCTGAGTCCAAATCATGGACATCCGGTCTACGGTGCAGAAGGAGTTAAACTCCCAGTCATTGGAGTGGTTCAAGAGTCATTAATGTACAGCAACAAGCAGAACACAGAGGTTATAATGTCTTGTGAAATCAGCCCTTTTCACCTCAGTAAAGACATCTGCATAACTCTTGACCTGCTTCACCCAGCAGAAGATGTGAAGACACCAAAGGTCCTCACGCAACCAGAAACTCATCCTATCGAAAGCCCGACTACAAATTAGCAACCCAATGTTGACCCTTTATAACCTCTCTTCCTTGTTTGCAGAGCAGGTCTATGCTTCTCCTTTTTAGCTCCCCAAACCGAACCAAGGGGTCAAACCACAGCATCTGGAGGTTACCACAGCAACCTCAGTGAAGATGATGCCTCAGCTAGAATGGCTGCCAGAAGAACCTCTGCTTCCACCAGCTACCGGAGTGCAACTGGTTGAGATGAGGATCTACACACAGCCCCAGAAACTAGCAGCCAGTGCAATGAACCCACAGGAACATTACTCAATAAAGTGAGCCTCCTCTACTCATCTTCCATCCACTGGACAGCTCCACTTCAATCCTGAAAAGGCAGAAGAAGATGAAGAAGAAGGGTGCAACCAACAGCTGGATGGTTATCACCGCTGTCCTCCCAGGAAGAAACAATCCCACTAGTGGCATCAAATCATCCCCGCAGCAACATGGCTGACCAGGCATGGTGCAACACTCACCAATGGTAAAGCACGTGAAGCCATGACTGCACCCGACTTCCAACCAACGATCCATCACCAAAATCAACAGCCCTCGATCCTACCACCCTCGATGGCAAATGAGTCGGGGCAAGAATGCGAGATCTCCAGACCACCCTAAACCCTGATTTCAAAGACTTGAAGGGGGTGGGGGGAGATGGGCTGTATAAGCTCTGTTCATGGTTGCTGCGACTGTTGTAATGTTAATCACAAAGTAGTTTAGTTATAGTTGCAACAGTTATAGTTGCAACACTGAAGTTAAGTACAAAAGCCTTATGACCACATAAGACTTGAATCAAACTGTAAGTAACTATTGTGTAACTATATCCAAGGGGGAGGGATGGGGGATATAGTAGCAGGATCCAGCACAGTAAGGGTTAACCTGGGAATGAGTACAGTAGTGCTCATGATGTAAGAAGGCACCTGACCTACACCTTAGTTCAGCAGTGTAGTGCAACTTGCAGGGACATACTATACCTGTACTTTCTATTGTAACTATATTCATAGTTCAGCAATGTTAATGAAGACTTCTTGGTAACTTCTACAGTATTGCTGAATGATGTCTAAGTAGTACACATCATGGGTAGCAACAATCCAACTATTGGGAATTTGTGGATCAAGACTGAGCACCTGAGTCTTCAGGATTATTCCTTGTTTCAGTGTGAGAGATTAAATGATTTTCTCCATGTGAATGATCTTTCAAATATTCCTTCTTATTTCCATCACTGACTCGTATCTCCTGCAGTTAAGTCTAATTTTACTGACACACGTTGCAAAGTATGCAATTCGTAACGACTTGCAGTTGAGGAGGTCGGTGCCATGAGTGGAATATTGTTGGTATACTGCCTTTACAGCTCTCATATTTTGCCATTATGCAACAATATTTTGAATTGAGTGGTTTTCTCTCATTAAATGTTTTCCATTGAAATGTCAAATTTAGCATCTTGTGAGTTCAAGCAGCTGGGCACTTGACTCCAAATTCATAGCCTGTCACTCAAACTGCTTGCTGTAATGTGATGAGTTTAATCAGCTTTTAGTATGCTTGGCGGAGTGTTACACATACATCAGCTCTGATGTTAGATGGACCATAAACTGGTAATATCTTGAAATCTGAACAAGGGCATCTAGGAAGGTATAAGGGTCATGGTGGACTTAGTAAATACACTAAATAATGGCTTGTATCTAAAGAAGTATTACATGGTGTGCAACACACGTACATTCCTCTAAGACATAAAAGTCTAATTAAAACATGAATCAGCTATGGGTAACAAAAGAAATTAAAGGTTGCATGAGATCAAAGTCGTATTAGGTTGCCAGAAAAAGAGGTGAGCCCATGGTTTGAGAGCAATTTGGAATCCAGCATATGAGAACCAAGAAACTGATAACCAAAGGGAAAAGAGAATATGAAAAGCAAGCTAGTGAGAAACGTAACGGCAGACTGTAAAATCTTCTTTAGCTATGCAAAAAGGAGAATATTAGCAAGGAAAATGTGTGTCCTTTACAGGCAGAGGCGAGAGAATGGAGAAGAGAGAATAGGGAAATTGTGGTGAAACTAAACAATTACTTTGTGTCTGTCTTCACAGAGAAAGATATAGAAAATCTCCCAGAAATACTGAGGCTTGTGAATACCAAACGGCTTGTGAAAATGAGGATCTGAAAGAAATTTGTTTTAATTAAGTGGCAGTACTCAAAAAATTAATGAGCTACACTCCAGAGTGTTAAAGAAGGTGGCTATAGAGATAATGGATGCATCAGTGGTTATCTTTCAAAATTCCATAGGTTGTGGAAAGATTCCTGCAGATTGGAAAGTAGCAATGTAACCCTGCTATTGAAGAAGGGAAGGAGAGAGAAAAACTGAGAACTACAGACCTGATGTCAGTAGCAGGGAAAATGTTAGAATTTATTATGAAAGATGTGATAACTGGATACTTGGAAAATAATATGATTGGACAGAATCAACATGGAATTCTGAAAGGGAAATCATGTTTTTTGGGAGTTTTTTGAGGATGCCATCTCCTGTGGTATCTTAGCCATCTTGCAAAGTGCCACTATGTGCCAGACAGTGGATGTGAAGAGTCCACATATGCTGCTCCACAAAAATTGTATCTGTTCAGCATGGTTACTGAACCTGCAGATGTCTGCTTATCATCTCCCAATATCGTCAAATTATAGTAACCAGCGATTAGAATCAAAAATGTGTGCTCAGTCTGGACTTTCAAACAAGCGTGTCCTGTTAGCTCAGGACTCTTTTGGACTCATTTCATTCTTTAACCCAAAAAAACCCCATGAAGGAAATGACAACCATTCCCAGCGCCACCTGTGAACATCAGAAAATAAAAAAACCCAAAATGATTACCAATGTACACTTGAAGAGAATTATCAAGACGTTTGAACATTTTGTTCCGACAGTGTACAACCATTCCAGTCTTCAATCTGCATGTTTAGAGTATCAGTCTCAATTTTCTTTCAACTGCAGAAGTTGATAACGAACTGTGCTCTTTTATTCCCGTCTAACATTGGTCAATCATGTTGTCATTAGCAAAGACTTGGGATGAGGAGCAGATTTTTGATGTGTGCAGGCCCATTTTACTTCTCTAAAATCAGCACTGACCTAGAAAATGAGGCTGCGATCTTGTACGTCTTTTCCATGCTGAAAATTTGGCTAACCCCATTTTGGGTTGTGGAAGTTAGGTTACAATAGTTGTGTAAATTAAAGTTCCATAATTGTCAAAAAACTCTGTCAAGTAATGGAAAATGCTGATCAGCATACGAGGCCTTCAGTGAGGCCATCGCTTACGTATTCCGAATAAGCGACTAAATCTAAAACCTTGTGTCAGTTCCATAAACACTGCCTCCAGCCTTAGCCACAGGATGGAAAATAAGACAATTCCGTAACAAAACACCAAAGAACAAGCAATGGGGATGTATTATGCTAACGAAGGATGAGCAGGAGACAGTTTTCTATTGTATAAGAAAGGGCAAAAAGCTCTGCTATGATTGGTGGATATGTATGTAAATGAAGGATTAGAAAATTGCTCGTTTCTCATTTGCTGTAATTAACTAGAAATGCTAAATTGTTTGTATCAACAGAACACCTTGCAATGCATTACACTGCACCGTGTTCCCACTTGTGCACAAGTTATTAAAGCTTGAAAATTGCGTATTCTGGGTTTAAGTGTTATTTGTACCCAAAGTTGACGACAGGGTGAGTCCTCCATTTCGGTGTCCAACATGTCTGCCTGAAATTAATGGGCGCCTAGCATGCAAATTGGGGTTTTGCCCAAATACTATTCCAAATAGCTCTGGCTCCTATTTGTCACAGAAACCATGGTGACAAACTTCTTCTGATTAAAGGCATCATCAGCTGCTCTCTGGGAAATCACTGGTTCATTGCTTTTGACAGCTATTGTGCTGTATTCGAGATTTTATGGGGGAGTATTGGCTGCTGGAATTGGCACGACTATTTATATCAGAAAGTCTCTGGAAGGTTTTGACTGCGGGGAGCTGTTTCTGTCAAACTTGTGTATGGATGAACGGGAGTGGTTCTTTGTATGTAATATGATGAGAAGGAAAAGCGGAGGTGAGGAGAAGGAGGAGGTGACTGATTGCAGGAGGTGTAGCTGCAGAAACAAGTGGTAGGAGCGAAAGTCACAGGAAGCCCCATGATTGAAATTCACTGTGCTCGCTCCTGTACCTGCCACTCTGCAAGGCGCAGTGCATGAGGGAGGTGTGTTTTACCAGTGAAACTATCCCAGGGTGTCACTTGTAGCTCAGCAGAAGATTGCATGTCTTTGCTTGTGGCTGATTTTTTTGTACGAATGCGTCATTGACCTGCTTGATCGGTGCCCCATTCACCTATTCAAACAATCATTCCTTCCTCCAGCGATGCACACTGGCAGCAATGTGACTATCTACGAGTTGCACGGCAGCAACTCACCAAGGCTCCTGTGACAACACCTTCCAAACTCACAACCACAGACAAGGGTTGCAGATGCATGGGAACACCGCTACCCTCCCGTCAAACACTAACCTGTATTATCATTGCTCCTTCATTGTCGCTGGATCAAAATCCTGGAACTCATTTCCTAAGAGCACAGTGGGTGAACCTGCACCAGATGGACTCCGGCCGTTCAAGAAGGTGGCTCACCATCACCTTCTCAAGAGCAATGACGGATAGCAACAAATGTTGGCCCAGTTAGGGATGCTCACATCCCACAAAATATTTAAATAAATTCCAGCCTGCAGCATTAGCCAATCACATGTCCCTGCCTGCAACACTTGTGACATCACCAAAGCCAATGACCTTATCCTCCTGATGGGAGTCTCTCCAACAAGGAAATACGGCCCTGTGGTTGACAGGAATTGCAAGTTTCCCCTAGATTAGGGTTGACCATTCTCCTGGAGTTGAAGACTTCTTTTTGTTTCATTTACTGGATGTGGGTGTGACTGACTATGCCAGAATTTATTGTCCATCTCTAATTGCCCTTCAGAAGATGGTGGTGAGCTGCCTCCTTGACCCACTGCAGTCCCTGAGGTGTATGTGCACTCACAGTGCTGTTAGGGAGGGAGTTCCTGCATTTTGACCCAACAACATTGAAGGAGTGGCAATATATTTGCAAGGCAGGGTCGTGAGTGACTTGGAGGGGAACTTCCAGTTGGTGATCTTCCCAGGTATTTGCTGTTCTTGATTCATCACGGTGACACTGCTGCCTCATAGCGCCAGGGATCCGGGTTCGATTCCCGGCTTGGGTTACTGTCTGTGCAGAGTCTGCACATTCTCCCCATGTCTGCATGGGTTTCTTTTGGGTGCTCCTGTTTCCTCCCACAGTCCGAAAGACAAGCTGGTTAGGTGCATTGGCCATGCTAAATTCACCCTCTGTGTACCCGAACAGGTGCCGGAGTGTGGCGACTAGGGGATTTTCACAGTAACTTCATTGCAGTGTTAATGTCAGTCTACTTGTGACTAATAAATAAACTTAACTTAATCAAAACTTTAAACTTTAACTGAATCAAACCCGGGTCCATGGCACCGCGAGGCAGCAGTGCTAACCACTGGGCCACTGTGAGTACCCACTATGCCAGCATCTCCCCAGTTGTCCCATCTCGGGTGTGGGCCTTCTCCGTGGCAACTTGAGAAATGAAAAGGAGTGTGTTTGAGAGTGGCATGCTGAAGAATCATCAGTGAGGGTGGAATTGTTTGCCCAGTGCTGTGAAGGGTCAGGTATATGTACGAGAGAGCATCAGTTGTGCGAATGAGTCTTACCTTCCCAACCTACATCATGTCATTAACTTCTTCCTGTACTCTTTCTAGGCCTGGAGGGCTAAGTTTCTAGTATTGCCATATTTTGCCACATTTGAAGAGGTTGGTGCCAACTAGAATTGATGCCAGGCCAGTTATCAGCCTGACAGGTTACATTGTATTTAAATGAAGCATGAGCCTGAAAATGGGTCATGTCCCCTCCCTAAATGTGGGCAACATTGGTTATCTCACTCACTTGTCCCTTGTTTTCACTGCAACTCGAAAATGTGTGCCAATGTTCCCACATGTAACTTCATTGCATAATTGTAGATAAATAGTTAAAAGAAAAGCTTGTGTCAAATGCAAGTTCATCTGCTGAAGAAGATGTCCTTTGGTAAGCTGTTTTAATGCAACCACTTGGAAGATTTTAACGTGGCTGAAGTGCGTTGATTTTTTTTTTACCTTAATCTATGAAGAAATAAGTGGACAGAAATTTGTGTCAGGAATGGCTGTCTGCCAGTGAAGAGTCACACACTGTGCTGACAGTGTGAAATGTTGTCGGGCCAGGTCATTTGAATAATTAGCATAAGCTTCTAGCACAGTGTTGGTCTTGTGCCCGCAGCTTGTCTAATGGGGCATGAGGGAAATCTGTCTGGGAGCTCAATTTTAGAAGGATGCGTGACACCTACATATGGTGAACAATATTGTTGAGGCCCTTGTCAAAACTGTGGGGGATGGGGCGGGAAAGGAATAGTTTTGGAATGGTAGAATAGTGCAGCGCCCCTATTTGATAACTGACAAAAGCAGACGTTCTCATCTTTCAGAGAGCTAGGGCAGCTTTGTTTGGCATTTCAGGGCAAACTGTTCCGAGGGGGTCTGTGCACTTTGCCCGTCAGAAGGTGACAGCTGTGCTCTGCTGTCTTTGTAGGATGAGAGCCAATAATGATGCCTTACACTCTTGGGATCTGTGCCACCTAGAAGGGGTTCTGTGTGTTATTGAGCATGACATGCATCACTTTACAAGACATTACAAAAATATCTATAGAGACAAAAAGAAGCCATTCAGCTTAATAGATCCATACTGGTATTTGTGTTTTATCCCAGCCTCTCTCCCCCTCGTCTTCATCTAACCTCATTGATTTATCCTTCTATTCCTTTCTCCCTCATCTGCTTATTTTTCTTCCTTTTAAGAGTATCTGTGCTGCTTACCTCACGTGCTCCTCGTGGTAGCTCCATGTTGTCACCACTCTCTGATACAGGTGTTGCATGGATTACTTACTTGACCGCAAGACATAGGAGCAGAAATAGGCCATTCAGCCCATCGGATCTGCTCTTCTATTCGATGAGTCATGACTGATCTGATATGACAATCCTCAACCCCACTTTGCTGCCTTATCCCGAAAACCCTTGATTCCCTTACTTATTAAAAAAAACCCACTCTATTTCAGCCTTCAACATATTTAATGAACCAGACTGTACAATCCTCTGCAGTAAAGAATCCCATAGATTCACTACCCTCTGAGAGAAGAAATTCCTCCTCATTTCTGCATAAATGGGCAACTCCTTACTCTGAAATTATGCCCTCTGACACTAGACTCTCCCACAAGGGGAAACAACCTCTCAGCATCCACCCTGTCAATTTCCTTGGGAAACCTATATGTCTCAATAAGGTCACCACTCATTCTTCTAAGCTCCATGAAGTCCAGATCCTATCTATTCAACCTCGCCTCATAAGAAAATCCCTCCATATGTGGGATCAACCGAGTAAACCTTCTCTGGACTGTCTCCAATCGGACCAAAACTATTCACAGTTCACATTTGCTTCCTAATGTGAAGTGTTAATACTATACTAGGCACCTTGTGTTTAGTAGTACTCCTCAGTTTGACTCCTGCAGTTTGCACACTGGCGATCAGTAACTCTGCGTTAAACAAATCACGGGGCAAAAGCCTTTCTCCCAGTCAGCATTCTACAACTTAATGTAATGACATGACCATGGAGGAACCACTTCAAGAACAACCTGGTAAAATAGGATCGTGCCATACAAATACTACTGTTATAGCAATCTCTTTTGTGAGTTTCCTCAGTGGCTTCCCTTAAGCATGCTTCAGTCTGTCCTCTACACTTGGAGTTAAGTTGAAGATTGTCTGGAAAACAAAGGTAGTTTTAAGGGATTTATATTTGTCTTGATAAGCATTAGAAATAAGATATAATTTTAGGTGGGTTTAATTTAATGTTTCTGTGCCTGGAAGGGTAAAACCTGTAGTTAAATTCATGCTGGGCAAAGGTATTTGTAAGTATGCGGGTTGGTTAAGTTCCAACTGTGATTCTATTGTGCTTAGAGAGCGACGGTGTGAAGAGTAAATAAACCGGCAGTGATTGCTTAGCAACTGGGGCCTTGTAAGGTAGAGAAGCATTTAAGTTTTAGTTTTAGCTGAATTTGTTGGTAGTTAGAGACAGGACACTAAGGACTGAACAGCCCTCAACTCTGCTAGGAGAAGCTGGACAGGAAAAGGGAGTTGCAAAGATGCAAGCTTCCTAAGGAACAAGATGCAACGCAGACAAATAAGGAATTGGGGCAGAAATAATTTCTTAAGATGACAGAAGTTAAGAGAACAGAGACCAAGGTATTCTTAAGAAGAATTCAAAGAAAAATAAAGTACTGTATTAAAGAGATGGTTGCAGTAACCGAATTTAAAGTGTGACAGCTTCAAAGGTAAATGAAATGTTTGATGCCACTTTAATACATTCTGGGAATCGAGAGTTAAAGCAATTGTGAACAGTTTGCACAGCAGTCAAGAAAAAGTAATTCCAAAGGGGTTGGTGTAAAATTCTGGACAAGTGGAGCAGAAGCTTTATGTGTCATTTGGAAAACCCGGACTGGATTGTGGAAAGCAAACTGTTAAAGGAAAGCATAATTCTGAGAGAAGATTTTAAAGCATGTTTTTGGGAGTGGAGTTCAGAAACTCTCATGTGATAATCATCTGGGATGATTCTGAGGAGAAATCCACGGACACTTACTTGGGTTCAGAGCAGAGTGTGTGTATTTGACCAGAGTCATCTTGTGTGCTTGAAAGGGACTTTGTGTGTTAATGGGACCATTGTACCTTAAACTTTACTTTGTAATCCATGTTAATATTAAACTCTGTGTGTAATTGTTAAGAAAGGAGAGATTAAAGGAGTGTTGTATAAAAATCCAACTTTTCACGTTCAATACTTTTTTTCTTGTTGTTAGAACTAATTAGCAGTCTTGTGACTCTTTCTCCATGGTTTGTAAAAATTACAGTCTGTTGAGCCAAGGTTCCATTCTGGGATCTTCCATCAACTGGGATCATAACAAAATAGGCAATAGAAAATAATTCTTCATAATCAATCATCACCTGGAATTATTTGTAGAATAATTCATTTCAAATTGTCTACTACTTTTATACAGCATTTCTATATTTCATGCAAATAGTACTGTATTTGGATCTTTGTGCATCAATCTATGCAGATACAGAGTACTGAAAGTGCAATCAAGTTCTTCTTGTTGCCTTTTCACCCATTTTTATAACATTTTTTCTTAGTATTAGAGAAAGTAATGCTATACTAGTCATGGAACAATTTCCATTTTATGTCTGTCTCAAGTGCTCCCAGATTAGATATAGTATGCTTAACAATGTATCTCAATACAAACCTCAGCAGAGGGACCCATGGTGATTTTTCCATTTTCCTCACAAGCCATTCTGTGGTCTTTTCAGATGAGATTAACAATTCCGTGCCAATTTCAGAGTCATTTTGTGTGAGGGATGTGTCTCACCTGAGACTACACATACCCTAAAGCAAACAACCTGATTCAGTCGAGCTGGCATTGAAATCCGGATTCCAGCTTTAGAAAGCCATTGTCTAATTTACTGCACTGTCAAGCTGTTTGGATGTGCCACTTTCACCATTAGGCATTTAAAAAAAAGCTCAATTATCACTGGTATCTAAAATGTCCTTCTGTCATCTGTTGTGTGCAGACAGATTCAGATTCTGACATCCTTGCATGAAAATGCAGTAGCGTTCTGATATTTTGACTGGATTGTCAGTGATTGAGCGAAGAATTGTGTGAAATATAGACCTTACGTGTCACAGTTCAGATACTATGTTGCATTCATGTCAATGTTGGGGATGTTTTTTGTAGTAATGACCTTCAATCAGATTCACTGCCCTGCTGTGTGCTGCTTAACACATTTCAACCTTCTTTATCACTTTGCTGATCAACTTCTTTGGTGAAAAGTACTTGAAGGAACTTTAAACTCATCACATTCTGCTCAGAGAATTGAGCGATATCCCAACTAAAAGCTATAGTTTCAAATTAAGAGAAATGCATATGAACAATATAGCACATGTAAAATCTTGGTGGGATCTTAGTACCAGCTCTGAGATGAATGATAAGGGTCAACAGTGTGAAAGAATCATCATATGCCTGGAGAATATTTTAAGCAAATAATGAGAACTACAAAAGTGAAAAAAGAATCCTGCAAGAGATGCCAAAGCTAGCGGCAGAGGCTTTTATAAATATGTGAAGAGAAAGAGTGGTTGTGTGTCCATTGAAGATGGATGCAGGGAAGATAATAATTGATAACATGAAAATGGCAGGCTTGTTAAATGAGTACTTTGTGTCTATTTTTACCATGGGGAAAAGAGACCAAACTACCCAACAGTATGACGAAATTTGTAAATCAGTCAAGTGGAGGAATTTAGTGGATTCAATGTGCATGATAAATTGCAGATACATTTATTATAATATTCCAAAGCTCTATAATTTGAAGAATGTTAGGTTGAAAGATTGCTGATGTCACACCATTATTTAAGAAAAGGAGAGAGAACCCTGGTAACTACAGATTAATATCAATTGAGGAAGATCTCTTGCAATCTATCATCAAGTACATGATTGAGCAATTAGACAGGTATCTGTTGATCAGAGAGTTGTTACTCTGTATCCTCCGCCAACTTGACAACCCTGCAGAATCTTTGGGTGCGATTTTCCAGCCCTTCCCAGTATCTTCCAGTCCCGCCATGACACCACCACCCCTTCCCCTTCCTGACAGGTGGCAGGTTCCCGGTGGTGCAATGGACCGTAGACATTGGTGGGACCAGATCACCCCACTGGCGGCCAATGGTAAACTGCCGCTGAAATCTTCCGTTTCTTGTTTCCTCGAACTATGACCTCTGGCCTCAGCACGTTCCAGACTTTCACAGATGCTCCAACATTGACAGCTGTGCCTTCAGCCCCCTTAGCCTTAAGTGTCAGAATTCACCCCTTATTGAAATCTCTGTTTTCTTTCTTCAGGATGCTCCTTAAAACCTACCTCCTTAACCATGCCCTACCCTAATATCTCCTAATGTGGCTTGGTAAGATATAAAGGATGGCTGGTACCTGAAATGTACCCAGTCATTAGCATTGCTTTTAGCAGAGGAGCAGGGTGAAAGCGTACTATGGCTCGGATTTTCCAGTCTCACCTGCCCCGAGGTTAGAAATTCCCATCTAAGGTCAACAGACCTTAAGTGCATCAGACTTTCCGTCCTGCTCATGACAATTCCCATGGCAAGCGGGACTGGAAAATTTATCCCTGTATATTTGAGCAATTAGCTCCTTTGATATGTGAAGTGCAATTGAATAATTTACCTCGGAGGAGAGTATTCTTTTTGCCTTATCCTCCAAACCATCATATTAATCACACCAGATGTGGAGATATTCCAGTTAAAATATTTTAGTGCGAAAGAATGTTCTTGGCGATCAATTTTTAAAGAAAATTATTCCTTTTCATATGATCTCTCAAGTATGCTACAAATATGCGAAGAACGTAACATATATTGTAGAATTTTTATCACTCATTTCAAGGACAAGAAATCTACACTGTAGAATTTCCTTGTGTTTTCTATGTTGAATTTATGTTTGCGGATATTTCTGAAATTGGTTTGATCAAACCTGCTTGAGGAACAGACTTCGGCAGAACTTTGAAAGGTTACATTTTCAATTTCAAATGGCATTGTAGATTTAAATATTCATTCTGAGTCATTCTTCCTTTATTAAGAAGTAGAATGCTATTGACATTAGTTCCACAGGTCAGCAGTTGGAGGGAAATAAAAGATTTATGACATTCTTCTTCAATGCAGAAAATTTGGGTATCATGCTTTCTTGAACTTCTGATTTATAATTTACAGCATGGACAAGGGAGTTTGGCACGGCATATTATTAAACCTTGCATTTGCAATGTGGTGTATGGAACAAGATTTTAAGCAGAATGATATATAGCGGAATTGCATAGCATTTGTGAAGAGTGCTGTTATGAATCGGCTTGAAGATACGACAGGACCAAAAGATTACTTACATTGGATCCATCCTTATACAACATTCAGTCTTCATACAGTGATCCGTGCTATTCTGCCTAAATGTTATCTGAAGAAATACTGCAGCTCAAGGCAATATTTACAATGGTTGGAAATGTAATGCAGCTCCACTTGCAGTGTGTAGGGTGAGGTTATCCGTTTCCCCGCTTCGGCATGTTTTGTGGTGACGGAGGCAGCCTATTGTTGCCGGTGGTGGGATTTACCAGTCCCACTGCTGTCAACGGGCTTTCCCATTCGCACCCTTGCCTGCCGGGGAACCCGCAAGGGGATTAGAGCATCGTCCGGATCGGAAGATCCCACTGGCGTGGACGGCCAGAAAATTTCAACCGTAGCTTGCTATTGTACTGCAATGACATTGTGAAATGTCGTCTTGGGAGAAAATCCTGATACCATGGGCCGGACTTTTCCCGTCCCGCCCGCCACGGGAATCGTAGCGGACGGTTCAGAAAAGTTGGTGGACCATGCAAAGATCCATTGGCCTTGGGTGGGAATTTCTGGTCTTGGGGCGAGCACGGCCAGAAAATCTCGCCCAATAAGTCTCAAATGGAGAAAAGTAAATTTAATATATCCAATGAACATTTTAAAAATGATGAAATGATGGTACTGCTTGCCAGAGCATGGATTGGAGAAGATTTTGCTCAGTTTTTGCTCTGCTCAGTTCACTGTTTCTGCTGAGCATAAAGGTATGAAAGGAGCTTTTGTGTCTTCCACAAAAAAGTTGGGTTGTAGAGTTACGTGTGGATTGTGCTTGCAGCCATGGCAGGAATCTGGAGAGCAGCAATAACTATCTGGAATCAAGTAGCGCATTTATCCTTTGTGAACATTTAGGTTGGGGTGGTGGCTGGCATTGTGGACATAATAAGACCATAAAATATAGGAGCAGAATTAGGCCATTTGGCCCATCAAGTCTGCTCTGCCATTCAATCATGGCTGATATGATTCTCATCCCCATTCTCCCCATAGCCCTTGATCCCCTTATTGATCACAAACCTATCTATCTCTGTCTTAAAGACACTCAATGACCTGGCCTCCACAGCCCTCTGTAGCAATGAGTTCCACAGATTCACCACCCCCTGGCTGAAGAAATTCCTCCTCATCTATAATGAAGAAAAATGACATTGTTTCTTTAAGTTAAAAATTAATGCAGCACAGTTAATACCATTTGATTTCAAATATTATCATTTTAAGCTTTTTTTTGTAAAAGAAAATGACAACTGAGTTTGGCACCTCAGTAGTTTCTTACTTAAAATGGTCTCTTCTGATGGAGATTCGGAACAGCCTGCCACTGTCTGAGAGCATCAATTGTATTTTTTCACATACCATTCATTCAAGTCCCCCAAGGAGATTATGCTTGCACCTAATTGGTTGGAAGAGACTCAGAATATATAATAGTTTCTAAAATTCATTAAATTTTCATTGCTTGTGAACTTTGGCATTCCGTCAATCCATGCTACAGGTCTGCAGTATCGTGTAAGATCTAAAATAAACCATCTTTAGTTTGATCTCATATTCCTTCAGATGGATTTTTATATACACCATAATCTTAGACAATATTGTTTCTCTAGGGCTGATGAGAAATGCTTCAAAGCACTTAAAGCTATCTTCTTTCAAGTCGTATTGAATCCCATTTAAAAATTTGATTTGTTTTGATAGAATTATGGACAATAAATTGGCACCTTGTTAGGAATTAAAATGTTACTCTGAGCACATATATTAGGTAGGCGCTGGCCTAGTGGTATTATCACTAGACTATTAATCCAGAAGCTCAGCTAATGTTCAGGGGACCTGGATTTGAACCCTGGCCCAGCAGATGGTGGTATTTGAATTCAATAAAAATATCTGGAATTAAGAATCTACTGGTGACCATGAAACCATTGCCAATTGTCGGAAAGATCTGTCTGGTTCACGAATGTCCTTTAGCGAAGGAAATCTGCCTTTCTTACCTGGTCTGGTCTACATGTGACTCCAGAGCCACAGCAATGTGGTTGACTCTCAACCGCCCTCGGGCAACTAGGGATGGGCAACAAATGTTGTTCAGCCAGTGACGCCCATGTCCCACGAATGGATTAAAAAAAACAGGTATCAAGAACAAGGGTTATATCTGAATTTCCCTCATAGAAATATAGAAACATAGAAACATAGTAGATAGGAGCAGGAGGAGGCCATTTGACTCTTTGAGCCTGCTCAGCCATTCATTACGATCATGGCTGATCGTCCAACTCAATTGCCTAATCCTACTTTTTTCCCCATAACCTTTGATCCCATTCGCTCCAAGTGTTATATCCAGCCGTCTCTTGCATACCCACTAAAATCCAACCTAGGACAGAAGACAGCTCATTCTTTGTTGGCCATAGCCTTACCAAATACAGGGTAAGATGCTGGTACTGTTGGCAATATTGTCATTAATTTTAAAGTTGACTTTGTTCAGGTAGAAGCGTTGGAATAGATGATTTAAAATATTACAGTAATTTCATTGAGCTTGTGTTTCCAGTTGGAAGCTGTAATAATTTGGTGTATTTGAGGAACTTACCTCACAAAATGGATTCTGGGTTGGCTTTCTTGTTGAAACCTTGTTGGGTGGTTACAACCTGAGATCTTTTAGCTGTGAATCTTCAATCTCTCAGTGTCTAGTTTTTCTTGCTCATTTTAAGCTTGATGGGATCCCGTACTTTGAGGTTTCATCCCTCAGTTAGATTTCTATGCATTATAATAGCTGAATTCCACAGCAGATGAACATGTCAGCCCGAAAAGTATCTCAGCATTCCAAAGAATATCTGTGCTATTTGTGGGATGCATTATTGAGAATGTAGACCAGTACATAGTTCCCACCCACTTATTAGATGTTGCAAAATTGCTGTTTGGAGGAATTTGCTTGTGGACACTACTGCTCTGAAGGAGCACCTTAGATTTATGGGAAAATGGGCAGACCGCAGCGGGTTGGGAGGCAGGTCCAAGGAAACCTTACTGGAGGCCTTTGTTCCAAATCTGTGGCAAAACCTCATAGGATCATAGAATCCCTACAGTGCAGAAGGAGGCCAATTGGCCCATCAAGTCTGCACCGACAAACAATCCCACCCAGGCCCTATCCCCGTAACCCCACATATTTACCCCACTAATCTGTGCATCCCAGGGCACTAAGGGACAATTTAGCATGGCAAATCAGCCTAACCCACACATCTTTGGACTGTGGGAGGAAACTGGAGCACACAGAGGAAGCCCACGCAGACATGGGGAGGATGTGCAAACTCCACGCAGACAGTGACCCAAGCCGGGAATCGAACCCAGGTCTCTGGCACTGTGAGGCAGCAGTGCTAACCACTGTGCCACAGTGCCGCCCAAAAGGAGCATGGAGCCGCCTAACCTGAAGCACAAAGCACCATTTATATATTTTAATTATTGATCCAGCCTCTCCAGAGCATATTATTTGGTTGACTAATTTGGCTAATGCTCAACTAGTAGCATAACCGGTTCATTCCAGTTTTAGTCCAAGGCTGACCAACCTGGACAACATTAATGGTTGTGTCTGGGTATTCACTCCCAGCAGCTCGCACCTGTCCACTATCATCCTAGAAGTGAAGCAGAAACCCGTATTTGCATATGTGGTGACGGGAGATGAGAATGTTTTTTAATGCAACAGGTTGTTGTGATCTGGAATGCACTGCCTGAAAAGATTCAATAGTAACTGATATTACATATTTATGTCAAATGTTAAATTCCAATTTAATCTGCTAGACTTGTATATGAGACCTTTTTTGAAGGCAGTTTCAGCTGTTAAATATAAAGACACTGATTTAAGATAGCTACCGCAGGTCACCTGATACTTGAGACTTTGAATTGACGAGGCTTCTGGAAGGTTCTCACAGGTGGATTACAATGAACATGCCTGGACTACATTCTTGTGGAATATCACACCAGCCTTTTTCAGGACTTACACCAAAACAGCAAGGCTTTCTGTCTCTGGGACTACCGGGTAAAAAAGAAAGACTAACGAGTCTGATTCTTCATAAGGAAATGCTAAAGACCCTTGTGCGCCTCCATTTCATACTAATGGTTTAGACCATGAGAATTGGAAACTGCTTCATCAATAAGATGAATAGACTATTGATTTATTCCATCAGGGTAAGCAGGAACGTGAGGTTGAAGTTGCAGTCAGATCAATCATGATCTTATTGAATGGTGGGACAGTCTCAAGGGGCCAAGTGGTCTACTCCTGTTCCTAATTCATACTTTGAATGTTCATATGTCTGCTTGTATGATGGATCAATGGCCAGTTGCCATATGACTGGAGTTCTTCAAGTTTTGAGAGCTCTTAATTACAGAAACCCTTTTGGCTTTGTGCGGTCTGGAGGAAGAACATACAAAAGCAGCAGAATAGCTGTTTGTCTTTTTCAGCCAAGCTGTATCCTGTCTGTCTGCATTGTACAGTGAACAGCAGAGAGAAATTCTAAAAAAAACCTTCAATTTCCAAAACAGTATTTCAATAAGAAAATAAATCAAGGATTGGAGCTTGAAGGACCACTTCATCCACGAAGAACGACAAAGGACTCAGTAATCAGCGAACAATTATATTCATAGAATCATAGAATCCCTACAGTGCAGAAGAGGCCACTCGGCCCATTGAGTCTGCACCGACTCCTCAAAAGAGCGTGCTATCTAGGCCTAATTCCCCACCCTAACCTTGTAACCCCGCACATTGATTCTGGTCAATCCACCTAACCTGCACATCTTGGTCACTAAGAGGCAATTTAGCATGGCCAATCCACCTAACCTGCACATCTTTGGACTGTGGGAGAAAACCGGAGCACCTGGAGGAAACCCAGGCAGACACGGTAAGCATGTGCAAATTCCACACAGTCACTCAAGGCTGGAATTGAACCCAGGTCACTAGCACTGTGAGGCAGCAGTGCTAACCATTGTGCCACTGTACATTTGTTGCCCTTTATCATTGAATTTTAATTTGGCTAAAAGTTAACATCCTCTACTTGGTAACTTCTATTTTTACATTTGTGCTGCAACATCTTTCGTAACATTTTAATATCTTGGTTGCATTTTTTTTAACACAATAAGAATGAACTCTTTACTCATTTAAATTCAAGAAAGCCTGTCAGACTGAGTTCTCTACAATCAGCACGTCAACAGTTCAGTACATATACTCAATTGGCACATTCACCCTCATGAATTTCAATAAACCTTGTTGTGGTTAACTGAGGAGTGGGAAGAAGAGTCCTTGCATTCATCCTCACCAAGTTGTAACACTTTTAAAAGTGAATTGGGTAAATTCTTGGAAAGCAACTATTTTTCGGTGTTACAAAACCCATTTGTTCTGTGTGCAATGTAAGTTCACTTTGGAAGGGAGGGCCAGGGTGGTTTGTTAATTCAGAAAGTCGGTGCAGATGGGCTGAGTGACCTCTTTCTGCACTGGAGGGATTCTATAATCTGTGCAGTAACTGCACGTCATGGTTTTAAAAAAAAAAGCTATGATCCATCAAGCCAGCTTTCACCCTGGAATCTGACTTGTCCAGTGTTAACATTCGGTGGGTTTGCAACATAGCGTTAGGAAGAAAAAGCAACAGAATAGGATGAATTGGATTGCTGTCTGAAAGAGTTGGCTCAGGCATGATAAGCTGATTCTTCTGTGGTGAAACTGGTAGTGCGTTCAAGACAGGTTTAGGGTTGGGTTTCCAATTTTTAACAATTAAACTCAGCCATCATGGCATGATGGCACAGTGGTTAGCACTGATGCCTCTCAGCACCATGGACCTGGGTTCCATCCTGGCCTTGGGTGACTGTCTGTATGGAGTTTGCACATTCTCCTTGTGTCTGCATGGGTTTCCTCCGGCTGCTCCAGTTTCCTCCCATAGTCCAAAGATGTGCAGGTTAGGTTGATTGGCCAAGTTAAATTGCCCGTTAGTGTCCTAAAATGTTTAGGTTAAGGGGATTAGCGGGGTAAATACGTGGGGTTATGGGGATAGGGCCTGAGTGGGATGCTCTGTCGAAGAGTCAGTGCAGTCTCGATGGGCCGAATGTCCTCCTCCTGCACTGTAAAAGCAGACCCTAGGCCTGAAAGCATCACTAAATATTTTTGGTTAGTGATGTTATGGCTTGCTCCTATCCAGGTTATCTTGAATTACAAGGCAAAAAATAATACCGACCTTGGGAAAGTGGAACATGAGCCACAGACAGTACAGGCCATTACTGAGCTTCAGAGACATTCTGCTTGATTCAATTTGAATAGACACCATTCTGCTAGGTTGACTTAACAAGTATTTCTCGTGTGACCCTCTTTAAGAACAGTTGCTGCCAACAGATTGGTATATGAACTTAGTATTCCCATTCATGCTAAACATTAATTGGTTGTCCTGTACTGTTTAACCTCCTCTTGGTGCTAAGAATGGTTCAGCAAAGAAAGATTTAAAGTTTGTTAGGGCTGACTTTCCACATCTCCTGTGATGCGTGAAAGAGCATTTGCCTTACTTTGTTAGAGTTTTTTAAAGCCCTGACATGTTTTCCCTTGTAACGTTTGGGTCTGCTGCGTTCATGAAGCAGAATGTGCCGTTTCCACCCATCACCTTGCTTTCCTTTGACAACCTCCACTGCACACCGACATTGCACAGTGAATAGCGATGCAGCTTTTCCATGTGATATTGCAGGGGTTTAAATGGTTATTTAGTACTATCCACAGGTATCAATTGTAATTGATTTTGGTGCTTAATTAGAAAGAAGAAAGACTTGCATTTGCATAGCACCTTTCATGATGCCCCAAAGCACTTTACAACTGATCAAGCACGTTGTAAAGTGTGGTCACTGTTGTAATGTAGAAAAATCATTTTTATACACACAGCAAGCTCCCACAAATGCAAGGTTAGCATTCATTTTGGGAGGACTGGAATACAAAAGCAGGGATGTCCTGCTGAGGCTTTATAAAACTCTGGTGAGACCACATTTGGAGTATTGTGAGCAATTTTGGGCCCTGTAACTAAGGAAGGATATGCTGGCCTTAGAGAGGGTCCAGAGGAGGTTCACGAGAATGATCCCAGGAATGAAAAACTTGACATATGAGGAGCACGAGGACTCGGGGTCTGTACTCAATGGAGTTTAGAATGATGAAGGGGGATCTCATTGATACTTACAAAATATTGAAAGGCTTGGATAGAGTGGATGTGGCGAAGATGTTTCTATAAGCAGGAGAGGCTAGGATCCGAGGGTACAACCTCAATGTAAAGGGATGACTCTTTAGAACCAAAATGAGGAGGAATTTCTTCAGCCAGAGGGTGGCGGATCTTTGGAATTTATTGCCATAGAAAGCTGTTCGAGGCCAGGTCATTGAGTGCATTTAAGACAGAGATAGATATGTTCTTGATAGGAAAGGGAATCAAAGGTTATGGGGAAAAGGCGGGAGAATGGGGCTGAAAAACTTAGCCATGATTGAATGGTGGAGCAGACTTGATGGGCTGAATGGCCTAATTTTGCCCCTATATCTTATGGTCTTATGGTCAAATGGCAATAAAGTAATCTATCTTTATTTAGTTGTTGCCAGATAATAATTATCCAGGAGAACTCTCCTACTCTTCCTTGAAATAGTGCCATTGTATCATTTCATCTGTCTAAGAGTGCAGGGTTTAGCATTTCATCCAAGGAACAAAACCTCTGACAGTACCGCACTCTCTCAGCACTGGAGAGTAAGTCTGGGTTTTGTGTTTCAGCTGCTCATATGGGACCCACATTTTCTGACTTCTAACTGATACATGGCTGGTACCTGTTGAGTGGATGCTAAAACATCTGATATAGGTTTATCATTGATCAGCAAAACAGAAAATCACCGTGTGGGATTTTTAACCTTCACAACATAAAAGCAATGCTTAATTAGTTTTTGATTAGCACAGCAAAGCTAATTTCAAGCCTCGGCTTTTAAACCATCATTATTTCATATATCCCATCATCAATTCTTCCACAGCCATGATGCCTCGCAGTTGAGTAGTTGCCATCTGTGGTTCAAAGTACAGCAAAAATGGTCAGCAGCAGCGTATTACCTGGTAGTCTAGTGATGACTAAAATTTATTTATTAGTCGCAAGTAGGCTTACTGCAATGAAGTTACTGTGAAAATCCCCTAGTCACTCCGGCGCCTGTTCAGGAGGGAGAATTTAACATGGCCAATGCATCTAACCAGCATGTCTTTTGGACTGTGGGAGGAAAATGGAGCATCCAGAGGAAACCCATGCAGACACGGGGAGAACACGCAAACTCGGCACGGACAGTGACCCACGCCGGGAATTGAACCTGGGCCCCTGGCGCTGTGAGGCAGCAATGCTAACCACTGTGTCACCACATCTAGGTGCTCATTTTCCTTGGTGGTTTACTTGGGAGTGGAAGGTTGGGTACATATTCATTTGCAAGCAATGAGAATGTATCAACAGAGAACCGGTACTGGCAGAAAATACACTCCAATCAAATTCAAACCGTCTCAACACTAGTTGAAATAATTTTCTGAAAATTTAAAAACAAACAGCAATATAAATATCAGCATGAGTTGTTGGTTCACCTCTCACACAAAGGCATCCAAGCCATTAGATGAGAAAACAAACAGCTACTGATGAAGAAATGTATTAATGGATCTAAATATGCACAGGGTATTTTCAATCTGGAATACGTATATAACAACACAGTAGCTTGTGGAAGAAACTACTGTTCGCATTTGCACACATCATTGTGATCAGCCATGCTGGTGGGATTAGCAATATCCTATAACTGGCAATTCAGTGGGGTTTTTATGAATAATTTACGGGATCTAAGGCAGTTATGCACTGCTCTTTTTGAAAATATATGATCCGAGTATAATGTCAAAAATGACCAGATTAAATTAAAATTCAATTAAGATGGTAACCAGCAACACAGGTTTGACCTGATCTCTCCACGCAACTGCTGCAAAATGAAACTATAAAGTCGCAGTTGTTAAATCCTACACTATTTCATAGTTCACTATTTGACAGCTTTGAGAAGGGCTGTTATCTTTTGTGCAGACGCTTTGTCCTTTATCCTTAGCTTCGTTATATGGTACCTCGTCCTTTGTGTCGTTTATTTTACTCACTTGTAGGATCCAGTCAGTATGAAGGAATTCAATAGTGTATTTTCCTATCTTTAACAATTTATAATTAATACAACTCTTATTTGATTTTATACCACACAAAGCACTGAATGTAAAAATAAATTCAACATAATTTAGTGAAGTACATTAAGATATTGGGAGAGCCAAATTAAAATAAAAACAAAGGGAATTTGCCTAAGATAAGAATTACATGCATTTCGAGGACTCGTTCTGTCATGAATATAAATCTTAAATTGCATGCTGCACTTTGAACTGTTTCTCCTTAGTCCTTCCTCCTACAGTCAAACTGACATGAAAGGGTCTGCTCCCAGCGTGTTTCATTACATTTTTCTTTCTCTTAATCACTAGTTTACAGAAATCATGCATAAGCTTGTCACGATCCCCTGGTCAGAGAATTGTAAACCGCCAGAAGATGATAGGATGCCACACTGTCTCTGCAGGAGAGCTGCAAGCTTCAACCATTTGACAAGCTTGCACATGATATCTATGGTAACAATATCTCAAGCTGGGTGTTATCAGTGCTATCTGGAACCCTACCTAAGCTCATCTTTACTACTGGGTAATATTGTTGCTTGGAAGTGTTGCTAATAAAAACAACATCCAAAAGTGTATCTCTGAACACTTTCACTGTCGCTGATCCGCCGGCTACGCACTTTGAAAATCGTTTTAGCAGGTTTCAATCTATGCAACAGTTCTGTTACATATTCAAATCAATGAGAAGACAGTTGCACAGTGAGTTAAGAACAACTGGTAATTTTTCTGGCAGATGGGCTAAACTATGAAGGCTCTCACTGTCTTGACAAACACTGCTATCTGATGAAAGTGAAAAGATGATTGGGATGAGTTTTCAAAGTCCTATCTCAGTGATTTTAACTCGGCTGTCTTGAGACAAAATGCTGAAAATAATGACTCTCTGAACTGTTTTTTTTGTGTGCGATTGGTTAGATGATGAAATATTCATGAATGAATGAATCTTGAATTGATCCTAACTGGATCACTATACACTCTGGCATGTGCTTTAGGGGATATGTAGAAGTAAATGGATATCAAGCATTTTGCAAAAATAGGATAATGTGTGCATCACGAATTCATTTGTACACCTGAAACCAAGATTGTGTCTTTATGTCAGATCCTGTACAGATATATCATGTGTTGAAAATGCTGTTTACCCACGATAGGAAGGAAGCTGTCATTTGACATCGAGATTTTCTGTGTTGGTGGTGGGGTAACTGACAATCATTTTTCTAGTATGACTAAGAAGAGGAAAGTAAAAATAGCAAATATCTTCTCCACAAATAGTAACTATCTTAAACCTTCTACAAAATGCATATCGTGTTTTTGTGCATGCGACTGTAGCACACATGCAGTGCACATTACAGTGTTGGTTTCCAAACTGTTTACAAATGATTTTTGATTCCTATAGACACTCATTGCAGTGTTGACGTAATTTAGTTTGGCGTTTGAGCGTGATTGAAAGGGTTAATAATCACACAGGTTTAAAAATCACGAAAAGCATTTGGATAAGTACGTGGATGGGAAAGGATTAGAGTGATATGGGGCAAATGCGGGCAATTGGGAGGGCACCATGGTCGGCATGGACCTGTTGGGCCGAAGGGCCTGTTTCCGTATTGCTCTATGACTCTAAGCTGCAAGTTGTTAAACTCAGTCACGTATGACAAAATCAGAGGTCTTGATTAAAGCAGACCCAGATAATAATCAAGGAACATAAAACTCCTAGTTACAAGGAAGGCCTCAGTCACACCTCAGACACACAAGACCTCCATTGAATTCTGCACAGCTGCAGCTTGTTAGTGCCTGTTCTAATAAAGGACAATGAACATGGGAAGACATGAGGGGTGGATATACACTGGTTAGAAATTTAGTGATCCTAATCGTGTTGAACATAATAGATGAATAGAAAGAAATACGTGCTTGGTGATATTATAATTAGGTAGACGTGCACAAGCTGTAATTGGACAACTATACCCTTATGTTATGCATTATGTAATCCCAATTGTTAGTTGTGAGTGGATATAGATAACTTCAGTGACACCTTTGATTGGTAGATGTTAATTACTTATAGTTGAGCCACAGGTTATAATTGCCATTGTATTTTCTTGTTCAGGGAGTCTGTGAGTCCCCAGTGGCCAGCAGACATCCTTGCTATAGCTGGAATAGAGATTCTGAATGAGTGTTGTCTGGTCAGTTATGAGAAGTGAGGTACACTATTGTCGAATAGCTGTGAAACTCCCGCAACAGTGCTCAAGAAGGTTAAACTGTCTGCTAAGGGAATGGAACGTGGGGTAACGTCAGATAATATCAGCAGCCCAAAACACACGATAGATATTCGACTGCCTGTTTTAACCATGGCCGATTTTCATTTCATAGAAAAGTCGAGGAGTGGGGTGAGTGGAGTGCCATTTCGCTGTCACCTATTTTGCATTTCTGCCGATGGCCAATTTCATTCCTGCAGTGTTTAATCTGATACAATTGATTCATTTCCAGTATTCTTCTCAAAAATAAAATTAACAGCCTGCATTTGTACCCTTCAAGCTGAGGGATGTTGATGTTATCTTCCGGAACCATTTGCTACTTTCTCACCAGTGACAGCATCAAGACTCTTAGATTGTGTGTAGTGCACAGCATGATTGGATAACACTCCCCTAAACTCCCCAGAAGCATTTTAATTGCTGTTTCGAAAGAGCACCCATGCAGCACCAGTGGAACATTTCCATTCCCCCGGACCAGCTGTAATTGCGATCTTTGAGAGAAATTGCCAATTTAATAGCAATTGGTGCAGAATTACAGATAATTCTGTTTTGTAGACTCATGTCTAGTAAAGACTAGATTAAGCTTGTCAACACTAATTTCACTTAGTGTCCCTGTTGGGATAAAAGGGACTTTCATCTCATTAGCACTTGAATGCATCATCCCTGAAGAGAAAAGGACAGAATTTCATCTATACAGTACATTGAACAACATTTGGTCTCGTATCAATTTACTTATAAAAATATAGCAATAAAATATATTTGCATTGTAAGTGCAATCTCTATCCATGCATTGCGTTTTGCATCAATTAACTAAATTAATTTGTATTTACAAATAGCCAGAATATGTTTCTGTTTCTACTTTGTTTTCTAACTTGTATTTTAAGCATTAAAATTCTTAATTATTTGCTGATTTGTTTTGCAAAACTCTTAATCCATACTTTATGGCCTCGCTCGATCCGAGACCAGATAATCCCGCCCGAGGTCAACAGGCATTTCCATTGTCCACCCCTCGCCCGCTACGAATCCGTGGTGGGAGCGGCAGTAGAATTCCAGCCTGTATCTACATTGTATATTGAAGGGAGGGATTGGTACACCATAGAATCGTGGAATAGTACACCACATTCAGTGCTGGATCTTCTGAAGAGCAATCTAAATAGTTCCACTTCCCTTTATTTTCCCAAATCCCTGCAATTATTTTCTCCTTTAAGTATTGGTCACTTCCATTTTGTAAATTACTATTGAACTTGTTTCTTTCAGGCTGTGCATTCTAAATCTTCAACGTGCCTTGTTTGAAAAAGGTTTCCCTCATATTGCCTCTGGTACTTTTTGCAATCACCTTGAATCGTACCCTTTGACGATCGACCCTTCAGTATTGGAAATATTTTCAATTTATTTATTATTTATTTCACATCTCCTCTTGGCTGTTGTGCATATACTTTTAAGGGAGCACAATGGTTAGCACTGCTGCCTCACAGCTCCAGGGACCTGGGTTCGATTCCCGACAGGTATGAAACCAGTGGCTAAACAAAGTCTACATACAGGCTATGTATATGTCTGTTAAGCAATGTGAACAGTGCAGCTTCATACATGCACCAAGAAAATGCCCAGCTTTCAATGCCGTATGTAAGGCATGTGACACCAGAGGGCAACATAAGTGCCAATGCAGAAAACAAAAGCCAAAACACCGAGTTCAATACCATGAGAAGCCACAAACAGAGGCCAGACATTCTAACCAACCAGGAGTGTGTACAAATAGTGTAAAGACAAGATTCATGAAATGTCTGACCAAGCTAGAAGACAAGATTCATGACACACTAAGTGAGTTGACATTCAGCACGTTGAACATCAAAGAATGTATCAAAGAAAGTGTTACTAATAGAAACCTTTGTCACTGTCCAGATTACTTGTCCACAGCTGAAGGGTCCGCATAGCCTATAACCTATATACAAAAGTGTGGTGAACCATAGATGGTTACCACTATGGGTACTTGTACATATGTTACTCTTGTTACTGTTGGGGTTAGGGTTGGGGTGTTCCACCTGTTAGCATTGTTCTGTGGTACACTCCGTTTGGCTCCGCCTTCTTACAGGAGTATAAAGGTCACTGCTACTTCCTAGTAGCCCTTAGTCTGGGATAGTATTGTTAAGCAGTGTGCTCTATTCTTGTTGTGAATAAAAGCCTTTATTCCCGGGTACATACTAGCCTCCCGTGTGAATCAATTGCGCATCAGTTACTGGCGCGGGTACCAACATCCTTCCACTTTGCACACTGAAATGTATGTACCCACAGAATAAATTTATTGCTCTTGGTTAAAATACATTCAGACAATGTTAATTTATTTTGCTGCCATGTGAATAGTTTGATTTCTGAAGGGCAAAACATTCATTTAGAGAAAACAAGTCCTTTAGGGAAGGATATCTGCAATCTGCATTGGTTCTGGCCTGCATGTGACACCAGATCCACAGAGGGCAGTTAGGGATGGGCAATAGATGCTGGTCCAGCCAGCAACACCCACAACCCGTGAATCATTTATTGTGAGGGGAAATTGATGACAAAAGTAGGGATGTTGCGCTTCAGTTGTGCAGGGCATTGATGTGATCACATCTGGAATATTGTGCACAATAGTGGTCATCTTATTTAAGGGAAGATGTAAATGCATTGGAAGCAGTTCAGAGGAGGTTTACTGGACTAATACCAGAAATGGACAGGTTTGTCTTAAAAGGAAAGGTTGGAGAGGTTGGGTTTGTATCCACGAGAATTTAGAAGAGTAAAAGGTGACTTGATCAAAACTTTTAAGATCCTGAGGGGTACTGATAGGATGGATGTGGAGAGCATGTTTCCACTTGTTGGAGAATCTAGAACTAGGCATCACTGTTTAAAAATAAGGATCCCTCGTTTAAGACAGAGATGAGGAGAAATATTGGCCGGAATTCATCTGAGCGAGGTTGTAAAATCCTGCCCATTTTCTCTGAGGGTCAGATGTAAAATAGCAATGTTTAAGAGGCATCTTGACAGACACATGAATTGGTAGGGAATAAAAGGATATGGACTGTGTCGAGGCAAAAGGTCTTTAGAAAGGCGTCATGTGTCGGCGCAGGCTTGATGGGCCGAAGAGTCAGTTCCTGTACTGTACTGTTCTTTGTTTCTTTGTCATGAGTCTCTGGAACTCTTCCTCAAAGGGCAGTGGAAGCAGAATCTTTGAATATATTTAATGCAGAGCTAGATAGATTCCTGATTAACAAGGGGGTGAAAGGTAATTGGGCATAGGTAGAAATGTGGAGTTGAGGTTACAATCAAATCAGACATGATCTCATTGACAGGGGACAGTTCGAGGGCCGAGTGGCCTAATCATGCTCCTAATCTGATGTTCATATGTTCTCTGTTTTCTATCCTTTAGCTAATTCTCCATCCATGCTGCTCCCACCGCTTTAATCTCATTGCATTGTTCTCATCCACTATCTCTGTTACCTCATCAAAAATACGATTGAGAACATATGTTCACCATTTGTATATAGATATCAAGTATGCTTAATTTAGTTTATCATTGTGAAATGCAACAGATGGTAAGTGATTGCACCAACCCAATTGGACAGATGGGCACATAATAATGCATCCAATTGAGGAGTTGGGTGAAGTTTAAAAGAAGATTAAGGCACCACTAACAATGAGGGAGAAATTAAAACCAGGATGCACAAGAAATCAGATTGAAAGTGTAGAGTTAGAAATGTATGAAGTGACAAGGCTGTTTGGAGGGAAAACTGGACCAGGAGCCATGGTGCAACAGTGAGCACAGGAGTAATCAGTGAACAAGACTTGTTAGAAGGCTTGACATGGGCAGTTACAATTTGGATGATCTCAAGTTTATGCAGCATTCCAGATGCGAGGCTGATCAGGAGAGCATTAAAGTAATTGAAACTGGAGGGGATAAAAGTGTGAGGGTTTCAGTAGCAGATGTGCTGAGGCAAATATGGGGATGGATGACGTTTTGGAGATGCTTGTATGTTGACTTAGTGATGAAGTGACTAGAGAGTCAAACGCCCATCTCCGTGTTAAACAGGATGCCAAGATTCATGAAGTTTGCTTCAGCCCGCATTGGTTCCCAGTCTGGCAATGCCTCGATTTCATATTTCTGAAGTTGGTTCCAAATTTCAACATGGTTTCCCCCCAACAACCACCATATATCTGACTTTCCCCAATCCTACAACCTTGCTTCTCCAAATCTGGCCTTTTGCATATCCCTGATTTGCATTTCTCCTCTATTAGTAGTCAGGGTGGCACAGTGGTTAGCACTGCTGCCTCACAGAGCCAGGGGTCCGGGTTTAATCCCGGCCTCGGGTCACTGTCTGTGTGAAGTTTGCACATTCTCCCTGTGTCTGTGTGGGTTTCCTCCGGGTGCTATACGGTTCATTCCTATACTCCAAAGATGTGCAGGTTAGGTGAATTGGCCATGCTAAATTGCCCCTTATTGTCAGCGGGATTAGCAGGGTAAATACGTGGGGTTACGGGAATGGGATTTGGGTAGGATTGTTGTCAGTGTATGCTTGATGGGCCGAATGGCCTCCTGCACTGCAGGGATTCTAGGATTCTATGTTTTTAGCTGCCTTGTCCCAAAGCTTTGGATTGGCCTCCTTCAACTCTCTGTCCTTCAACCCCCACTCACTCCTTCTTTAAGATGTTCTTTAAAATCTACTGCTTTGACTTCTGATCCCCGGCTTGTTTTTGTATATTCTTCTGTGTTTTCCCCCCTTGGCAAATTTTATTATGTAAAAGGCACATTTTAAATTAAAGTTGTTGCTGTTGCTACAACCTTTATTGACATGTATTTTATTTTTTCAAGAATGTTAACTCCGATCAATTTAGTTAGATCCTACTGACTGTTTTCTTCTTTTAATAACTGTCATTGGAATATACGAGACAGACGATATGTTTCGAAACAGTAGGATCAGTGTTTTCTTGAAGGTCCCTGGGAGAAAACTTTTAGTCATGTACAGTGTGATAAGCCCCACGAGGTCCATGGGGAATCACTGATTGATTTCCTGGTGATGCTCGTTGAGCATGAGTTTCACTGGTAACAGGCGGTGGCCTGCTCAGCTGGAACTCATTACCTGAGTTTTTTATAAGGCAGGCCCAGGACTGGGCCTGCTGAACTGTAGTCCCAGACAGGGGCTAGCTTGTGTACATCACAATAGTGGTTTTACTTTGTATTCTGTAATAAACTATGTTCCTTTCCAGTTGGGCTTCCTGAATCATTACATATAGGATTTTTTTTTTCTCTGTTAAAGTACCTACACAGCTTTAAAGTTAAATATTTTACAGCAGTTAGAATAGCAATGGACAAGATTGTCTTTTATTGATGTTAATCACATTTTTGCTTGCAAGATCAGTGATAAATCCATTATCACCTACCAGTGGGAAAACTGTGGCCAGGGTAATTCATTTGTAATATTGAAAACACATTGACATTGAAATAATTGTGGAATTAGCAAAGTCTGTTGAAATAGGATTAAAATTAATTTCATAAATTGATACAATTTGAAATAAGACATCTATTTTATTAAAACTATGTAGCCTTAATAAGATGAATATATGATTAATCAAATAGAAAAATTATTTAGTTTTAGATTAAAACTAAACTAAGGATATGTAAGTACTAGCTGTACCAATGCATTAATAGGATATTAACATTTTTATCATTATTATTCTCAATTTTTTCAGCTTGTATTGCCACTCGTTCAAATATAATCTAACAAGAGAAATGCTGATGAATATTTTTTGATTTTCTTTCCTGGAATTTGGGTATCACTGGCAAAGCCAGCAGTTGTTGTCCATCCTTAATTGCCCTTGAACTGAATGGCTTACCAGGTAAGTTCAAAGCAAAGTTATGAGTAACCACATTGCTGTGGGACTGGAGTCACATGTAGGCCAGACCAGGTAAGGATGGCAGCTTTCCTTCCCTAAAGGGCGTGAGTGATGAAGATGGAATTTTACAAAATATAACGGTAGTTATCATGGTCACCATTACTGGGACTAATTTTAAATTCCAGATTTGTTAATTGCATTCAAAATTCCACCAGCTGCGGTGGTGGGATTTGAACCAAGGTGCCCAGAGCTTGGGCCTCTGGATTTACTAGCCCAGTGCCATTACACCACCATCACCTTCAACCTTATGTTGAAGAGTTTGGTGGGCAAAAAGGACAAGAAGTGACATCTACAGATGTTTCAAGAAAGAAATACTATTTGTGTAAAATTGAGAATTGATAAACTGATTTTGACTGAGGCTAAACATAGGGAACTCCAAGGGTTCTCTATGCTTAGGCCGAGCATCATGTTTACTCCCTATCAGTCAGCTCACAGAAGCAAAATAAGACTAAGTGATAACAGTTTTACATTTTAAATGGATGAATCTTCCTGTTCACTACATTGAGGAGTTTACTTTGATGTCTAAGTGTTTTGTGATTTATACTGTGCAATGTTAGATATTGTATGGCTAAAGACAGAGCAACGTTCTGTAACAAACAAACATTGATATAATGGCTTATCTATGACTCACATGTCTGTTCTCCCTTTTAAGAATCTATTGGCATTGTTTCATGTTACGTAGAGACATAACAATCTTTGTCTCTCACAGTAGTGAGTACCATCAACAAAATGCACTGCAGGAACTCACCAAGGCTTCTTAGACAACAGCTTTCAAACCTACAAACACGACCATCTAGAAGGACATGAGAAGCAGATAGATTGGAACACCACCACCTGGAAGTTCCCCTCCAAGCCACTAACTGAAAATATATTGTTGTTCCTTCACTGTCGCAGGCTCAAAATCCTGGAATTTCTTCCCTAACAGCACTGCGGATGTACCTACACCTCATGGACTGCCACCGTTCCAGAAGGCATCTCACTATCTTCTTCAGGCCAATCAGGGATGGGCAATACATGCTGGCCTAGCCAACAACACACACATTTCATGAATGATTTTTTTCAAAATCTCAAATTCATCTGAGTAAAGGTATGCAGAATTTGAGAGGATTACTGTTACAGATGCTGGACTTTAACAGGCCATTTTTTAAATGTCTCCTTTAACTTGAGGTAAAATTGGGAATTCCAGAAACACCCCAGCATGGAGACATACCTCTGTGATATGGATACTATTGGGGTGAATCTCCAATAGAAGCCCATTGAAATCAAGTGACAGTTTTCACACCTTTCTTCACTGTCTCTCAAAAAAGGGTGGCTGCCTTGTGAGACACAGGGACAGAGAGAAAGATAGCAACTACAGACATTTGGAGGAACAAAGCAGCTACTACTGTGGGGAGGCAGGATGCTTGGAAAGAGCAAAATACTGTGGATGCTGGATATATGAAATAAAAATGGAAAATGTTGGATATAGTCAGCAGATCAGAGAAACATACTTAATGTTTTGGATCTAAACGACCCTTCTACAGAATGGTACTGTTCCAGACCTTTCTGTGAGAACCACATTACATTACTTGGGGTGGGGAGTGGGGTGGGGGCAGGGTTTGGGGGGAGACAGTGTCGCTATTTACGCCACAGCAAATGAGGATGCAAAACAACTTGCTTTCCCACCTATTTATAGCCTGCAAATTTGGCTACAATATAGTTAGTCCCTTCAACCATGCCACTAATAATAGATCATAAATATTTGAGGCCCCCACACTGATCCCTGTGGCACTCCACTAGTTACAACCTGTCAACTTGAAAAAGGTTCCATTTGTCCTGACACTCTGGCCAAAATGTTCCGGGTGTTCTCACCAGTGGGATCTTCCAGTCCCATTGATGGCAATCCCCTGCCATGGATTCCCTGACGGTGGAGATTGTGAACAATGGGAAAAACCCATTGACAATGGTGGGACAGAAAGATGCCAACCGTGGGCCTCTTCTGCTGGCGGAAAACCTTGCCCTTCCCATTAGTTAGCTGATCCTCTATTCATGATTACATATTCCCCCCAACATTGTGAGCTCTTATCTTCTACAGCAACCTTTTATATGGCACGTTATTGAATGCCTTTTGGAAATCCAAATAGATTACATCTACTGGTATCCCTTAATCCAGCCTGCTTGTTACATCCTCAAACAACTAATACGTTTGTCAAACATGATTTCCCCTTCATAATACAATCAAACAGAATCAACATGGTTTTATGATTTTTTACATATCCTCCTTATTATTGGGGAAGATGCAAGTGTAGTGGTAGTGTCACTGGACTAGTTATCTCGAGACCAGACTAATGCCCTAGGGATATGGGTTCAAATCCCACCAATGGCCATTACAGAGACATGGTTGCAGGATGGTCATGACTGGGAGTTAAATATCCAGGGGTATCAGACTGTTCGGAGGGACCAACAGGAAGGTAAGGTGCAGCTCTGATATTTAAGGATGACATAAGGGCGGTAGTGAGAGATGATATAGGTTCTATGGAAAAAAAGGATGAATCCATTTGGGTGGAAATTAGAAATAGCAAGGAGAAAAAGTCACTGATAGGCGTAGTCTATAGGCCACCAAATGATAACATCATGGTGGGGCGAGAAATAAACAAAGAAATAACTGATGCATGTAAAAATGGTACAGCAATTATCATGGGGGATTTTAATCTGCATATCAATTGGTCAAACCAAGTCAGTCAAGGCAGCCTTGAGGAGGAGTTCATAGAATGTATCCGCAATTGGTTCCTTGAACAGTATTAATGGAACCTACAAGGAAGCAAGCTATCCTAGATCTGGTCCTGTGTAATGAGATGGGAATAATTAATGATCTTGCAGTTAGGAATCCTCTTGGAAGAAGCGATCACTGTATGGTTGAATTTAAAATACAGATGGAGCGTGAGAAGGTAAAATCCAATACCAGTGTCTTGTGCTTAAAAAAAGGAGACTGCAAAGGGATGGGGAGGAGTTGGCTAAGGTAGACTGGGAGCAAAATCTTTATGGTGGGACAATTGAGGAACAGTGGAGGACTTTCAAAACGATCTTTCACAGTGCTCAGCAAAAGTATAGACCAGTGATAAGAAAGGACTGTAGAAAAAGAGATAATCAGCCATGGATATCTAAGGAAATAAAGGAGGCTATAAAATTGAAAGAAAATGCATACAAAGTGGCAAAGATTAGTGGGAACCTAGAGGATTGGGAAATCTTTAAAGGTCAGCAGAAAGCCACGAAAGAAAAGTAAAAGATGGATTCTGAGAGTAAGCTAGCTCAAAATATAAAAACAGATAGCAAAAGTTTCTACAAATATATAAAACAAAAAGGAGTGGCTAAAGTAAACATTGGTGCTTTAGAGGATGAGAAGGGGAATGTAATAATTGGAAATGAGAAAATGGCTGAGGCATTGAACAGGTATTTTGTGTTGGTCTTCACAGTGGAAGACACAAATAACATGCCAAAAATTGATGACAGGAAGACTATGGCAGGTGAGAACCTAGAAACTATCATTATCATGAAAGAGGTAGTGTTGGGCAAGTTAATGGGGCTAGAGGTAGACAAGTCTCCTGGTCCTGATGGAAAGCATCCCAGGGTATTAAACGAGATGGTGGGAGAAATAGCAAATGCACTAGTGGTAATTTACCAAAATTCGCTGGATTCTGGGATGGTTCCCGCAGATTGGAAAACAGCAAACGTGACGCCACTGTTTAAAAAAGGAGGTAGACAAAAGACGGGTAACTATAGGCCAGTTAGCTCCACTTCTGTAGTAGGGAGAATGCTTGAATCGATCATCAAAGAAGAAATAGCGAGACATCTGGATATAAATTGTCCCATTTGTAAGACGCAGCATGGGTTCATGAAGGGAAGGTCATGTTTGACTAATTTGGTGGAATTCTTTGATAACATTACATGTGCAGTGGACAATGGGGAACCTGTGGATGTGGTGTATCTGGATTTCCAGAAGGCATTTGACAAGGTGCCGCACCAAAGACTGCTACATAAAATAAAGGTGCACAGTGTTTCGGGTAATGTATTAGCATGGATAGAGGATTGGTTAACTAACAGAAAGCAAAGAGTGGGGGTAAATGGGTGTTTTTCTGGTTGGGGATCAGTGGCTAGTGGTGTGCCACAGGGATCAGTGTTGGGACCGCAATTGTTTACGATTTACATAGATGATTTGGAGTTGGGGACCAAGTGTAGTGTGTCAAAATTCACAGATGACTCTAAGATGAGTGGCAGAGTAAAATGTGCAGAGGACACTGAAAGTCTTCAAAGGGATATAGATAGTCTAAGTGAATGGGTGAGGGTCTGGCAGATGGAGTACAATGTTGGTAAATGTGAGGTCATCCATTTTGGTAGGAATAACAGCAAAATGGACTATTATTTAAATGGTAAAGAATTGGAGCATGCTGCTGTGCAGAGGGACCTGGGTGTCCTTGTGCAAGAATCTCAAGGAGTTGGTTTGCAGGTACAGCAGGTAATTAAGAAGGCAAATGGAATTTTGTCCTTCATTGCTGGAGGGATGGAGTTTAAAAACAGCGAGGTTATGTTGCAGCTGTATAAGGTGCTGGTGAGGCCACACCCGGAGTACTGTGTACAGTTTTGTCTCCTTACTTGAGAAAGGACATACTGGCATTGGAGGGAGTGCAGAGAAGATTCACTCGGTTGATTCCGGAGTTGAGAGGGTTGGCTTATGAGGAGAGACTGAGTAGACTGGGGCTATGCTCATTGGAATTCATAAGAATTAGGGGAGATCTTATAGAAACATATAAGATTGTGAAGGGAATAGATAAGATAGAAGCAGGGGAGTTGTTTCCACTGGCAGGTGAAACTAGAACTGGGGGGCATAGCCTCAAAATAAGGGGGAGCAGATTTAGGGCTGATTTGAGGAGGAACGTCTTCACACAAACGGTTGTGAATCTGTGGAATTCCCCGTCCAGTGAAGCAGTTGAGGCTACCTCATTGAATGTTTTTAAGGCAAGGATAGATACAGTTTTGAACAGTAAAGGAATTAAGGGTAATGGTGAGCGGGCGGGTAAGTGGAGCTGAGTCCACGAAATGATCAGCCATGATCTGATCTTATTGAATGGCGGAGCAGGCTCGAGGGGCCAGATGGCCTACTCCTGCTCCTAGTCCTTATGTTCTTATGACAGCTGGTGGAATTTCATCCAATGAATGGAATTGAAAACTTCTCAGGACTGGTGGCTATGAAACTATCATTGATTGTCCTTAAAGAACCATCTGGTTCACTAATGTCCTTTTCGAGAAGGAAATCTGTTGTCCTTACCAGATCTGACCTATATTTAATTCAGACCCACAGCAATGTGGTTGACTCTTAATTGCCCTCTGAAATGTTCAGTTTTATGGGCAAATAGGGATGGGCAGCAGGTGCTAGCTTTGTCAGCAACACCAATATGCGATGAAAGAATAAAGGAAAAAAAATGGATTCTAGCATTTCCCAAAAGATGTTGAGTTAACTGGCCTATAATTTTCTGCTTTCTGTCTCCCTCCTTTCCTGAACTGAAGTATTACATCTGCGGTTTTTCATTCTGCTGGAACCTTTCCAGAATTTGAGCAATTTTGGAAGATCACAATCAATGCATCCACTATCACTGCAGCCAGTTCTTTAAGACCTTATCGTGTAGGCCATCAGTCCCAAGGGACTTGTCAAACTTTAGTCCCAATAATTTTTCTGGTACTTTTTCTCTGGTGATCATGACTCTTTTAAGTTCCTCTCTCCCTTTTTTCCATTGATTTTCTACTAATCTTTAAATGCTTTCTGTGTCTTCTGCTATCAAGACAGATACAAAATATTTTTTCAAAGTCTTTACCATTCTCCTGTTCCCCATCATTAATTCGCAGTGTTGCCTTCTAAGGGACCAAGGAAAAAAATGAACTTTTTTCCACTTTATATATTTGTACAAGGTTTTAATATCTTTGTGTTTTTCATGCTAGTTTTCTCTCATATTCATAAATGTGAGGTGATTCATTTTGGTAGGACTAATTTAAATGTGGATTACAGGGTTAAAGGTAGGGTTCTGAAGACTGTGGAGGAACAGAGAGATCTTGGGGTCCATATCCACAGATCTCTAAAGGTTGCCACTCAAGTGGATAGAGCTGTGAAGAAGGCCTATAGTGTGTTAGCTTTTATTAACAGGGGGTTGGAGTTTAAGAGCTGTGGGGTTATGCTGCAACTGTACAGGACCTTGGTGAGACCACATTTGGAATATTGTGTGCAGTTCTGGTCGCCTCACTATAAGAAGGATGTGGAAGCGCTGGAAAGAGTGCAGAGGAGATTTACCAGGATGCTGCCTGGTTTGGAGGGTAGGTCTTATGAGGAAAGGTTGAGGGAGCTAGGGCTGTTCTCTCTGGAGCGGAGGAGGCTGAGGGGAGAGTTAATAGAGGTTTATAAAATGATGAAGGGGATAGATAGAGTGAACGTTCAGAGACTATTTCCTCGGGTGGATGGAGCTATTACAAGGGGACATAACTATAGGGTTCGTGGTGGGAGATATAGGAAGGATATCAGAGGTAGGTTCTTTACGCAGAGAGTGGTTGGGGTGTGGAATGGACTGGCTGCAGTGATAGTGGAGTCAGACACTTTAGGAACATTTAAGCGGTTATTGGATAGGCACATGGAGCACACCAGGATGATAGGGAGTGGGATAGCTTGATCTTGGTTTCAGATAAAGCTCGGCACAACATCGTGGGCCGAAGGGCCTGTTCTGTGCTGTACTGTTCTATGTTCTAATATTCCAATCTCTCCCTCTTTAGTCTTGTTTTATTGCTGGCTTCTAAAATTTTCTCAATCCTCTGACTTACTCTTTGTAGTATTGTACAATTTTTTCTTTCAAATTGATACCATCCTCAACTTCCTTATTTAGCCACAGACGATGCACCCTTCTCATAAATTCTTTCTTTCTCAATTGAATGTATCCAGGTTCTTAAGCTTGACTCCTGGTGTTAACTAACACGATGTGGAGCTGCCGGCGTTGGACTGGGGTAAGCACAGTAAGAAGTCTCACAACACCAGGTTAAAGTCCAACAGGTTTATTTGGTAGCAAATACCATAAACTTTCGGAGCACAGCTCCTTCGTCAGATGGAGTGGATATCTGTTCTCCAACAGTGCACAGACACAGAAATCAAGTTACAGAATACTAAATAGAATGCAATTTGCATTCTAATTAGTATTCTGTAACTTGATTTCTGTGTCTGTGCACTGTTGGAGAACAGATATCCACTCCATCTGATGAAGGAGCTGTGCTCCGAAAGCTTATGGTATTTGCTACCAAATAAACCTGTTGGACTTTAACCTGGTGTTGTGAGACTTCTTACTGTGTTAACTGACACTGCCATCTAGTGCCTTGACCTTTTGAGAATTTGCCTGGAGGGTTTCCTGATCCCCAGGTATAGATTGCATCCCTCCTCCTCCTATGCAGCCTAGGAAAGTCTTGAAGCCCAACCCCTACCATGTTCCCCCATTCTTGGCTCTTTCTCAGTTCAAATTCAGTTTTAACATGACCTCCAGGTTTGTTTTATTCATTCATGGGAATGGGCCTTGTTGGCTGGCCAGCATTTATTGCCCATCCCTAGTTGCCCTTGTTCAGAGGGCAGTTGAGAGTCAACATTGCTGTGGCTCTGGAGTCACATGTAGGACAGACCAGGTAAGGATGGCAGATTTCCGTCCCTAAAAGGACATTACTGAACCAGATGGGTTTTTCTGACAATCGACAATTTTTTTTACGGTCATCAGTCGATTCTTAATTCCAGATATGTTTTATTGAATTCAATTTAAATTGAATTCAAACCTAGGTCCCCAGAACATTGGCTGAGTTTCTGGATTAATAGTCTAGCAATAATACCACTAGGTCATTGCCGCCCCGAAATGTATCTCACATTTAAGAGGGTTGGGCTGGCGCCAAGTAGCTTCTCACGATTTTGCCACCCTCTGCTCAGGCATATTCAACAGCTATTCAACTGGCTGCATGCTACAGTGATTTAAACAAACAGAACTTGAAGTTTCTAGCTGCCTGCACAGAAACAACAGATGTGGATGAATCATGATGCCTGTGCCTATTTACAAGAAGAATCTTGCACATTGGTCTGCACAAATTCTTCAATAGCAAAACAGATGCAGTAACTCATCAGCAAATTGTATCAAACATCCAAATTTCTAGTTTCTGTTTTTTTGGAGTTGTGGCAAGTTCCCATCATTTTGAATAAGTAACTTGCCAGCCATTACTTTTGTTCATGGCAGGTCTTTTTGCCTCCAGTCACGGTCCTTTGAATTAGAATTCAATGCTGTTTGATCTAACAGATCTAGGAAGCCATTTCCTTTTCAGAAAAAAAATAAAAGTCCCCGCTCTTTCAGAAATACCTTGGCCGGCCTGTTTTATAACAGTCCATTTCTGTTTGACGAACAGGCTTGGAAGCCTAGTGCAGGCTTGGTGAAGACCTATGGGAGAAAGCCTTGTGTGGGAGAAGATTTCGAAGTGTGCTATTTGAGAGTTGTGATTGGAGACCCTCTTGTGAAAATCAGAGTCCCAGTGAGACCAGTTAGCTCACAGTGTGACAAGCATCTGGAGGGATTTGATGAGAAATCTACAGAGCTTGTTTCAGGTGGGATCTGTCGCTTGCATTCAGAGTATGGTGTGAGAGTATAGTAGCGTATAGTATTTTGCATATGTAAGTATTTCGCATGTTCAAAACAAGTGAAATAAAGTATATGAAATTCCATGGGCATTAGGAACACCATTCTGCCTCAACCAGACTTAGAACATAGAACATAGAAAGCCACAGCACAAACAGGCCCTTCGGCCCACAAGTTGCGCCGATCACATCCCCACCTCTAGGCCTATCTATAGCCCTCAATCCCATTAAATCCCATGTACTCATCCAGAAGTCTCTTAAAAGACCCCAACGAGTTTGCCTCCACCACCACCGACGTCAGCCGATTCCACTCACCCACCACCCTCTGAGTGAAAAACTTACCCCTGACATCTCCTCTGTACCTACCCCCCAGCACCTTAAACCTGTGTCCTCTCGTAGCAACCATTTCAGCCCTACTTCATGTGTAAAAATGTAGAGTAAGTGTTGGCTGGCTTTTCCAGTGGTCCAATTATAACACTCCATTACCACCTCAGCTCAAAAGAAGGGGGGGTTGGCACATTGGACTGAGATGAGGAGCAGTTTCTTTACACAGAGGGCTGTGGAAGCTCAGTCATTGAGTATGTTTAAGCTAGATATTGATAAATTTCTGAGCAGTAATGTAAAGGGTTATGGGGATAGTGTAGGTAAAAGGCATTGAGGTGTCTGATCAGCCATCATCGCCTTGAATGGCAGAGCAGGCACAATGGGCTGGACAGCCTACTCCTGTTTCTATGTTTACTTACTGAGAACATTAGGGTGGAAGATACATTTTGTTACCTATGTAATCCTTACAGATATCTGTGGATCTATGAAAGGGTAGTTGGAAAGAAGGAGTAGTGTATTGTATTCAATATTTTCTTGTTTAATAAATGTTTTATTCTTTTACTGAATGTCAGTTGGCAGTCATGCAACCCTATTCATCCATATCTCTAAACAAAAAAATGTTGGCTGAAAATTTCCCATCCCACGCGCTGTGGGAATCGTAGCGAGACAGATAATTCGGTGGATCATTTAAAAGTCCGTTGAGCTTGGGCTGGAATTTGCTGTCTGAAACAAGGCCTCGGTGCAGGCTTGGAGGGCCAAAGGGCCTGTTCCTATGCTATACAAAGACAAACAAAGAACAAAGAAAAGTATAGCACAGGAATAGGACCTTTGACCCTCCAAGCCTGTGCCGATCATGTTGCCTGCCTGAACTAAAACGTATGCACTTACGGAGTCTGCTTCCTTCCATTCCCATCCTATTCATGTATTCATTTAGTTTCCCTTTAAATACAGCAATCAGACCTGCTCCTACCATTTTATGTTACAATACCATGATGAGTGGTTTCTATCCATGGTTTGTGCTTGTTAATTTTGCCGGCAGACCCACAACCTCCCCAGGCAGCACATTCCAGACATTCACCACCCTCTGTTTAAAAGAAAACTTGCCTTGCACGTCTCCTCTAAACCTTTTCCCATGCACCTTAAACCTATGTCCCCTAGTACTTGATTTTGTTTACCCTAGGAAAGAGCATCTGACTATCCACTCATGCCACTCATAATCTTGTAAACCTCTATCAGGTCAACCCTCAATCTCCTTCGTTCCAGTGAGAACAAACCAAGTTTATCCAACCTCTCCTCATAGCTAATACCCTCCAGACCAGGCAACATCCTGGTAAACCTCTTCTGTATCCTCTCCAAAGCATCCACATCCTTCTGTAGTGTGGCGACCAGAATTGTACACAATATTCTAAATGAGGCCTAACTAAGGTTCTGTGCAGCTGCAGCATGACCTGCCAATTATTATATTTCAATGCCCCGACCGATGAAGGTAATTTTCTTTGTTCTCTTTGAACATTTTAATCAAGGGGTGTCTGTCAATGGGAGATATAATGCCTAGCAAAGCTTATTTCTTGTTAACCAGTGGGGTATATTGTTGCTAATGGAATGGGGAGAGACAGTAAGATTCTAGCTGAGGGAACAAGAAATGTTCGCAGAGGAAGAGTATCAAGATGAGTGTAAAGTTGCCTCTAGTAAGTGTTTCCAATGATCCTGTGGCTAAATATACCATCTGGCATGATGCCGAGCCATTGAAATCAAAGCGATCTTTGGGTTGATGTTTCAGCTATGCTGATTTAATTGACAAGAGCTGAGGTGGTAATGGAGTGTTATAATTGGACCACTGGAAAAGCCAGCCAACATTTACTCTATATTTTTACACATGAAGTCTGGTTGAGGCAGAATGGTGTTCCTAATGCCCATGGAATTTCACATACTGCCAGTGATTATCTGTAACACAAGAAAATGAACTGGGAGAAATTGCCAGCTGTTAACTGTGGGTCTGCCACAGTCTTTTCAATAATAGTACTTTTACATAATAGAAGGGAATAACACTCTCTAGGGGTGTGTACCTTCAACTTCAAATATTCCCTTAAGAAAGGCCAGAAAGAATAATTACATTTGTCTCCACCCTCAAGGCAAGACTTTTCTTTGTGCCTGTCTGAACAGTGATAGCTTGAGATCCATCATTCCTAATCCTGTGGTAGAGAAAGAGCTGTTCAGATGGTGCGTCTAGTGGGTTTGTGTTTGGCTCTTGCACTAAGTGGTGATTTTGTATTCTTCCATGAACTAAGTGCTACTCTTCATGCAACAGCTGCATTAAGCATTTGATTGCCAGTCGCAATATGAGCTCCATCCAGAACTAACATTTTATCTAATAATGAAACTGTAAATCAGGACTACAAAAGATGTCAATCCCTTCCTTCCAAAACTCCTGAATTAATGGTGCTGTAAATATAAGGTTTATGAGCTTGTTAGGTTTTAGGGACTGTGTTTGCAATGTGGGGTAAAATGAAAGGGGTCATGTGACCCGTTCTGAATTCTGCCTGGCAACAAGCCGTGGTTGTGAAGGATTAGGGGGAGCCAGGTTGTTTTACTGGGAAGAAGGTGCAAGATGTTCATACTTTTAGACAATTGCAAAGGCATCTGTTGCTGACAGTGTGGAGACTGTTAGTCACCAAGTCCCAGGAAGGTGTTGCAAATGTTAGGTTGTTAACTGTCACACTTTCAATTGTCTACGTAATTCCAATATAGAATATAATTTTGAGTGGCACAGTGGTTAGCACTGCTGCCTCACAGCACCGGAGACCCGGGTTCGATTCCTGGCTTGGGTGACTGTCTGTGTCAAGTCTGCGTGTTCTCTCTCTCGGGTTTCCTCCAAATGCTCCGGTTTCCTCCCTTCCTCTAAAAGACATACCGGTTAGGTGTATTGGCCATGTTAAATTCCCCCTCAGTGTACCCAAACAGTGTAGTGTGGTGACTAGGGGATTTTCACAGTAACTCCATCGCAATGTTAATGTAAGCCTACTTTTGATGCGAATAAATAAATCACATTGGGGCCTCAAAGATAGCTGATCAGCATTTCAGCCTGATACAAGTTCCATGTGATTCACATCGTCATGGAGATGGGTTTTACAAGGTTCTCCTAAAATATATTTCAAAAGGCAAGGAGGGTCTGAGAGGGAACAGATAATGGTAGCAAGTCTTTCTGGTTCACTGTACAGAATGCAGGTGAGAATTGCACTTGTATTGAAAGGACCGAGTTCATGAGAATTTGAAACAAGGTTGTAAGATTTGCTTAGCTTAAGCTAGAGGGCGAATCTCCAGGAAAATCATCGCCATGAAAGATAGCCTGGGGTTAAAATTTACTAAGCTAAGAATGGTAAAGATTGGAATCAATTCTTTGTGATCCAGGAGTCACTTTGGACTTCTTGTATGAACTTCTTTAATGTCCACTTAAGGGACAGTACAAAGTATAACTGTGGAGCAGGAGATTTTTTGTTGTTTCAAAACTTAACTGGAAAGTTATGTTCCAAAGTCTAAAGTATAAGTTGCCTAAAAGAGAAGTGTTACGTTGGCTTTGCTTTGAGTTTGTTTTATTGCAATCCCAGCTGATACTATAGAATCATAGAATCCCTACAGTACAGAAGGAGGCCATTCGGCCCATCGAGTCTGTACCGACAACAATCCCACCTAGGCCCTATCCCCGTAACCCCATATATTTACCCCGCTAATCCCTCTAACCTACACATCCTGGGACACTAAGGGGCAATTTAGCATGGCCAATCAACTTAATCCGCACATCTTCGGAATGTTGGAGGAAATGGCACGGTTGCGTACTACTAGGTAGTCAGGTCCCAAATTGGAACCCTGGCTCAATAGGTCATAATGGGCGGGACTTTCTGGCTGCGTGCGCCCCAAGACAGCAAATTCCAGCCCAAGCTTAACAGACTTTTAAATGGTCCACCGAATTTTCTGTCACACTACGATTCCCACGGCAGGTGGGATGGGAAATTTTCAGCCAACATTTTTTTGTTCAGAGATATGGATGAGCAGAGTTGCATGACTGCCAATTGACTTTTAGTAAAAGAATAAAACATATATTAAACAAGAAAATATTGATTACAATACACGACTCCTTCTTTCCAGCTACCCTTTCATAGATCCACAGACATCAGTAAGGATTACACAAGTTACAAAATATATCTTCCACCCCAATGTCTTCATAGTTCTCAATGTTTCGATGGAAACATAGAAACAGGAGTAGGCTGTTCAGCCCATTGTGACTGCTCTGCCATTCAATGCGATCATGGCTGATCGGACACCTCAATGCCCTTTACCTACACTATGCCCATAACCCTTTATGTTACTGATCAGAAATCTATCAATCTTTAGCTTAAACATACACAACGACTGAGCCTCCACAGCCCTCGGGGGTAGCGAATTCCAAAGATCCACAACCGTCTGTGTAAAAGAATTTCTCCTCATCTTGGTCCGATATGGCATCCCCCTTATTTTGAAAGTCCATAAATGCAAAATGTGGTCAGACACACCGTACTTTGAATGCAAGTGACAGATGCCACCTGAAACAACCTCTGTAGATTTCTCATCAAATCCCACCAGATGTTTATCATACTGTGAGCTAACTGGTCTCACTGGGACTCTGATTTTCACAAGAGGGTCTCCAATCACAACTCCCAAATAACACACTTTGAAATCTTCTCCTACACAAGGCTTTCTCCCATATATCTTCACCGAGGATCCACAACTAGGATTTCAACCTCTTTGTTTCAGTCTTCCTCTGTCCTTGTTCGCTACATGCATTCAAGCTTCTACACAATCTCTCAGATCCCCAACCATACCAACTTAATACTGCTGTTTCACGGAATGCATTAAGGTGCCACCAACCTTCTGATTACTTCTCACTAGCTGACGACATCAGGGCTGCAGCTCTGTCTTTTCACTGGGAACCTCTCTCTCTCTCTCTCTCTCTGCTTCTGACCTCACTTAGAAATTTCTGTTCTTTATTCCTTTAGAGATTTACAGCATGGAAACAGGCCCTTTGGCCCAACTTGTCCATGCTGCCCTTTTTCTTTTAAAACCCCTAAACTAATCCCAATTGCCCGCATTTGGCCCATATCCCTCTTTACCCATGTAACTATCTAAATGCTTTTTAAAAGATAAAATTGTACCCGCCTCTACTACTACCTCTGGCAGCTTTTTAAAGCCTATAATTGCTTTTATGTTGTAAAACCTCAAATACAATGCAGGCACAGTTTAAAGTTAGACTAAAACCTATAGACATGCAGGCACTTTTGTTTAACATGAAGCTAACTGAGGGTTGCGCCCTTTCTTAAAAACAAATATAGGAACACAAATGAAGCTTAAACTTAAACTGATTTTTTGTTTCTAATGTCCTCAATACACGTATAAATTGTTTAAATCAACTCTATTTCATAACAGTTTCTTGCAGTAAAAGTTATAAAACTTAAAATCTTGTTGTGTGATCCTTTAAATTAGACACTGCAAATTCAGATTTCTTGTTAAAAATTATAAGTCTCTATGGAGATAGTTACAGTGGTCTAACTACAACCCAGAGGTGATGTGCTGCTTTGCAATTCAAATTATGACCTGGGTATGTGACAAGACTTTAGTTGTGTCTTTTTTAAAGTTTATTTATTAGTGTCACAAGTAGGCTTACATTAACATTGCAATGAAGTTACTGTGAAAATTCCCTAGTTGCCACACTCCGGTACCTGTTTGGGTACACTAAGGGAGAATTTAGCATGGCCAATGCGCCTAACCAGCACATCTTTTGGACTGTGGGAGGAAACTGGAGCACCCGAAAGAAACCCACACAGACACAGGGAGAACGTGCAGACTCCACACTGAATCAAACCCAGGTTCCTGACACTGTGAGACAACACCACTTGGAATGGTGGCTGCTGCCTGTAGTTCACCGAGAGAGAGGCCTGCGACCACTGTGGGACAAGCGGCACAGGTGAGTAAGGGCAGGATGGGGATCATGGGGAGCTGGTCAGAGGAGCAGGGCTAGGGTGAGTCAGATGCAAGGACAAGGGGGTGGCTTTCAGCACCTACCCAATAGGGTTTGCCTAGCAGCCTTCTAGAGGCACAGGAAAAACTGTGCAGCTTTCATTTAATCCCTGAGCCACCACTAAATTCCAGTGGGCTCAGGGTAATTGGTGTCAATTGGCTTAATAATGTGCCTAATTGACAACCTGCCATGAGCAGGCAAGTTTCCCCCAAGGGCCTGTTCCACATCCAACTTAATCAATGGAGGTGTTCCATACTGTTGAGAGACTGATGTGCAGCCTCTCCTGCAGTGAAGTGGGCCTGGCTGCAATGTCTGCCACATTAAATCCAGCCCTACCTTTCAATTCTACGTCATGCAAAAGTGCAGAGAAATCATTACCTATACCTTAAAAAAACAGCTATAATCTACCTTGCATCCATCACACTTCAGATGTCAATGACAATAAACGAGGGATCATATTTTGTCACAGGTGTAAAATAATCCGCAAAATAAAAAAGACTCGTTATTGATCTGCAATTTTCAAAATGTTCAATTTGCCTCCAAATGATCTCAAAGAATTACTATCAGCTAATATTATCTGGATTTGTCCATTTTGAAAGGTGACATTAGATGCAGAGGCCAGGTTCATAGCTAAATAATATAAGCATGCTTGGTTTACTTATGACAAATGCCAGGGAGGGTGAACCCGTACATAAAAGAAAGCATGAGACTTCTTATTACAGATTTAGAACAAAGTCAAATGAGTCAGTCATTGACCAGGACCCCAAAATTTTCAAGTGTTACAATTAGTCTCTGAGTGACCTCAGTAATTTGTCAGGAATTACGATTCTTTTGTTGATTAAGAGCACTGATCTTTAAAGGAATCGGCAGGTTAATATCTAAACACCATTGACGTGCTCTCAACCATAAATTATTCATGAGCAAGCCATGAGAGATCTATTAGTTCATATTAAACAAAAACCAGTTAACATTCATGCATTGATTTCTAAAGGCAAATCGGTTAATAAAGCAAACAGCCTCGCCATTTAATAATCTCTGTAGCAATACATATTGTCTTAGACACCAAAGTTGATTTATATCTGTGTGGGGAACAACAAGAAACATGCATCAATGTGAACAATAAGCAATTGTCAATTAGGCTTATTTTCAAACAGATCGACACCTATTCTCCATGAGCCTGTTGGAATTTAGTGGTGGTTTAGAGATTAAACGGGAGCTGTACAGTATTCCTGTACATCCAGAAGGCTGCCAGGCAAACCCTACCAGGTTTGCCAGACCACCTTCCAGGGGGATCCCTCATTCAAAGGCACTTAGTGCCTAATCAGGAACCAATGGAATCTTACTCAGTCCTCCATGTTCTATCTCATTTTATTGTGGGCGGCACGGTGGAGGGCACACTGCCGGCCTTCGATTAGCCTGCATCTCTCCACAGATGGGATTTCTGCCCCTGGGGTCCTAAATCCCGGGGAAAGCCCTATACTGGCCACTTAAGTGCCTTATCCAGCCCTTTGCCTCAGAAGTGAAGCAGGTTTTCCATTGGTTTTCCAAAGGGTGGGCTTAACCCACACCAATAATATTAAATCCAGCAAAAGAAAGGTCAGTATTGACTCTCCAACCCTTCCGGTTTGGAGATGTATCTCAGACCACCATTTATTTGTACTATATTAATTAACAGAAGGGAAACTATTCCACCAAAGCAATAATCTTCATTGTCTTTGCATTTCTCATAACATGTGCCTCTAACAATGAGTGAAAATTTAATGGAGAGAGAAAAACACAGAGGGAATAAAAGGCCATATAGTTGTTTAATCCTATTCAAAAAGAAGAAACCTTTTCTGATTGGTTGCATGCTGTAAGGGGCAGTGTCCTTTAACATGGCTGGATAATTAGAGTCTAAGGCTGGAATCTTACCGTCCTGCCTGCCACAGGAAGCAGAGCGGCCGAGTGGTGGACCACGGAAAGGTCCGTTGAACTCCGGCAGGATTTTATGGTTCCCACCCATAGAGTAATTCAGAACAGAAACCGGCCCTCCGGCCTAACCAGTCCATGCCAATCATGGTGCCCTCCCAGCTGGTTCCAATTGCCCGCATTTGCCCCATATCCCTCTAATCCTTTCCCATCCATGTACTTATCCAAATGCTTTTTAAGTGTTTGATATGTAACTGGATTGTAAATACACAGCATACAATGAAGCAAGTGATTTTCCAGTTGCTTTTGTTATCTCAAGATGTGGAGATGCCGGCGTTGGACTGGGGTAAACACAGTAAGAAGTCTCACAACACCAGGTTAAAGTCCAACAGGTTTATTTGGTAGCACAAGCCACAAGCTTTCAGAGCGCTGCCTCTTCATCAGGTAAGTGGGAGTTCTGTTCACAAACAGGGCACATAAAGACACAAACTCAATTTACAAGATAATGGTTGGAATGCGAGTCTTTACAGGTAATCAAGTCTTAAAGGTACAGACAATGTGAGTCGAGAGAGGGTTAAGCACACGTTAAAGAGGTGTGTATTGTCTCCGGCCAAGACAGTTAGTGAGATTTTGCAAGCCCAGGCAAGTCATGGGGGTTACAGATAGTGTGACACGAACCCAAGATCCCGGTTGTGGCCGTCCTCATGACTGCGGAACTTGGCTATCAGTCTCTGCTCAGCGACTCTGCATTGTTGTGTGTCGTGAAGGCCGCCTTGGAGAATGCTTACCCGAAGATCAGAGGCCGAATGCCCATGACCGCTGAAGTGTTCCCCAACAGGAAGAGAACAGTCTTGCCTGGTGATTGTCGAGCGGTGTTCATTCATCTGTTGTCGTAGTGTCTGCATGGTCTCCCCAATGTACCATGCCTCGGGACACCCTTTCCTGCAGCGTATCAGGTAGACATCGTTGGCCGAGTTGCAAGTGTATGTACCGTGTATCTGGTTGATGGTGTTCTCACCTGAGATGATGGCATCTGTGTTGATGATCTGGCACGTCTTGCAGAGGTTGCTGTGGCAGGGTTGTGTGGTGTCGTGGTCACTGTTTTCCTGAAGGGCTGGGTAGTTTGCTGCGGACAATGGTCTGTTTGAGGTTGTGTGGTTGTTTGAAGGCAAGAAGTGGGGGTGAGGGGATGGCCTTGGCAAGATGTTCGTCTTCATCAATGACATGTTGAAGGCTCCGGAGAAGATGTCGTAGCTTCTCCGCTCTAGGGAAGTACTGGACGACGAAGGGTGCTCTGTCTGCTGTGTCCCGTGTTTGTCTTCTGAGGAGGTCGGTGTGGTTTTTCGCTGTGGCATGTCGGAACTGTCGACTGATGAGTCGAGCGCCATATCCTGTTCTTATGAGGGCATCTTTCAGCGTCTGGAGGTGTCTGTTGCGATCCTCCTCATCTGTGCAGATTCTGTGTATACGGAGGGCTTGTCCGTAGGGGATGGCTTCTTTAACGTGTTTAGGGTGGAAGCTGGAGAAGTGGAGCGTCGTGAGGTTATTTGTGGGCTTGCGGTACAGTGAAGTGCTGAGGTGACCGTCCTTGATGGAAATGCGTGTGTCCAAGAATGCAACCGATTTCGGAGTGTAGTCCATGGTGAGTCTGATGGTGGGATGGAACTTGTTGATGTTATCATATAGTTGTTTCAGTGATTGTTCACCATGAGTCCAAAGAAAGAAAATGTCATTGATGTATCTAGTGTATAGCATCGGTTGAAGGTCCTGTGGGGTGAAAAGATCTTGTTCGAACCTGTGCATGAAGATGTTGGCATATTGAGGTGCAAATTGGTCCTCATGGCTGTTCCATGTGTCTGGATGAAGAACTGGTTGTTGAAGGTAAAGACATTGTGGTCCAGGATGAAGCGGATGAATTGTAAAATTGCATCTGGAGATTGGCAGTTGTCGGCGTTGAGTACTGAGGCAGTTGCAGCAATGCCATCGTCGTGGGGGATGCTGGTGTAGAGTGCCGAGACATCCATTGTGATGAGGAGTGCTCCTGGTTCAACTGCTCCATGTGTGCTGAGTTTCTGTAGAAAGTCCGTAGTGTCGTGACAAAAGCTGGGGGTTCTTTGCACAATGGGTTTCAGGATGCCCTCGACGTAGCCGGAGAGATTCTTGCATAGGGTCCCATTGCCCGATACGATGGGACGGCTGGGTGTGTTTGCCTTGTGTATCTTCGGGAGGCGGTAAAGATCACCTTGTTATCTCAAAGCCTAGCTTCTTGGATTCTTTCCTTACCTGCCTCTCACAAACTCAATATGAATGCCAATTTGTCTAAAACGTTACCATCTACATTTTGACCTGTACAAAGTCTATGCACCCTTGCTAATCTACACTGGCACAGTGGAGAACATGCCCCTGTCTACATCAATGGGGAAAAAGTAGAAATGGCCAGAAGCTTCAGGTTTTTAGGTGTCTAGATCATCAACAACCTGTCCTGGTACCCCCATGCTGACACTACAGTTAGAAAGCCCACCAATGCCGCTACTTTCTCAGAAGACTTAGGGAATTTGGCATGTCAGCTACGACTCTCACCAACTTTTACAGATGCACCATAGAAAGCATTCTTCCTGGTTGTATCACAGCTTGGTATGGCTCCTGCTCTGCTCAAGACCGCAAGAAATTACAAAAGGTCATGAATATAGCCCAATCCATCACGGAAACCAGCCACCCATCCTTTGATTCTGTCTACACTTCCCGCTGCCTCGGCAAAGCAGCCAGCATAATTATGGACTCCACGCATACTGGACATTCTCTCTTCCACCTTCTTCGGTTGGGAAAAAGATACAAAAGTCTGAGGTCACATACCAACCGACTCACGAACAGCTTCTTCCCTGCTGCCATCAGACTTTTGAATGGACCTACCTCACATTAAGTTGATCTTTCTTTACACCTTAGCTATGACTGTAACACTACATTCTGCACTCTCCTTTCCTTCTCTGTGAACGGTATGCTTTGTCTGTATAGCGCGCAAGAAACAATATTTTTCACTGTATACTAATACATGTGGCAATAATAAATCAAATCAAAATCAAATCCTTATCTCTCAAAGTACAAGATACAAAAAAATTGCCTTTTATATGAATCTTTAATGTATTCAGCTCTCCTGAATTCTACAGCATCTTTTAGCCCATGGAATCTCTTCCTTCCAGTGCCCTCAGTGCCAAAATTATCACTGTTTTGGCCCTACCCGCTTCAACATCATCCCTGAGCATTTTTTCTTCTGTTGGCGCAGTCGTTAGCACTGCTGCCTCACCGCGCCAGGGACCCGGGTTCGATTCCCGGCTTGGGTCGCTGTCTGCGCGGAGTCTGCATCTTCTCCCCGTGTCTGCGTGGGTTTCCTCTGGGTGCTCTGGTTTCCCCTCTCAGTCTGAAAGACATGCTGGTTCGATGCATTAGCCATGCTAAATTCTCCTTCCGTGTACCTGAACAGGCACCGGAGTGTGGCGACTAGGGGATTTTTACAGTAGGTTCATTGCGGTGTTAATGTAAGCCGACTTGTGACATTACTAAATGAACTTAAAACTTTAAACTTAAACTTTGCTCTTTACCTCTTCAAAAAAAAACTCTTCACAAGTGATTAACTTGGTCGTACCTTTGGTCCACACTTCTGAATCCTTTGTCACTTGGATGCTCATACAAAGCGCAGCAAAAACTCCCTTACATTAAATATGAATATGTTCATTTTGCTATAATGGTTATGCATATTCCCTGCAAAGGTAGCACATTAGCTATTTTTTTTCATTATTTTACTGTCTTGATTTTAGCGGGTCAAAGAGTAATCTTTCAATGGGCTGCTGAATGTTTATTAGTTCTGAGAATTACAATATTACAGGGCAACTGAAGGTCTTGAAAATTTGAAATGGAACAGTTTCTTTCAGAAAATGCTATTGTTACCTTATATCACAGGCTTAAAATGTTAGATTTTCTATATTGTGCCTCATTGAAAGTTTTCTATAATTTCCTCCCATCTCCTCAGCCTTATTGTAATACATGTTTCTAAATGACAATGCCCCTTGAGTCTCACAATTATGGTACAGTAATTATCACAAACATAAAAGATTCCCACATTCTGTCCTGTCAAAACTTACAAAAATCATTAACTTGGAACAAAGCTCTTCGATTTTACTGCATGTGACATTTCACCTCCGTATTCGGTACAGCATCAGAAAGATCGAACTGACCGTGGCTGATTGGAAGAGCACCTCAATTCTTACCAGTTCACGTAATTGCATATTACAAACAAAGGTTTTAATACAGCTTTGATGGATATTTTTCCTGTTTTTGTTCCCTTCATGACCTGTTGCCTCCATTTAGTCTCATGCTGTATGATTGCTGTGATCGCCAGCACTCGGGAAGCGGTTGATAAAATGGTTATTTGCTGCATGGTGTGACAGGCCAGTCTGCTCCCACCACTCTTTTCCCTTTATCAGCTGTGGTCATTTCATTAAGTTGCTTGCTGTTGGTTGTCCAACTGAAGCCTGAAAGAAGCATACTCGAACTGTGGCTGACAGTTTCAGCAGTGCTCAGAATTGCTATACAGCATTAACTCAAGGAATTGCAATTTAAAGTTGTTATGCTGTGGCTTTCTAGCATCGTCAAGAGTTTTGAGCCTTTGTTTCGAACAAAAGGTATTTATTGATAAGAGAAACTTGGTACAGGCGTTTGCAGCCCTTGGCTACCCTGGAGCAGTAGCTCCAGTTCTTAACATGTCTGCTACGTGGCTGCTTGGTGATTATGCCTGAGAGAGGACTCCACCCTTTGGTGTGATCACTCATTCTGTTCCTTTTGTTCCAAGTCAGGTGGCCCACATATGCTGCGCTATCTTAGAGAGATAGACACACACAAAACAAAAATACTTTTGGGGGGGAAAAAAGGTCTTATAATATTCCCAATCCTCTACCTGCTTCAACAGTGACATGAAGAGCAACCTGTTGCGACACTCGAATAGTCGCTTGGATAGATCAGCTGCAGAGTATTATTTTCAAATCATAACCGTTTTGTTGCTACATTATCCCCAGTGATTCATACAAGTGCACAAAATCACAATGGGGGGTGGAGTAAGGGTGGAGGTTGGCAGTATAATATCCATGAAAATTAGTACATAAAAAGAGTGTCACGCTTTATTACAGATGTAAAGGAGAGTCAGTTCTTGGATATGGATAGAACGTATGGCTTGTAACCTAGATTGAGAGGCATTGAACTAAGTTTATTCAAAATCAGAGTTCTATGTTCTGAAGCACATTACACTCTGGGGTAAGATTTGCTGGAAGAAATTGAATTGTAAATACATTTATAAAGACAAAGTATAATACTGTTGCAGCTCGCTAGCTCAATTTTCGCAAGGAGTTGAAATGGAGAACATTGGATGATGCGTTGCTACTTTGTTCTGAAGTCTCTGAAAATAAAATAAGAAATGCAATTTACTAAACTTATCAGTGTGATGTAACCTCAATCCTGCATCAGCCTTGGTTTCATTAAACCAACCAGCAGTGATTTAATTTCATAGAATGTCAAATTTCCAAGAGATGCTTGGACATATGGCAAGATCTGATCACCCTTCAGATCAAACCTAACCTTGGTGGACTCACCTCTATCTGATAGTACAGCTGTTTTGAGCGTGAAATACCTCCTTGCTGGTTTCACAACTGTCTCTGGATGTTCAACATCATTGACACTCTACTTATAAATGCCTGCACTTCTTCTCCATTGGGCTACAATGATCTTCATCCAGTTTTGGACCTCTGCTTGGATCTCTACAAATTTCATAGATTTGGACATGAATCCAAATCCAAAAATTGCCCATTTATCCCTCGTGCTTTTTTTGGAACAGGGTGGTGTTCTTTATGTTCCTTTGACATTTCCATCACTGCTTCATTAGTATATAAGAGCACTCAATTGTTCTGATGAACTTTTCATGCTGCATTGAAGCTGTTCTTCAGTCTTATAAATGGTACAAACACAAACTGCTCCTGCCCTAAGCCCTTCTAAATCCAAAGATTGTTTTGAAATTCATGGGGACAATGGCAATGTCTGTGTGGGGAGGGGGTAGTGGGTGGAGGAGCAGGGTAGTTGAGGACATATTTGTAGATGTTAAAAATTTATTTATTAGTATTACAAGTAGTCTTACTTTAACACTGCAATGAAGTTACTGTGAAAATTCCTTTGTCGCCACACTCCAGCACCTGTTCAGGTACATTGAGGGAGAATTTAGCACAGCCAATGCACCTAACCAGCACTTCTTTCGGACTTGTGGGAGGAAACTGGAGCACCCGGAGGAAACCCACGCAGATACGGGGAGAATGTGCAGACTCCGCACAGACAGTGACCCAAGCCGGGAATCGAACCTGGGTCTCTGGCGCTGTAAGGCGGCAGTGCTAACCACTGTGCCACCGTGCTGCCCATCAAATACAGTGTCAAATATATTTCAGAGAGCTAGACTCATGTAAATTCCGTTGGTTCATAGGAAGGTCAAGCCGATTCTTGTGACATATTCGTAATTTAGAATTGTCTGAATAACTGTCGTATTATCTCTTGGATTTTTTTTGTCGCTCTATAAACTGTACCCTCTCGCTGCGCAAATGGAAAGTGAAGGAAAGTTATAAACATGCTCTCATACTAAATCAAAGCAGATGCTTTCAATCTCGAGAGCATTTTGGACAATATCAGCAATACACTTGATAATAGCACACAGTGTAAATCTCTAATAAACGTTGGTATTCTCTTCTGTAATACAGCAATGTCTCACACATAAAGGAAGCTGTTTCAAAATGACAAATAATATGTTGTGACACATGTACTTTAGCCAACATTATAGTAACAGAAATATCTCGCGAAGCAAAAGCGTGTGTGAAATTTCAAAGCCAGCTTGATGCTGATTTGTACATTCCGTACTAGGAGACAAAAGATTTCAGTTCATTTCAGTTCATTTCCATTTGTCATGCGTGAATTGATTATCTCTCAAAATTCATTTTCATTTGTGTCTATCTGCTACGAGGGTTCTGCTGGTTATTTTATGATCACTGACCAACACTCCACCTTATAAATCGGTGCTCAGTAGATTACTTACACGAATGCCTACTTCTGTGGTTAAGAGTCACAGACTGCTAGTTAAAGTATTGATTATAACTAGGCAGTATCGTGTTTGTACTGCTTAACTGAAACTGCAACTCTTCTCTCTACCAAGAACGGACGGAGCTCTGCTACTAAATATTTGAATGTTGAAAGAGTGCAAGCAGCAGAAGCTAAGCATTTCAATTAATTCAGATATATTCAAAATCAGTGCTGGAGGTCCAAGTTATTTCCTGAGCACTTTTATTGTCCATGTGATGGCAATATTAAATTACCAGATAGCACGGTGGCACAGTGGTTAGCACTGCTACCTCACAGCTCCAGGGACCTGGGTTCGATTCCCGGCTTGGGTCACTGTCGGTGCGGAGTCTGTACGTTCTCCCTTTGTCTGCGTGGGTTTCCTCCGGGTGCTCCGGTTCCCTCCCACAGTCCAAAAGACATGCTGGTTAGGTGCATTGGCCATGCTAAATTCTCCCTCGTTGTACCCAAACAGGCATCGGAGTGTGGCGACGAGGGGATTTTTACAGGAACTTCATTGTGGTGTTAATGTCAGCCTATTAGTGACTAATAAATAAATAATAAACTTTAGCTTTGGTCATAATTTATTCATTAATGGACATGAGTGTCACTTGGAAGGTCAGCGTTTTATGCCCATCGCTGATGAAAGGCAATGGTGAATGGCCTCCTTGAGGTGGCGCAGTCCATGTGGTGGAGGTACTCTCACAGTGCTTTGTCAGGGATGGAGTTCCAGGATTTTGAACCAGCGCCGGTGAAGGAACATTCATTCTTTTCCAAGTCAAGCTGGTGTGTGATGTGGAGAGGAACTTGCAGATGGTAGCATTCCCCAGCTGGCATTGCTCTTCTAGGTAGCAGAGGCTTTGGGTTTAGGAGAAGTTGTCAAAGAAGCCTTGTCAAGTTACTGCAGGTGTTTTGTGGATTGCCTCTTTCAGAGTTAAACTGCATCCTTACTCCTGATTCATACTGCAACTTTCCCTCCATTGCCAACTGAAAACTGTTGTGGTATACATGCACCTTTAAAGGGAAGCTTCTACTTAAAATAAAAAGTAATCATTATGAAAAGATACGGTGAGACTGCAGGTGCTGGTAGGTATTAGTAATCTTTCTGTTATTCATTCTGGGGGTGTGCGCATCGCTGACTGAGCCAGAATTTATTGCCCATCCCTAATTGCTCTTGAACTGAGTGGCTTGCTAGACCATTTCATAGTCAACCATATTGCTGTGGCTCTGGAGTCCCATGTAGGCCAGACCAGGTATGGACGGCAGATTTCCTTCCCGAGAGGACATTAATGAACCGGATGGGTTTTTGCAACAATCGACAATGGTTTAATGGCCATTATTAGACATTTAATTCCAGATTTTTAAAAATTGAATTCAAGTTTTACCATCTGCCTTGGCAAGACTTGAACCCAGGTCCCCAGAGCTTTACGCTGGGTCTCCAGATTATTAGTCCAGCGACAAAACCACTATGCCACTGCCTCCCCTGTAAATAGTAGTAATGAGTTACCGTTGACTCATCAGCTCTCTGCAAGTGTTAGTTGTGGGTGGGTATTGGTCGAAATGAATGCCAAACTCTCGTGATGCCAATAGTGCGAGGTTCAGGTGATTCAAACTCCCAATCACACGATTAGGTATAAAAGATTACGACAAAAGAATAATTATGATCAAGAGTTTAAATCATCATAAATTAAGTGTGTAACACAATGAACAGAATTTTCCAGGCTGTTGCAGGTGGGCTTGGTGTGAGCTGCGTGGGAGAGTCCTTTAGTTGATGTTAGTTTAGCTTAGAAAGGAAACTAGAACTAGAGGGCACAGCCTCAAAATAAAGGGGGGTCAGTTTAGGACAGAGTTGAGGAGGAACTTCTTCTCTCAGAGGGTGGTAAATCTCTGGAATCCTCTCCCCACTGAAGTGGTGGAGGCTACCTCGTTGAATATGTTTAAATCACGGATAGATGGATTCCTGATCGGTAAGGGAATTAGGGGTTATAGGGATCAGGCGGGTAAGTGGAACTGATCCACTTCAGATCAGCCATGATCTTATTGAATGGCGGGGCAGGCTCGAGGGGCTAGATGGCCTACTCCTGCTCCTATTTCTTATGTTCTTATCCCATCCTCTTCCAGCTCTCCCCCGGTGTGGCATTGAAAGCAAGTGGGGAGGTATCTTTGCATTTATCGGGTAAGGAAGAGGTTGTTGAGGCTGGTCAGGCTCAGCTGCTTTAAGCCTGAATCTAGCTTTCCACAGCCACGGAAGCGGTTTCTCAGGCTGTCAGAAACTCACCGTGGTCACTGAGGAGAGTACACAGGGGAGACCAGTGAAACTGACAAGCTGGCAAGACTTTGATCAGTTACGCTGAAGAGCTCCAGCATTAGCACTGCCAGACTGCTGTTCAAAGCACTGCCTCTCTCAAAGTGTGCTCTCACAGCATGACAGGTGATTGAGACTTCTTGAAAGGCACCTCCACCTGTTGAGAACTCCAGATACCTGCAGTTGCATTTCCCTGCTGCCAGGCTTCACCACAGCATGGGAGCAGCTTATACAGCTCTACCTTCCTTTCCCCTGTGCCGAGGATCAAGATCACTGCCAATAGCAGCACGAGCAACCTCAGCAGCAGCACAAGCTTTCTGCTCAGTTGTATACCTCTTCGCAGAGCAGGGGAAGGAGACACAGATCCGGCCGGAAGTAGGTGAGGCCTCCCTCTCGCATTCCCATTAAAGGGTAGACAAACCGAGGGTCAGCTCTCTCGCCATGCCTGCACACTTGTACCTCAAACTGTAACCACTGTGCTACCGTGCTGCCCCATGACAGGTTGCTGCTGACATCTGCAGGTTCCTGGCCCAAGTCCGCCTTCCCAGTTGGACAGGTGGGTGCCCATTTGCAATGGTGGGCAGCGTGCCATCACAGGAAGGCAACCACCCTCCCTTCCACAAGCCCTGCTCTTCATCCCTACTCAAGGTTATATGGTTACTTCTCCTGTTAGGAGGGAACGCTGATAGCTGTGAGTGGTTATGAAGTTTGATGAAGGGGAAAGGGCAGCATTTGTGGTAGATTGCTGTGCAGCATGGGTGTGAGGGGGTATTAGGATGAGGGCGAGAGTGAATGTTGGCTATTCAGCTGGCTATGTGAGATTCCTGGACAGAGAGGAATGCATGGAGCATTGAGGTGTGTTGCCCTGAAGTGTACAAGGCAGGAGAATACTGGGTAAATCCGAGTGTGGGCAAGGCAGCTGAAAGCGTCACCTGTGGTGCCCTGCTGTGCCCTGGATCCTCTCTTTCATTGTTGTAGGCCAACAGTATCATTAAGGTTGAGCATTTCAGCTATCATGTTGTGAAATGAGAATTAACTATGTACCTTTGATATTTGGAAGAGGTTGCCTGCTGTGACATTGGCAGTTCTGGGATACCTTGCCACTGCAAACACCTACAATTTGTCATCCATAGTTATGATCTGTTTTTGGTCATCATCTGGTCTTCAATCCTCTCATGCAATCTTAACTACCACTATTCACATGTTATGGTAATATTGTCAATGAAATGTAAGTTATTAAGCTAACATTTGCAATACGCTTCATCATCTTTACTTATGTTTCATTATACTCTTAACCTTATAAACTTCAAAATGTCTTTGGCTTCTGAAGAATCTGCCCCCCGATGCTCTTTAAATTCCTTACTGCCTCTTTCATAATGATTGTTCGTAAACTATCAATCTTCCCCCTTGTTTCATTCTGTACTCTGGAATAAATAGCACATGTCACTTGTGCTTGTTTGATCTGAGGTCTTTTAATCTGACTCTGAATTCCATCTCTTATATAACTAACTCATTGATTTGATTCTGGTTATCGCTGTTTTGGAAGGCAAACTGTTCATGGTCGATCCTGTGAACACTTGGAGAAAAATAATCATTCAGATCATTTAACCATTTTGTCCTTGTTCTTATCTTTCTGCTACTGTCTTCACCTTTTAGAATTTTAATTTCTTCTTTAAATGACTTCTGGTAAAATATTGCATGTTTTTGTTAAAGTTTTGTTTGGCTGGTGGTGCTTCAGCTTTTTTTCAAAGTCTCTTTATATCCCTTTTAAAATATTCCTGCATTTTTTTACATTCATCCCAGCAAGCCTCTTGCACTTTCTCATGGATTTTTCTCCCTCCACTTGCTTGTTAATCCATTTTGGGTCACACTTGAACAATCGGCACTTGTTGATTTTTGACATTGATTATTCTGCGCACTCAGCATTTTATCCTCAAACGTGTTCCATTCTCCCTGAAGTCTTGTTGAACAATGTCTGCTCATTTATTTGCTTTAGTTACTCCTCAATTGTACTGGGTTTGTCCCTATTCAAAGTTATTTACTTGGCTCCTGGTCTGAGATATTTCTGAATAACAGATTATGTTAACTTCTGTGGGTAACCAACTCTCACAGTGCTATGACTTCCATTTCCTGTACATCATCTGATGAGTTTATTAATACCAGGTTAAGATGACTCGCCTGATGAAGGAGCAGCGCTCTGAAAGCTCGCGATTCCAAATAAACCTGTTGGACTTTAACCTGGTGTTGTGAGACTACTTGCTGTGTCCACCCCAGTCCAAAGCCGGCATCTCCATCTAATAACTGCCAGGCATTCCAATTTATCAACTCTGATTTCCGAATAGTTAGGTTTGTTTCTGTTTGCTTGGTTGACGCTTAGTATCAAATTAACTTTCTTGCTCTCATGTAACCCTTTCTATCTCTTTCTTTTGCTGATTTTTGCACATTCTCCCAGTGTTATGTGGGTTTCCTCCGGGTGCTCCAGTTTCCTCCCACAGTCCGAAAGATGTGCAGATTAGCTTGATTTGGCCATGCTAAATTGCCCCTTAGTGTCTGGGGGATTTATCAGGGTAAATACATGGGGTTACGGGGATAGGGCCTGGATGGGATTGTTGTTGGTGCAGGCTTGATGGGCCGAATGGCCTCCTTCTGCACTGTAGGGATTCTATGATTCTCTCGATGTTTATATGAGGTTTAAGAAAGCAAAGATAATTAACATTTCACTATTATTATTGAGGAAGCGTCTCTATTTAAAACGTTAACATACTAACGTACCATCAGCTTATCATATCAAAATAATTTCTCATCTTTTTTTGAAAATACATGGTGTGCTCCCCCAGTTTTCAACAATTTTACCGACTTGTCCCGGAACTGTGTCAGGATTCTGATGCAATGTATCTTGAGATCAGTGAATTACAGTGAGCTGGAGGCTAAGGAATGAACCATTCTTAACGACATTAGATTGGACAGATTGAGTTGTCATCAAATTCTCTTCCAGCCTTTTTTTGCAGTAGGGCAGGAGGAATAAAACCTAGTTCAAAGTGGGCTTCGTAGTTTTCTGGAATGGATTTCAGAGAAATGTAAATTACGCTGCAAACCATGCATTAGAACCATATTGAGATGGTATCAGTGCCTTTACTTGATTTTGTCATCACAGCTCTGGTTTGCTTGAATTCATTTGATTCACACCTGAGTGGTGTTAACTACGGATTGCTGAAAGACACACTCAACATTGCAAATAAGGCTATGGTGAGGTATACGTTTTCCCAGCTTATTAGTTTTTGGAACATAAAATTCAAGTGCCATGTTAACCGTGCAAGCAGCCAATTTTATCGCTCATTGTATTGGAAATGTTGTATGAACTTAGAAACTAAGCATTAACATAGAATTTGTGTCCTAAATAAATTTACCCTCAAACTGATTGTTGGTTGATTGTAATAAAATCACGGTGGCACAGTGGTCAGCACTGCTGCCTCACAGCCCCAGGGACCCGGATTCGATGCCCGGCTTGAGTCACTGTCTGTGCGGAGTCTGCCCTTTCTCCCCGTGTCTGCATGGATTTCCTCCGGGTGCTCCGGTTTCCTCCCACAGTCCGAAAGACGTACTGGTTACGTGCATTGGCCTTTCTAAATTCTCCCTCCGTGTACCCGAGTGTGGCGACTAGGGGATTTTCACAGTAACTTAATGTAAGTGACTAATTAATAAAAAGCCTACTTGTGATTTAAAAAAAAGACTAATGTTGAAGAATGAGACTGGATTACATTTGTGATTTCCTTAAAGAAATCATGAATATTTAAAAATTTGTGCATAGATTATGGAAGCATATATAACGTTGAATAAGTTAGAACTTATAAGGTATTCTCTGGATAACGTTGTATACGTTGACTTCATCATGCTTCATTGCTGGTAGCTCTGCAGAAAAGTCTTCCAGTGGAGCAAAGGGAAAAAAAAGCTGTTTCTTTTAAAACTATATTAAATTTGCAATGTGTTAAACTTTCCATTGGTGTTGTCACCCAACTTTATGATGCAAGTCAGACATTGGCAACCACAGAGGCAATACACTGCTAATGGAATGACAGTTTTCTTATCATTTCATAAGATGAATGGCTGCAGAGATCTACACTTACACTGCTGGAGGTTGTTCCTTGGAGCATGAGAAACGACAAAGGCCTGCTTCTGGAATAATGAAAGCTGTCGCTGAAGTCTGTATCTTAATTGCCATTTTTCTTTGTGTCCTTCCAGTACACTTTGACGACTGCAGTGGGAATGAAGGACTGGAGTTTGCAATTTCCAACCCAGACTTGCGGGTTGAAGCAGATGGTTCTGTATTTGCTGCAAAAGGTATGGAGGCCACCATGCCAGGATTCCTCATCCAAGCCACGTCTGTTCATGCGCAAGACTCTGCCGAAGTTCAGATTGCGAGAGGAGGAGACAATCGTAGCAGCATTCTGAAGGTAATAACCATAAGCCACGCAATAAACAAACTGACATGCATTTTTACACCTACTTTGCCCATTTCTAACTTTGAGTGAATGGAATCAATTGCAATCATCTATTTATCTCATCTGTCCTTACACACACTGATATTTAAACTTGCTTAAACTTTGTTAATTCAAAATGCATTAATATGACACAATGCTTAATAGTTCACAGCATACAGAGCCTCATTATGGTACCATCCATCTTGTAGCAGTGATGAATATATTGCGGAGGGGAGAAAAATGAACTGGCAACTCTCCTGGAAAGTTCTTGTTATCAGTCACTCTGTCCATGAGGATGTCAAATGGAGCTTTCTGCATGTGAGAGGAGTATGTTCTGAGGAGAAAGAAATCAGTAGTGAAGTCTCTCAGGCTGATTGAACAGAAGCTGAGGCATAAACTTGTTAGATTGCTCGCTCGTTCTTTTCGATGGGTTAATGGTCTGTCTGACATTAGAAAATCCAAAAGCTGGAAAGAAGAATAAGAATGAGTTCTACAGAAGTGCTTTTGCCTCGAGAGTTGCTGTTGTGAAACAACAGGCACCGGAGGACCGACAATTCTGGCAAACAGCAGTACAGCCAGATGTACGTCACTTTGCACCAAGTGTGATTTTTCTGGCAGGTTTTGACCTTGCTGTGTTTTTGAGTGGTCTCAAGAATGTAAGCCATAACTTCATTCAGAAAATGCTTGAGTGTATAATAAATTTATTATATTATACCCTGACACGGTGGCACAGTGGTTAGCACTGCTGCCTCACAGCACCAGGGACCCGGGTTCAATTCCGGCCTCGGATGACTGCGTGGAGTTTGCACATTCTCCCTGTGTCTGCGTGAGTTTCCTCCAGGTGCTCCAGTTTCCTCCCACACTCCAAAGATGGGCAGGTTAGGTGGATTGGCCATGCTAAATTGCCCCTTAGTGTCCCAAGATGTGTAGGTTAGGGGGGATTAGCGGAGTGAATACTTGGGGTTATGGGGAACAGATCTGGGTGGAATTGGCCCTTAGTGTCAGGGGGGTTACATGGGGTTATAAGGATAGGGCCTGGGTGGGATTGTTATCGGTGCAGATTCAATGGACTGAATGGCCTCCTGCACTGTAGGGATTCTAGGATAAAGTTTATTTATTACTCGCAAGTAAGGCTTACATTAACACTGCAATGAAGTTACTGTGAACTTCCCCTAGTCGCCACAGTCCGGCGCCTGTTTGGGTCAATACACCTAACCAGCACGTCTTTCAGAATGTGGGAGGAAACCGGAGCACTTGGAGGAAATCCATGCAGACTTGGGGAGAACATGCAAACTCCACACAGACAGCGCCCCAAGCCGGGAATTGAACCTGGGTCCCTGGCGCTCTGACCACTGTGCTACCGTGCCAATAAAGGATGTGACAGGACACTTCAGAAATATCAACAGTGTTAGACAAAGTCAACATGGATATGTGAAAGGAAAATCATGTTTGGCAAACCCTACTGGAGTCTTTTGAAGGTGTACCTAACACAACAGATAAAGGTGAACCAGTGGATGTGGTCTATTTGGATTTTCAGAAAGTTTTTCAATAAACTCCCACATAAGCGGTTAGTGTGCAAAATTAAAGCAAATGAGATTTGGGATAATACATTGGCATGGATTCAGAATTGGTTAGCAGACAGGAATAAATAGGTCCATAAGACTAAGTCATGATGCTCATTTGGACAGCCAGTGCAAGCACGATGGGCCAAATGGCCTCCTTTGGTGCCATAACAATTCTGTGATTCTGAGATACGATAAAATGTGAAAATGAAGTGGAGTGTGAATTTTTCATGAGCTGATCCCAGGATTCAGTTGACTCATTACGAATAACCCTACATGAGCAATAGAACTCTTAAAGAAGCATTGGCTTTTTAAAAATTTGATTTTGTGGTCTATCTTAATGCAAGCTTCTGTTATTAGAAGTACAGTACAGAACTTGAGTATTGTTGAAGAAAGAGACATATTATTGAAGTTTTGTGTTGTTCACATTTCGGGACCGACACAAAAATGCCAAATTTCAAAGGGATCAACAGCTTAAACTGCATGAGAAAAGGTTGGCAAATTGACTCTGATGGGTTAAGGTGTTGCCATGGAGAATGTACCAGGGAACTGTTGTCTCCCCAGGCCTTTGTTTAATTTTTAAAAAGTGCAATCCCTGGACGTGTTCCTCTTGCCTGCAGAGGACCTGCCCCTGCATATGAATATATGTAGCTTCTGGTAAGTGTAGATGAGCCACATTGCAGCAAAACTGATAATCTAAATCGGTTGTTAGTGTAACTCTTAGCATACTCAGGGTTGCTCAGCTAATGCTCTCCAATCACAGATCACTTCTAATATTAGATATTATGCTCTTAACACCCTCTCGTCGGCACTCAGTTTCACCTTTGAAATGGAGAAGTCTACCAAGCCCCCATTTCTTGATGTGTTTGTTGAGAAATTCACTAATGGATTATTTTACTGTCTACCACAAACCGACCTCATTGGTTAATATGGGCGGCACAGTTGCACAATGGTTAGCATTGATGCCTCACAGCGCCATGGACCTGAGTTCTATTCTGGCCTTGGGACACTGTCTCTGTAGAGTTTGCATGTTCTCCCCGTGTCTTCCTCCAGGTGCTCCGGTTTCCTCCCACAGTCCAAAGATGTGCAGGTTAGTTGGATTGGCCAAGCTAATTTGCCCCTTACTATCCCAAGATGTGTAGGTTAGGAGGATTAGCCGAGTAAATAGATGGGGTTACAGGGATAGAGGGCCTGGGTAAGATGCTCTGTCAAAGAGTCAGTGCAGACACGATGGGCCGAATGACCTCCTTCGGCACGATAGGGATTTTATAACTCTATGACTCCTGATTAATATGTTTTGGGATTCCTACAGTTTCACATGCTATACAAGATTTACCTCCTCATGAGTCTTGTACGTAAGACCTGAGCCATTTGCTCATTGTGCAAGCTTGACATTGAAATAGGACGCATTCAAGCTATCTTGCAGAATAATAGCTACCCTGCTCAGATCATTGCTGGCTGTATGTTACACATACTCATGAATTGGCCTAAGGCCACCATTTTCATATCTGTAATGTGCCCATCTACCTCCAATTATCCTGGAAGAGTAAGATATCTCAGGAGTTTGAGCAACTGTGAAGCTAGCTGTTTCATGCTGCCATTATGCAGTAGCAACATGAGTGGTATTTTCCACTAACAGGATGCTGCTGTCAAACCGACTACACAAATGAGCAATGTGGTATATGAATTTCAATGCTGGTGTGATGTCAGGTATGTAGGCCGTATGTCTCAATGACTGGTGGATTCTATCAAACAGTGCGTTCCTTTGGCTATTTGCGAAAGATTGGATACCTATGATGTACCCAACTAGCCTGTGCTTGAAAAGCTCAGAACTTGATATCTGACGTAGATGTGATTCTGCAATTGGACAGCTGAATTTACACTAACAACCAATCTAAGATTATCACGTGTTGGCACTCTGGCTCACTTATGCTCACGCAAAACTGAATATATTCATTTGCAGTGTCCTCTGCAGGCAAAAAGAATATGTCCAGACATTGTGCTTTTATGGAATTAAACAAAAGCCTCAGAGTCAATAGTTCCCTGGTGTTCTTTATAGCAATGCCTCAATCAATCGGAATGGACTTGCCAAACAACCAGCACCCTGTTTTCATGCAGTATAAATTGATGTTCCCTTTGAAATTTGACATTCTTGCATCTGTCCTGATGAATGCAAGGTGAGAAGCTTCAACGGCATGTCTCTTTTTTTTCTGTTATTGATTACTCGCGGTATTTTTCTGAAATATTGTTAATATATTTCAGAGAAATTAATTTCATCCTGGCGCAATGGTTAGCACTGCTGCCTTACAGCTCCAGGGACCTGGGTTCAATTCCAGCCTTGGGTCACTGTGTGGAGTTTGTACATTCTCCCCGTGTCTGTGTGTGTTTTCCTCCGGATGCTCTGGTTTCCTCCCACAGTTCACAGATGTGCAGTTCAAGTGGATTGGCCATGCTAAATTGTCCCCCAGATGTGTAGGTTGGTAAATGTGTGGGATTACAGGGATCGGGTGGGGGAAAGAGCCTGGGAAACATACGCTCTCAGAGAATCGGTGCAGACTCAATGGGCCAAATGTCCTTTTCTGCACCGTGGGGATTCTATTCTATATGTTTCTGTGGGGACAAAAATGAGTTATGGCAGAGGTTAAAGGTTATGTCAGAGGTTAAAATTCAAAAGGTTTGAAGCCAGAAACCAAACTGCCCAAGTTCCTCCCTCCCCCCTCCCCCCCCGCCCCCCACACACCATCCCCCCTCCCTCCAGCCCCCCACACAGCATCCCCCCCCCTCCCTCCACCCCCCCACACACCATTCCCCCATGACCCAATTCCCATTTTAATGGAGGCAGCTTATGAGCAGGTGACCGATTCACTTGTGTGGTTTGATCATCCAAATGTTATTATCAACCTGCCTGCCTTCATTTTAACAGTTGTTCATTTTTAATTCATTCTTTCTCATGTCAGCTGCATTGCCTGAGCCTTGGGAAACCCAGAAGGTGAAAGGAGGTGAGAAGGTCTGAATGCTGGAGATGTGTGTTTACAGCACTACAAAATGGGCCTGTTTATGGAGTGTTCCCTTCAGGCCCGACAAGTTATCTGGCAAAACAACCCACCACCCGCAGACTCACAATCTGTCTTCTACCCTGACTCTCTCCATCAGATCTTCCTCTCGCAGTCCAAAAGACGTGCTGGTTAGGTGCATTGACCATGTCAAATTCTCCCTCAGTGTACCCGAACAAGCGCCGGAGTGTGGCGAGTCGGGGATTTTCACGGTAACTTCATTACAGGGTTAATGTAAGCTTACTGTGACACTAATAAATAAACTTTAAACATTGGATCACCAAACGTTACCCTACCCGCTGCCACCATTAGATGCTCACAATCTGGACTAACCCCCCCCACCACCCCACCCCTCTAACATCACACCACCCCTGCCACCCCCCCCCCCCCCCCCTCCGAGAACCACCTGCTGTTCTCTGCTGCGGTCATGTGCTGCAGGCTTCATGCCTAACAAGACTCTGGCCTGTCAACCAGGTTGGCTCTGTGCCAAAAACAGGCAAGGGGGTGGAAAAAAAATTCAAGCATTTTAATTTTAACAATGCGCCCAATGACATGTTTGCCGTGAGGGTTGTGTCTGCCTAGCAGCAGGTGGTTTGTGGAGTAACATCCATGCTGGAAGCTGAACAATGCAACAGAATGAGGTTCAAGATCTGGAATCCTGTCATTTCCAAGCAACTCCACAAAAAACACTTTGCCCCTTCTGCGTTTCTTTCAGTTCTTTAGAGAGGAGAAAATTCTCTCTGCATTGCGGTGGATTCATTTGCATTTGGTTAACAGCTGTTTAATATGTTAACTGAAAGCTCCCACTGTGCTTTAAGTATACGAATAGCAACTCTTGCTTTTATTTCCTTATGGAAATCATGTTGTACAAATGTTAAGTACATCGCCAACGCAGTGAAATTATCCTCGCTTCCGCTGAAGCTAAATAAAAATGTCTAACACTGAACTTGGAGGCACTGACGGGGAGGCGATGGCCCAGTGGTATTATCGCAAGACTATTAATCCAGAAATTCAGCTGTTCTGGGAACCTGGGTTCGAATCCCACCACGGCAGATGGTGGAATTTGAATTCAATAAAAGAAAATATCTGGAATTAAGAATCTACTGATGACTGTGAAACCATTGTCGATTGTCAGAAAAACCCATCTGGTTCACTAATGTCCTTTAGGGAAGGAAATCTGCCGTCCTTACCTGGTCTGGCCTACATGTGACTCCAGAGCCACAGCAATGTGGTTGACTCTCAACTGCCCTCCCAGAGCAACTAGGGATGGGCAATAAATGCTGGCCAGCCAGCGACGCCCGTATCCCACAAATGAATTAAAAAAAGTATGACTCAGGAAGACGAGACTGCTGTATTTCTTTCTGTTCCTCCATACATTTTCAGTTTAATAAATGCTGCCCTGATGAAAAGAACTGCAGGGCACACACTATACCACCAATACCACCCATTTCCTCCCCCGCCCCCCCTCCCACCCCCCCCCCCCCCCCACCCCCCGCCCCCCCTGCCCTCCACCACCACTCACCCCTCATCTCTCCTGCAACTTAACTGCGTGGAACAGTCCCCCCTGGGTAATAACAGACTATTGCTAATTCAGTAGAAAGCTGTTATCAATAGAAGCATTTACAAAGCAGGACAGGCTGAATGTGTAAAGTTGAAACAAGGACATGTAAAGCTACCAGTTTGATGGGAACTGGGTGAGTTACAACACACTGAATTGAAGCATCCTGAATTCAAATTAATGATAGGGCTTTAGCTTAGAGGTGCTCCAGTTTCATTATTTCATTGCAAACATGGTTGAAAGAAAAAGGGAGGTGCACTTTTGCACTGCCTTTCATCACCTCAGGACGTCCCAGCCACCAGTGTAGCACTTTTGAAGTTGTAATTGTTGTAATGTCGGAAAAGCCAGTAATACAAGATCAAGGATAGCCCACAGGAGAATTGACAGCTGGACTTTCCATTATGCCACTAACTGTACCAGCAATCTCTGAAGTACTTAGCTGGCCATAACCAAGGACAACTCCTGCTGTCGGCTCCAGTTGGGTTCAGTGTCTATTGTAGATCAGCGCAATATCTTTATGAGAACCTGGCACTATGGGAAGAGCACTGCTAGTCAGGGTCACCATTTTTTTATTCATTTGTGGGACATGGGCGTCGCTGGCTGCCCAGCATTTATTACCCATGCCTGGTTGCCTGAGGGAATTTGAGAGTCAACGACATTGCTGTGGCTCTGGAGTCACATGTAGGCCAGACCAGGTAGGGGAGGCAAATTTCATTCCCTAAAGGACATTAGTGAACCAGACGGGGTTTTCTAACATTCGACAAGGTTTTCATGGCTATCAGTAGATTTTTAATTCCAGATATGTTTTATTTGAAGTCCCCCATCTGTCATGGCAGGGTTTGAACCCGGGTCCCCAGAACATTAGCTGAGTGTCTGGATTAATAGTCCAACGATGATACCGCTAGGCCATTACCTTCCCTGAAGGGAATTTTGGTCTCTCGACATCCATGTTGCCAGGCACATTTGTTTCTTGCTCATGGGCTGTGTTGAGGCTATATTTATCACCCATCCATGTTTGTCTTGGGAAGGAGTTGATGGGCCTTGTCCTTGAGCCAATGCAGTCACAATGACATTGCTCCCACAGTGATGTTAGGGAGGGAATTTGCGAATATTAATCCAGCAATAAAGAAGGAACAATAACAAAATGTCTGCTGTGTGACTTGGAGGGGAACTCGGAGGCGGTGATGACCTTACATCATCGTTGCTCTTGTCTTGGTGCTAGATAGGTCACAGAGGTGCAGTCACAGTAACATTCCTGAATTGCTGCAATGCAACCTTAAGAGTGTGCGTACTACAATAGGTCACTGATTGAGGAGGTCGCCATTCAGCTGAGTGATAGGGATGTCAATCCAGTAACTTGCTCTGTTCTTGATGGTGTTGTGCTTCATGTTTTGTGGCTTGACACATCCAGGAGGGTGGTGAGTATTCCATGGCCCTCCTAATATAAACCTTGCAGGTCGTGGGCAGGTTTTTAAGAGTTAGGATATGAGCCACTTGTCACAAGAGTATCTAGTCTTTGCTTTTTACTTGTAATCATTGTACTGATACGGTTTAGTTCAGCTAAGCTTCTGGTCAATAGTGATAGCTGAAATATTGACAGTGCGAAACTTGGTAATGGCGGTTTTGTTGAAGGTTGAGGAGAGATGATTTTTTTTCTTTTTTGAGATAGTCATCATCTAGCATCTAAAAGAGAGGAAGAAACAATTCATAATATAGAGACTTTCACATATTCAGGATGCTTCAAATGCTTCACAACTGATGTCATTCTTTTGAAGTTAAATTCCTACTGGAAATCTGATAGACAATTTGCAAATGACTATGCCACAAACCACAGTGAATTATTTGACGAGGTACACTTATAATGAGGATTAAATGTTGGCAAGAATACTAGAAGAACTTCTCTGCTCTTCTTCGAACAGCAGAGAATAGGGTGGCATAGTGGTTATACTGCTGCCTCACAGCACCAGGGATACGGGTTCAATTCCTGGCCTGGGTCACTGTCTGTGTGGAATTTGCACGTCCTCCCTGTGTCTGCGTGGGTTTCCTCCGGGTGCTCCAATTTCCTCCCATGATCCAAAGATGTTAGGTGGATTGACCATGCTAAATTGCCTCTTGGTGTCAGGGGAACTAGCTAGGGTAAATGCATGGGGTTTTGGAGATAGGGCCTGGGTAGGATTGTGGTCGGTGCTGATGCGATGGTAGAATGGCCTCATTCTGCACTAGGATTCAAGATTCTTCCAATAGTGCCGTGGGAACTTCATGCCCATATAAGAGGAGTCAGAGACTAGGTTGAACATCTCACTCTGAAGGCAGAATTTTATCTGTATTGCACTGCCCCTCAGATTATGTGATCCAGTTGCTGGAGTAAAGATTGGACCAATGATCTTCTATGGCAGTGCTGTAATTGAGCTGGGACTGACATCTGTGGTGAAAATGTTACTGACATCTTATCAGCCCCAGCCTGGAGATCTCCCAGGTCTTGCTGTAGGCTGGCAATGGCTGTTTCGCTATTGGAAGTGTAATAAGTGGATCTGGATAAGTCAATGAAAACTCCCACACCTTGTCCTTATGACCGAGGGAAGGTCATTGATGAAGCAGTCGACAATGATTGGGCTGAGAATCATAGAATCCCTACAGTGCAGATGGAAGTCATTTGGCCCATCGAGTCTGCACCAACCACAATCCCACCCAGGCCCTATTCCCATAACCCTCGTTACCCTGCTAATCCCCCTAACACTCGGGTCAATTTAGCATGGCCAATCAACCTAACCCGCACCTCTTTGGACTGTGGGAGGAAACCGGAGCACCCGGAGGAAACCCACGCAGACACGGGGAGAACACCTTGCTACTTTGTCCCAAGGGTGTTTGAAGTGAAATTCTATTCACACACCGCTCATGTAGTGCGACCTCTACTAGTTATCGGGCAATAGGTTCAGGTGCTGGAGTATTCCATTATTTGCTCACTGGCCCTAATTCCCAACCCTGCATTTAGTTTTTGTAGTCAGAATGGTTTGCCAACTATGTTTGTCCTCAAATATTCTTTGGAAAGATTGAAATACACACTGGCGACACATGCAGTTTCATTCAAGCCAAAAACATCATTTTTCTCCACCTCACCCCTTTATTTTAAGTGACCCCCCATTTCGTGAAGATTTTCAATGGCATTTAAATTATGTGCAGCACGCAGCTTTATAAATGGCTTTTCCAGGTTGAATAGGCAAGGTGAAACGTGGGAGTTGGGAAAATTCCCAATCCAGCCCACTGGCTTGTGGAGAGGCAGGCTGTATACAAAGAACAAAGAACAATACAGCACAGGAACAGGCCTTTCGACCCTCCAAGCCCGTGCCACTCCCTGGTCCAAACTAGAAAGTCTGCCTCATTGAAATGGGACTTTGTGTTCTTTAATATAACCGTGACTAAGACCTTCCAGCCCTCATACCTCATGTTCCTCCCCCCTACACTTTCCAAACACTCCCCCATGCCCATCCATGCCACTTTTCTGTCCTCATGCCAAGTTCTGTCCTTCTACTTACCCCCTATGTCATCACATCCCCGCCCCATGCTAAGTTCTACCCTCCTACTCATCCCCGTGGCACTTCATGCCCCCTATACTAAGCTCTGCCTTTCTACCTATGCCATATGGACATGGGTAGAAGGGCAGAACTTGGCATGGGGTATGAGGGGCCAGTGGGGTAGGTGTGGGGCACGAGGAGGACATTTTGAACTTATAAGCCACAGTCTACATGAGTGGATCTGACTCCTTTGGCCCTGAACCCTTTAAAATCCCAGCCTGACTCTATGAAAATTGTGGAGGAGTAGGGCATGTCTCTCTCCAGATGTGGAGATGCCGGCATTGGACTGGGGTAAACACAGTAAGAAGTTTAACAACACCAGGTTAAAGTCCAACAGGTTTATTTGGTAGCAAAAGCCTTGTGTGGCTTTTGCTACCAAATAAACCTGTTGGACTTTAACCTGGTGTTGTTAAACTTCTTACTGTGTCTCTCCAGATGGCCAGGTCGGGAGTGCCAGATGTGGCTTTTACTGGGAACCAGCCTGCACCCTTTAAAGGCACTCTCAAAAAATCAGATAGACCAGGAATGGAGACCAGCCCACCATTTTTAAAGGGCTCTTCAATCATTCTGATTCAGTAAAATACTTGTCATTGTGTACTGATACATGTGACAATAGTACATGGGAAAGGGTGCAAAATGAATGTGTAATTCGGTACATCCCAGCTAGAAATTAGCTCACATGCTCACCACTCAATGAATCACTTTCTTTGGCTGCATTGGGGACTTATTCTTTGTTTATGCTAGCAGAAATGTTTAATCTTGTTTCATTTCAGTTAAACCAAATATACCTTTGACTGGGAGGCGTTTTTATTTTGCAGAAAATTTGACTTTTAACTGGGGGTAGTGCAGACTATGTGGACAGGCACTGAGGGAGGTGCCAAACCACCTGGCCCTCTGCAGCGAGAGGCCACAGAGACATTCGCTCTGGGGACTGACTGGCTTAGCCCCGTCTGTTTCCCATGTGAGCCAAGTGGCAGCAAGGCTAGCAGCTGAGAACAAGATGTTGTAAGAAGTTTAACAACACCAGGTTAAAGTCCAACAGGTTTATTTGGTAGCAAAAGCCACACAAGCTTTCGAAGCTCTAAGCCCCTTCTTCAGGTGAGTGGGAATTCTGTTCACAAACAGAGTTTATAAAGACACAGACTCAATTTACATGAATAATGGTTGGAATGCGAATACTTACAACTAATCAAGTCTTTAAGAAACAAAACAATGGGAGTGGAAAGAGCATCAAGACAGGCTAAAAAGATGTGTATTGTCTCCAGACAAGACAGCCAGTGAAACTCTGCAGGTCCACGCAACTGTGGACATGTGTTTACCCCAGTCCAACGCCGGCATCTCCACATCAGAACAAGATGTTGGACAGCATAAGGCAGTCACCAAAGGTAGAGCCACAGGTACTAATGGTTGGGTTTTGGGTGAAGGAAGAAGCTGGGAGAGGGGTAGTCTAACATTTCTTGATGGGCCCTGGAGAAACACCCTTAAAAGAAGTCTCACAACACCAGGTTAAAGTCCAGTAAGAAGTCTCACAACACCAGATTAAAGTCCAACGGCTTTATTTGGCAGCACAAGCTTTCAGAGCGCTGCTCCTTCATCAGGTGAGTGAAGAGTTGGGTTCACAAACAAAGGACATATAGGCTCAGGGTTAAATTACAAGCTAATGGTTGGAATGTGAGTCTTAACAGATAATCAAGTCTTTACAGGTACAGATAATGCAAGTGGAGAGAGGCTTGAGGCAATTTATACCTCTTTAACCTGTGCTTAACCCTCTCTCCACTCGCATTATCTGTTCCTGTAAAGACCCGATTACCTGTTAAGACTTGCATTGCCAACCATTATCTTGTAAATTGAGTCTATGCCTATATGCCCCCTGTTTGTGAACCCAACTCTTCACTCACCTAATGAAGGAGCAGCGCTCTGAAAGCTTGTGCTACCAAATAAACCTGTTGGACTTTAACCTGGTGTTGTGAGACTTCTTACTGTGCCTACTCCAGTCCAAAGCTGGCATCTCCATATCAGGTTAAAGTCCAACAGGTTTATTTGGAATCACAAGCTTTCGGAGCGCTGCTTCTGCTTCAGGTGAGTAATTACACTCACCTGATGAAGGAGTAGTGCTCCAAAAGCTCATGATTCCAAATAAACCTGGTATTGTGAGACTTCTTACTGTGCCCACCCGAGTCCAACGCCGGTATCTCCACATCACTCTTAAAAGAGTGGGGGAAAAATGACACCTGTGTTTCTGAGTCTCTTGGAATTTAATGCTCTAATCCGGTTCTAAGTTTGTTTTCCTTTATATCCCTATCAAACCTAGGCTCAACATTGTCAAAGGAGAATTCATTCACAGTAATTCCCTGTATTTAAAAAAAAGTTTGGATTTAACACAGAAGAGCAGCTGTTAAATTTGTTTAATTGACAGTTGTTGTCCAATGTTGATTGATGACATTTACAAATGAAACATAGTTTGCTTTTTTGTCACTTTCCATCATAGATTACCTCGACTTTATTAAGTGAGTGAGATAAATATGAGAGTTAAGGTTTTGCTGAGGGATGCCTGACTTAATTGTCATTAGGTTGGCTCCCAGGGAAAACAGTTGAGACTACAGGAAAAAATTAAAAGCATCTCAAGAGAGAATATAAATTAGAGTCTAATGATTATTTGATTAAAAATTAATTCTAAGATAATGTAGTGTTAAAATAATCTACCCTTCACTCAAACACTGAGTTGCTAATGCAGGGAAAGCTACTGGGACCAGCAAGGGACAGGGCTCAGCAACCATTAAACAGGTCTCTTGTCTCATCTAATATGGTGGTTTAAGAAACAATCGCTTTTGTCAGCATTTTCTCTCCCCTGTTAATTAACAGGTCATTCGGCCAACCATGATAACATTAAAAAACATGGCTTACTCCAATTTCAGTTAGGTATTTAAACATGTAATAACATACTGTATCTCAGTAAACCATTAATAGAATGCCCCAACTCGAATAACCTTTTCGATTGAAGCTTCAATTAAATATTAGGAAGAAGGAAGCTGTTGTCTTTGGTCCGCCGCACAAATTCTGTTCTGTATTCCGACCCCCTCCCCGCCACAGTACTGGCTACTTTGGCATCCTGTTTGACCCTGAGCTGTGCTCTGACCCCATCACCAAGATTGTGTATGCCACCTGGAATCTGAAACCAAAAAAGAAAATACTGGAAAATCTCAGCAGATCAGACAGCATCTGTGGAGAGAGAACAGAGCTAACAGTTTGAGTCTGGATGACTGTTCGAGACTGGAGAAACATTGGCCGGAATTCTCCAGCTGTTCACCCCCCCCCCCCCCCCCCCCCCCCGACCCCCCCCAACGCTGCCTGAGAGGATGGAGAATTTGGTGCTCAGCCAAATCTCCATTCTCTGCAGCGGGACGAGAGAACCCTCTGGCATAAATGACCGGATAATCCCACCCTTTAGCTCTGTTCTCTCTCCACAGATGCTGTCAGACCTGCTGAGATTTTCCAGCAGTTTCTGTTTTGGTTCAAAATTCTCAAATTTGTTTTCAAATCCCTCCATGACCTCATACATTCCACCCCGCTCCCCCCACCCTCCACCCACCCCCACTCCCCATCTGTAATCTCCTCCAGCCTGTTAATCCGGTGAAATCCCTAAACTCCTCTAATCCTGGCCTTTAACACCTTTTTCATTTTTAAAAAATATTTTTTTTTTACTCCATCCTTTAAGTTACAAAGCCAATGCTCAGAATTGACCGGACAAGCCTAAATCCATCCCTTGCTTGCTCTTAGAAAAAAATCCAATTGAATCCAATTCATGCAGAAGAGAGACAACAAGATCCAAGCTGACAAGATGAGGCATTGCATCCCATCTTGGGCTTGGTCTTGGCCCCTCATTTTCATTGTTCCACCAATAATGACCAGTCATTCAGATCAGGAATTCCCTTCTTAAACCATTTGACTTCTCTGCCTCTCACTTCCTCAAGATGCTCCTTAAAACCTCTTTGGCCTAAGTTCTGACCACCAGTCCTAACAACTTACTATTTGACCTGGTGTAAAACGTCAAATAATAACGCTGTTGGAATGTGCCTCAGGACAGTGTACGATGTTAAAATGGGGACATAAATGCAAATTGTTGTGACCTGATACTAAAGGATACGTCTTCACTGTGTTAATTATATTGATTGTGTGCCAAAGAATTAAAGTCTTCTGAGCCAGTTGTCTATGATTGTTTCAAATAATGATTTCACACTACATTGCATATTATGTAAACTGCCAAAATTGTTACTCAAATGATCAATACATTTATAGTTGAAAAAAGTAGTTGTAAATGTAACATCATTTTTCCTTTTTATTTTCTGCATGGTAAGATGTCCCTTAATGCTTGTTGTGTAACTGTTTGGATTTTCAGAAGGCATTGGATAATGCGCCGTACAATAGGTTGTTACACAAGTTTGGGGTTTATGGGATTGGGAGTAATATATGACCATTGATTTTAGATTGATTAGAATACACTCATAAAATCTCTACAGTGCAGAAGGAGGCTATTCGGCCCACCAAGCCTGCACCGACTACAATCCCACCCAGGCCCCATTCCCGCAACCCCACACACTTACCCTGCTAGTCCCCCTTGACATTAGGGACAATTGAGCATAGCCAATCAACCTAACCCACACATCTTTGGAGTGTGGGAAGAAACCGGAGCACCCGGAGGAAACCCATGGAGACATGGGGAGAACTTGCAAACGCCACACAGACATTGACCCAAGGCCGGATTTGAACCCGGATCCCTGGCGCTGTGAGGCAGCAATGCTATCCACTGTGCCACCGTGGAGACAAAATGGAGACAAAACAAGAGTAGGAATAAAAGTGTTTTGGACTATAGCTAGCCAAGTGCTGCAAAGATTAGTTCCTGGCTCTCAGTTATATGCGACGTGTACCAATGACTTAGATGTGGGGACCGAGTGTGAAATATCCAGATTTGCTTGGTACAAAACTCGGGAGAACAGTAAGTTGTGTGGAGGATGCAAAAAGGCTGCAACAAATATAGGCAGGTTAAAATTTTAAAGTTTTTTTATTAGTATCGCAAGTAGGCTTACATTTAAACTGCAATGAAGTTACTGTGAAAATCCCCCGGTTGCCACACTCCGGTTCGGATACACTGAAGGAGAATTTAGCATGGCCAATGCGCCTAACCAGCACGTCTTTTGTACTGTGGGAGGAAACCGCAGCACCCGGCGGAAACCCATGCAGACACAGGGAGAATGGGCAAACTCCGCATAGACAGTGACCCAAGCTGGGAATTGAACCCGGGTCCCTGGTGCTGTGAGGCAGCGGTGCTAACCACTGTGCCGCCATGTGAAATTGGTAGGAAGAATGAAAAATCAGAATTTTTTTTAGAAGGTGAGAGCCGAGTAAATATTGGGATTCAGAGGGATTTGGGTATCCTTGCGCACGAATCACAGAAAGTTAACATGCAAATCTATCAAGCATCTGGAGAGACAAATGGTAGGTCAGACTTTATTGGAAGGGGTTTGCAGTATAAGATCAATGACGTACTCCTACAGCTTTGTAGGGAGTGTGTCATGGTAGAGACAGTGATAGAAGTGAGGATGCTTTGGAGTTGCAGTATTGTGTGGGAGATGTGTCATCATTGTGAAGAATAGGGTGATTGGTGTGATATTAATCAGAATGAAAATAGAAGGGTTAGTTGTGTGAGCGTTACTTTGAGTGCTGAGGGTTGGCAAGGACGAAAAGCGAGAAATTTTCATTGTGTTGCCTTGCATGGTCTGGTGAGGATGTGGAGCTTGTTGCAATTGTTGATGTAGAATCCTGAGGGTGAGTGAATCTGGCAGTCAGTGCTAGCCTTTCCTCCCTAGCAAGTGGCATGATCAATACTGGCATCTGTTTTGATGAAAGAGAAAGCCAGGAGTATGATGTTCCTGTCTTCTATCTCTTGGAGTTCTTCGAGGTTCATCAGAGAAGGCGGTTCTGCTTTTTCTGCCTGTTGCCCTGATATGGTGGACTAGAATCTAAATGGTGATGATGATGCCAAGCTGGATGAATGCCACAGATGAGAGATGTTACATAGTGGAAATCGCCAGATAAAGTATTGTTTGGCTGCTTACCTTTCTGTTGGAGGGTATTCTGATACTGCTGGGAGTGCTGCTGCCCTGAAATCTCTTTGGGATGTGGGAAATTTCTACCCACGTGTTTCAGCAGAATTCAAGAGGGAATCGGACATATGCATTTGAAGGAAATATTTGCAGAGCTATAGAGAATGAGCAGGGGGGGTGTGATAAATTGGATAACTCTTTCAAGGAGCTGACAGTGGCACGATGGCCTCCTTCTGCACTGTAAGCTTCTGTGGGGCAGATATTCCCGTTCTGTCAGCCGCGGGAATCAGAGCAGGCGAGGGGCGGACCATGGAGAGGTCAGTTGACCTCGGGCGGGATTTTCCTGCTTAGGGGTGAGCGCAGCTGGAAAATTTTGCCCTATGAGTTACCCTAAGAACAGGAGGTCACATCCAACTGCTTCTTTTTGAAGCAGAAATGGCGTAACAATGTTGGCATTGACACGAAGGATTTCAGGGCCTATGAATTTAATGTTAGAAATGGATGATAATCCAGACTCTAGAGTATAGATGGCTGCATTTGCTGCTAGTACCACATGTGCTCAGTTGTATCCATGGCCGTCATCTTTATAGGGGGCAGCATGTAGCAGGGCACATGTGCGGTCATCACTGGCCTTGGAATTGCAAATATTGCAGCACCAGCAGCATCAAGTTCATACTCGTAACAATGTCCTCCATCCACAGCTCACCCCAAATGTCACAGATAGGTAGGAGAAGGCAAGTGCCACTTGGGGTCCACACTGTCTGCCCATCCTCACCTCCAACCACCCACCCCCCCACCCCCACCCCCCATTAAAATTACACCTTACAGTGGTGTAATTTTGGAAATGTGTTAAAAGGTGATCAAAAGAAATGGCTGAGGACAGAGAGAGAAAGCAGGAGAGACAGAGACAGAGAAATGGCCACGCTCGGAATGCCTGCCTGCCATGGGGCTCAGAAAACATGGAGTTACATGAAATTTCAGACTAGCCGTTTAATTAGTTCAAAGGAATGGTCCACCTGGTTGTATTTTTTTTAACGTGTTATGACTTCATTTTTGGGATATATGGGCAATGAAATAAGATCATTATTAAAAGTTTGAAGACTACCGAAAAGAAGCTGTCACCATTTGTGAGGATGGATTTGTGTCTCCTGCAAATGAGGTCCTTGGATTCTGCGTGTGTGCAGACAGGTATCGGCAGCCATCTTGCACGGCCGTCTTGCATTGCATGGAGATACAGTGGCTATAATTAGAGAAGACTCAAATGAGAAGTGGGTGATTCATGCTTTGGACTTCCAGCCTGCAATGCCAGTTTTACTCCCAGACAGCAAGTTGAGAACATGCTCCTAATTTTATACCCTTGTTGTTTCCCTTGTGTTGTCTGCCGTGATTACGTAGATCACGAGAGCACTGTTTGTACTCTGATTTTCAGGCGAGTTAACTTGCTCGAGACTGTCCAAACAAATTTAACGTTGGGCGTTTAACAGGATGCAAAATCTGTCACGTTTGTTCTTTGTGGAGAGCGAAATGCAAAGCTAAAACCTCAATGCTTTAAGACATTACCTATTTGTCAAGGCTCAGAACAAGCATTTTTAATTTACTATCAGTGTCACATTAGTCCTACTAGATTGCATTGTCTCGAATACGCTTGCTGTTATTAAAGTAATAAAGCAAGGCTTTGGGGCAGATTAAAGTTGCCTGATTTCTTAATAATCATTCACTATGGGGACTGCAACTTTATTTTGAAAGAGAAAGTTATTTGATTTATTTGGCAGTGCACTGCTTGATCTCGGGCCTACTGAGATTTTAAGAATATGAGTTATATTGTAAGACTCAAAAGCCTGGGCGGCATTTTATAAAAATGTCATTCTCACCACCCCCCCCCCCCCCCCCCCATTTCATGCCACAAAGGATCCGCACAGTTTGGATTCACGGTGGATGTTTGTGGGTAGCACAGTAATTGGCTGGCTTCAATTTCCATGGTGACAACCGGGGACATCGGGGTCATAAGCGACCTAATTAAAAATAAACAGGATTGTGGAAGAAGTGTGGACCAGTCAACACTGATTCCAATGCCTTTACAGTTTAGTTAAAAACATTGCAATATTTTTCACATTTATTTATGACATTTCCCTGGGATCATGAAGTCTGAAGGCAAGAAAAGAACCTTTTCCTGGGTTTTGTGTACTCTTTGTTTGTTGTGGGGTGGATCAATTCTCTTTCTATCTCGGGAAATGTGATGAAGATAAGTGCCGCAATTTTACCCCCTCGCCTGCCTGAGGCTCACAAGATTCCGCCCGAGGCCAACGGAGCATGCTGTTCTGCAAGCACTGCCCGCCGCGATTCTGGGACGGGCGAGGTGGCAAAATTCCGGCCAAGGTGTTTGAACAGAATGAATAAAACTCTAAGAACACGTACATCACTTTGGTAGATATTTGTGATTTGTAAGTGCTACTTTTGCCACCATTACTGACGTTAATTTGAACAATTGTTTGTGTATTTATCTCATGCCCTCCCCTCCCCATTCTGATCCCTCTGCATCTTCCACCACCAGAGGACCAGAGTGAGGGGGATGGGGTTAAGTTGCCTCATGGCCACTATGAATATGTTGTGCTTTGGTTGCTACGAGATACACAATACTGGCTGAGCAATGATGCCCTGTAAGACATTTCGAGACTGTTCAGCATTGGATGACCAAGATGGCGTCGGACTTCTTGCAAGTCACCCCCAGCATACCCTTTAATACCAACTTTTACTCTTGTTCTATGCTCTTTTAAACTCAACACTATATTCTGCACCTTCTACTTTCCTTCTCTCCTGTGTACTCTATGAACGGTATGTTTTATCTGTATAGCGCTTAAGAAACAATACTTCGCACTGTATCAACACTATTTAATACTATATTCTGCACCTTCTACTTTCCTTCTCCCCTATGTACTGTATGAATGGTATGTTTTGTCTGTATAGCTCGCAAGAAACAATACTTTTCACTGTATCCCAATACATGTGACAATAATAAATCAATTCAATTCAATGATCAAGAATTTGCCGGGGGCGGGCGGGGGGGAAAGAGGTCGTGGTCATGGGTCACAATCAATTTCCTGCCATTTCATAGCCTGCACCAACATATCACCAAGTGTCTAAGTTTAATCTGCTGACTTATTTGCCGTACAAATGGTGAACTAGGTGATGAGGTTGCCACCAATTCTCCGTAGTGACCAAATACAGCCAGCATTAGGACCTTGGGGTGCACCGTATTAGTCTTACCGTGAATAATAGTCGGGGCCTACTGAAACTTCCAGCGTTGCTTGCTCAGCAGGGTGTCAGACATTTCAATTAGACCCATCAACAATTATAATAAATGTGGTAGGTTGTTCCAAGGACTGATATGTGCAGATAGGATAATTAAGGGGCTTGATTTGCATGGATGGTCTCTGTGAGGGGTTGCCTTATATTTCTTGTGTACAAGAGTGTGACTGGGGTTGCAGCAGAGCTGAAAGGAAGACAGTTTAATCATTTCAATAAAGCACAGAGCAGCATAAATGAAAAAAAGAAAGATCAGATAAAATTAAGAACAGGAGATCAGTCAGCAAGCAATCTGTTATTTGGCAGTGGAGCTCAACGTTCTAAGTACTCTTTGTAATTGTTCCTCTGTAGTGACTGTGTGGTCATTGCTTAATGGATTATTACTCCCACATTGTTTTTGACCCCTTCCCCGCGGGTTCACCATCATCCATTCAACCTGACCTCCATTTTGTTCTCCAGTGTGCATTTTTCATATTGAATGTCATTGACCACAATCCTGCCACCTGCAAATATTGTTTAAATCCTCCTGTAGTTCCTTTGTCAGGCTGTGCTGTACAGCACCAGCCCACTTTCTAATTATCCTCATAGTCAGCCAACTTACATTGTCTGAATCCAGGCTATTGTTTCGTGGATCAGAAAGAATATGGGCCCAGCACTGACACCTGGGATGCTCCAATCTCTTCAGCCTTTCATGTGGAACTAAATTGAAGGCTTTCTGGACATGTTGGTATATTGCGGGGGAAAAAATGGGATCACGTTGTACCTTTTATCTGTGAGGCAACACGTTTAACACAGGCCAATTTAGGGGAGCAACACTGCACACGAATATCATTGAAAGACACCTGCTCAGATTTTATGTTGGGTTATTTTTGCAGGAGAGGGCTTGAGACTTGCTTTACAGCCCCTATGACCAAGTTGGATTGTTAAGTGGTTGTTGTGGCCTATGTAGTGCCTGTCACAAAAGATACAGATTGTTTAAAAAGAAGGAACTAAAAAAAATCATTCCTTGAGCCAAGAAGAATAGGAATTGTCATCAAATAACATAAATGAGTCCCAAGGCCCAATATTATGTTCCCCGTTTGAGGGGGGGGGGGGGGGGGGGCACTGTTTGCACATCAGTCGTTGTGCAATTGGACAACAAGCCTTTCAATGTCCACTTGGAAACTCATGCTTATGAGAAACCTGGAGATAGTCAGCATTTAGTTTTTCTCAAATCTATTTATTTACATTATTTATATCCAAGACCTCATGGTAAGGTCATTGTTCTCTGAACACAGACTGCTCTGCATTTTTCTTCCTGAATAATCAAGGAAGTTGGTCACATAGAATCTGTCCCATCAGAAATTCTGTTGAACTATCATTTACCAGGTTATCAAATAGCTTCACTTACATTCAGGAATGAGAATGGACTATTTAACTGGTTCCTTTCATAGATTAGACAGGTTGATTGGCATTTCATTAACAATTATCATGTCATTAAAAGGGTAATTACATTTTTTAATTATCAGGCATAACTCCCTGCGGCAGGTTTAATTGACAATTAATGTGCAAGATTTTTAAGGGAAGTCTAAGTCTATAAAATGGCCGACACCATTTTGGTGTTTCTAAATAGGGGCATGTGTTACAAGAATAAAGTAATACATTTTACATGAGTCATAGGTCAAGCCACACGGTGAGTATTGTGTGCATTATTGGGCACGCCATTCTAGAAAGGACAAGGAAAGCTAAAGAAAATTCAGTTGAGATTTTTGAAGTGGTACAGGCTATTGGTAAATTGAAGTGAGAAAAGCTGTTTCCTCTGATTAGAGAGTTAGTAACAAGAATCACTCTCTTAACCATCAAAAAGCGATAGGTAAGTTGAGGAAAGTTTCCCTGCATGAAGGGTGGAACTTTACAGCCCCTCCCATCCTTCTGTGTTGAATAGCTCGCTGCATTTTCTGGCCCAGTTCTTTGCCGCAACAGGGCTATAAAATTCTGTTGATTTAGCACAGAGTGCAGTTAAAGCAGAGATTATTGGATCTGATAAGGGAAAATTGGATCAATATTTGAATTAAGAGCAATGCTCAGCATCATAGGGAGAGAATGAGACTGGCAAACTGGGTTCCGAACACTCTTGCAAATAGCTACCACACAATAAGAAACGGGCCAAAACGATGTCCATCTGTGTTATAATTTCATGAGGCTCAACTCTGGCTATCATTCTTCTGGCAAACTTTCATCTCCACAAAGTCGATACTTGTCTTGCTCTTTTCTTGAAGAACTGAATTGGTTTCCTGCCATCCAATGGCTTTTATCTTAGCTACAGTATTTGCATTCAGTATGCTGCGAGACAGAAGCATTCTTTTAATTACCATTATTCAGGGTTTTTTATACTTTGGACTCTAATGTCCTAATTCTCAGGTTGATTACATAATCTGCATTTAGCTACAATATCCATCCCTCTCAAGCATTTTGACAATTTAGATCATGTCATCAGCCTCACTTTTTGTCATTGTAAGCATATTTAGTTCTACATATCTTCATAATTTGAAAGTTGGAAAGCCAGAATAACTCCTGTTGCTCTGCAGTAACATTTTTCCAATGGCTCATTTTGAAAGTGGACAGGTCTAGAAACATACACGGTAATCTAATTTGGCCAAGATGAGTGATGCAAGGTTAAAATAATCTGTTTCAATTCATTCAGATTCCTTTGAAATACATCCAGTGAAACATTCACCCATTAGTCTGGGCTAGTTCTGAACTGAATTCTCAGAGGTGAAAGGACAAGATTTTAACTAACTCTCCAATGTCTCTGGAAACTAATTATTGTTGAGGTTATAAATTGGGTCATTATGCTTTTAAAATGCCTTGTGCCATTTGATTATCCCTATTGCTGTTTAAATCATCAGGACAGGATTGAAGTAAATGTGAGAAGTTCATTTGTCAATCCAATTTCTGAGATTTTAAAGTCTTGAACTGTGTCAGTAAAAATACGTTTTTGCACCAGAGAATGCCTTTTATTTTTAGCTAGTCTGTTCCCCATAGCATTGAACAGAATGCGTAGCACTAATGTCATTATGTGGCTGTTTCACTCTCTGTTTCACGTCTTTTAATTCTGTCTCCTTCCTTTACAGCTTCTTTCACCTTTTAACTCATTTTTTTCCCCTTTTGCCTTTCTTCCTATGGGGAAAACCAAATCACCTGAATGTACGCAGATACTCCCGCCAAGTTACAATTACCCTGTGTACTTCACTTTTCTTCCTTTTGGGTGGTGGATGCCATGATATGTTTGGAGATGGTCACCCATGGCTTTTAGCTGCATGGCGAGGCAATGGCCTAGTGGTATTATCGCTGGACTATTATTTCAGAAACTCAAGTAATGTTCTGGGGACCCAGGTTCGGATCCCGCCACGGCAGATGGCGGAATTTGAATTCAATAAAAAATATCTGGAGATTAAGAATCTACTGATTGTCGGAAAAAAACCATCTGGTTCACCAATGTCCTTTAGGGAAAGAAATCTGCCTACATGTGACTCCAGAGCCACAGCAATGTGTTGGCTGTCAACTGCCTTCGGGCAACTAGGGAAGGGCAATAAACGCTGGCCAGCCAGCGATGCCCATGTCCCACGAATGAATAAAAAAAAAAGAAAATTGAGGCTGGAATGGTTGGTAGGTGTGTGTCCCAGGAAAACAGTGATACTCACTAGCTCCCTTCCCATGTCCCGCGCCCCCACTCCACCACCACTCGCTTATGCTTCCCTCCACCACCCAACCCCTTGGTCTCATTGGCTCCTGTACTACTTCTCACAAACTTCTCCTCTTCCTATCACTCCCTGACCCCAAATATTACACTTCCCCCTTCTTCTTTGGAACTATTATGTCCCACCATTATATCTTCCCTCCATCTTGCTCCACTCTTGCTCAGATGATCTCCAACTCTACTAAACCTGGTGGTCAGGCACCCCATGCCCCAATTTCTCTGCTTTCCCTACTATTCTCTGTTTATCTCAAAGAAGCTTCCTTTGCTTTAAAAATGCAACTTGTTTATTTAAAGAAAACCAACACATTAAATGAGTAAAGATATTTTTGCTTGCACTTGACCCTGGGGCATCAGGCAGCAGTTTCTTTCTTTCTCTCACAGATATGAAGAATAGTTTATTTTATTTTTTGAGTGGAAAATAATTAGTGAGCTACATTACTCAAAAGGAATGTTTTTATTTGTTTTAATTAACATTAAAGAAAGTCATGTTTTTCTCTCAGTTTTTCTTCACAAATGTTAACTCAATAAGCTGTTGCTTCTCAAAATTATTTGAAAAAAAGCTACTGGTAGAAAGTGAGAAACTAAAGGCACACTTCAAGACCAATCTCAGTCTGTGATTAGGGCAAAATTCTCTCGTCTGGGACTAAGCCCCGTGGCATGAGGCGGGATGGGAGGCTGACGGAAAACCATTCCACATCCCAACCTCCTTAATTCTGCATCCAGGCCTTTAGTGCCGTATTCCGTGGCAGGGTGTGCTTGATTGTGTGCGTCCCACCATCATATCTGGGTACCATGTTGAGAAAATGACCAACATCACCGACCCACCATTGAAGCAAGAAGATGGATCTCCAGGAACACTCTGAGGCTGAATGATGGACTTTCTCGACGACACTGAAGCTGGAAGATCTGCATGACGCATGCTCCCCCCTCCCAGTGCTGTGAAGTTCCAGGGTCACTGGCAGCTTCCAACCTGAACTCTTGGGGCAACCCCAGGCATTCTGCATGTTAATTCCGACTTTTGCACGCCAAGGACCAGCGTGCTTCTTTGGTAGGGAGTGCAGAATGTAGTGTTATAGTCATAGCTAGGGTGTAGAGAAAGATCAACTTAATGTGAGGTAGGGCCATTCAAAAGTCTGACAGCAGCAGGGAAGAAGCTGTTTTGAGTCGGTTGGTATGTAATCTTAGACTTCTGTATCTTTCTCCCGACGGAAGAGATCATGTCCAGGGTACGTGGAATCCTTGATTATGCTGGCTGCTTTTCTGAGGCAGTGGGAAGTGTAGACAGTGTCGATGGATGGGAGGCTGGTTTGCATGATGGACTGGGCTTCATTTATGATTGTTCGCAGTTTCTTGCGGTCTTGGACATAGCAGGAGCCATACAAGCTGTGATACAACCAGAAAGAATGCTTTCTATGGTGCATCTGTAAAAGTTGGTGAGAGTTGTAGCGGACATGCCAAATTTCTTTAGTCTCCTGAGAAAGTAGAAGCGTTGGTGGGCTTTCTTAAGTAAGGCGTCCACATGGAGGGGCCAGGATAGGTTGTTGATGATCTGGACACCTAAAAACATGAAGCTCTTGACCATTTCTACTTCATCCCCATTGATGTAGACAGGGGCATGGTAGACATGTAGACAGGTCTTAGGTTGGTCAGATGAGCAAATCAGTGGAACATGGAATTTAACCCTGAAAAGTTCAAGATGATGCACTTTGGAAGGAGTGACAAAATAAGGGAATGCTCAATGAATGGCAGGACTCTGGGAAGCTTAGAGGAACAGAGGTGCTTGGGCTGATCATCTACAGATCCCTGAAAGCGGCAGGACAGGTTAATAGGGAAGTTAAAAAGGCATATGGGATACTTGCCTTTATCAGTCGTAGCATAGAGGAGAACAGCAAGGAGCTTATGATGGAGCTGGACCAGTACAAAGCTGGAGTACTGTGTCCAGTTTTAGTCACACTATAGGAAGGATGATTGCACTGGAGAGGGTACAAAGGTGATTCACCAGGATATTGCCTGGGCTGGAATATTTCAGCTATGAAGAGAGGCTGGAGAGGCTCTGGTTGTTTTCTTCAGTAAGAAGTCTCTCAACACCAGGTTAAAGTCCAACAGGTTTATTTGGTGGCACAAACCACAAGTTTTTGGAGCGCTGCTCCTTCATCAGGTGAGTGGGAGTTCTGTTCACAAACAGGGCATATAAAGACACAAAGTCAATTTACAAAATAATGGTTGGAGTGCGAGTCTTTAGAGGTAATCAAGTCTTAAAGGTACAGACAATGTGAGTGGAGAGAGGGTTAAGCACAGGTTAAAGAGATGTGTATTATCTCCAGCCAGGACAGTTAGTGAGATTTTGCAAGCCCAGGCAAGTCGTGGGGGTTACAGATAATGTGACATGAACCCAAGATTCCGGTTGAGGTTGTCCTCATGTGTGCGGAACTTGGCTATCAGTTTCTGCTCAGCGATTCTGTGTTGTCATGTGTCGTGAAGGCCGCCTTGGAGAATGCTAACTAGAAGATCAGAGGCTGAATGCCCGTGACTGCTGAAGTGTTCCCCAACAGGGAGGGAACATTCCTGCCTGGTGATTGTCGAGCGGTCTTCATTCATCCGTTGTTGAAGCGTCTACATGGTCTCCCCAATGTGCCATGCCTCGGGACATCATTTCCTTCAGCGTGTCGGGTAGACAACATTGGCCGAGTTGCAAGAGTATGTACTGTGTACCTGGTGGATGGTGTTCTCACGTGAGATGATGGCATCCATGTTGATGATCCGGCACGTCTTGCAGAGGTTGCTGTGGCAGGGTTGTGTGGTGTCGTGGTCATTGTTCTCCTGAAGGCTGGGTAGTTTCCTGCAGACAATGATCTGTTTGAGGTTGTGCAGTTGTTTGAAACTGATAGCCAAGTTCCGCACACATGAGGATGGCCTCATGTCATACTATCTGTAACCCCCATGGGTTCATGTCATACTATCTGTAACCCCCACGACTTGCCTGGGCTTGCAAAATCTCTCTAACTGTCCTGGCTGGAGACAATACACATCTCTTTAACCTGTGCTTAACCCTCTCTCCACTCACATTGTCTGTACCTTTAAGACTTGATTACCTGTAAAGACTCGCATTCCAACCATTATTTTGTAAATTGAGTTTGTGAACTGAAATCCCACTCACCTGATGAAGGAGCAGCGCTCTGAAAGCTTGTGGCTTGTGCTACCAAATAAACCTGTTGGACTTTAACTTGGTGTTGTGAGACTTCTTACTATGCTTACCCCAGTCCAACGCCATCATGTTTTCCTCAGAGCAGAGAAGGCTGAGGGGAGACCTGATCGAGGTGCATAAGATTATGGGGGATATAGACAGGGCAGATAGAAAGCACCTGTTCCCCTTAGTTGAAGGGTCAATAATGAGGGGACCTAATTTTAGGGTGAGGGGTAGGAGGTTTAGGGGGGATTTTATGAAGACATTTTTCACACAGCGGGTGGTAGGAGTCTGGAATACACTATCTGGGAGGGTCGTGGAGGTGGGAAACCTCACATTTCAAGTGTTCATCTACGTACTTTTCATAACATTCAAGGCTGTGGGTCAAGTGCTGGAAAGTGGAATGAGTGTAGATTTAATGTGGTTTTGCCAGTACAGATTTGATGGGCCACAGGGCCTCATTTGTATTGTATCACTCTAAGGGGTGGCACGGTGACACAGTGGTTAGCACTGCTGCCTCAAAGCAGCAGGGACCCAGGTTCAATTCCGGCCTCGGGTCACTATCTGTGTGGAATCTGTACTTTCTCCCCGTGTCTGCGTGGGTTTCCTCTCGGTGCTCCGGTTTCCTCCCACACTCCAAAGATGTGCAGGCTAGATTGATTGGCCGGCTCAATTGACCGTAGTGTGAGGGGGATCAGCAGGATAAATGTGTGGGGTTAAGGGGACTCGGCTTGGCTCATCAAGTCGGTACAGTCGGTAGTGCTATGGTTCTATGACCTACATTGGTTCCCAGTGGACAATTGTCTTGATTTTAAAATCTCTGTACTTCTTTAATCTGAACCTCTTGAACATCGCTGATTTGAATTGTCCCACTGTTATTGGCTGTGCCTTCTTGACTCAGAAGATCAAAATATGGAATCAGTTTGAGTGGAGATAAATAGAAAGGGAAAGCAATTACCTGTGGGAGTAGTAATAGGTCTCCTCACAATAGCCACATTGTAGCACAGAGAAGACACCAAGAAATGTGTACTGATAGCAATTGTAGTTTGCAATAGATTGGAGACCAAGTCTATTCATGCCTGGGCAGGTGTTAAACAAGGCTGTGTGGTTGTGCCACACAGTGAGTGTGCAAAAAATTGACAGATGGAGTATAATGTGTGAAAATGTGAAGTTGTCCACTTGCAAGAATAGAAAAGTAGAATATTGTTGTAATGGAAAGAGGCTGCAGAGTGCTGTGGTACAGAGTGACCTAGGTGTCCTCACGTATGAATCACAAAATGTTAGCATGCAGGTAGAGCACATCATTGGAATACTAGCCTTTATTGCCAGCAGGTTGGAATATGGTACTGAGAAAGTCAATGCATTGGTGAGACTGCACGCAGAGTCCTGCAAAGAGTTAGCAAGGGATTTATTTGCAATGGAGGCAGTCCAGAGAATGTTCACTAGATTGATTCCTAGAATGAAGGCGTTGTCTAATGAGGCAAGTTTGTATGGGTTTGGCCTATACTCATTGGGGTTTGGAAGAATGGGATTTGATCTTATTGAAACCAATAAGCTTCTGAGAAGGTGTCTGGAACTAGGAGACACAGTTTCAAAATTGGAGTTCTCAGATTGAAACGGAGGTGAGAAATTTCTTCTCTCAGAGGGTTTTAAGTCTTTGGAATTCATTACCTTGGAGTAGTGAAGGATGTGTCACTGAATGCTAAGTTCGACATATTTTTCATTCATAAGGGGGTAAAATGTGATTGGGGGCAGGCAGGAAAATGGAGTTAAGGCCACAGCATTGTGGTTAACTCTCAGCTACCCTTGGGCAGCTAGGGATGGGCAATAAATGCTGGCTATGTAAAAATTGAAAGTTTATTTATTGGTCACAAGTAAGTCTTACATTAATACTGCAGTGAAGTCACTGTGAAATTCCCCTAGTCACCACACTCTGGCGGCAGTTCGGGTCAATGCACCTAACCAGACTGTGAGAGGAAACTGGAGCACCCGGAGGAAACCCACGCAGACATGGGGAGAATGTGCAAACTCCACATGAGAGTGACCCAAGCCGGGAATCGAACGCAGGCCTCTGGCGCTGTGGGGCAGCAGTGCTAACCACTGTGCCACCATGCCGATGTCCCCTGAATGAATTTTAAAAATTAGATCAGCCTTAATGGTGGAGCAGACTTGAGGGATTGAATGGCCTTCTCCTGTTCCTTATGCTCTTATGATAAACTCTAACTCTTAGACCAAGCTTTTAGTCATCTGCCCCAATATCTCTTCACATGACTTGCTGTCATACTTTGTTTTGTAATGCCCCTGTGAAGAACATTCGGACATTTTAATTGCTAAAAGTCTAGGTTGCTGTTTTAATTCATAACGTGTTTAAGATATAATTTTTATCAGTGACGAGTGCAAATTCAGAATGCAAAATTCAAGATAATCCACATCTGTTCAACCAGTTCCGACTTGGATTTCTTGTGGAATGATACAATTTTCAATTGCAGGATATGTAAGCCAAATCGGAAACAAATTGGGAACAGATGTTTTCTTGTAAAATTGAATTTGATGGCAGATCTGGCCTCTTGGCTGTGGTCCAAAATTCAGTAGATTACATCTGAACTTGGATTCTGATTTATTGTGTACGGAACAGGTAGACCTGCTGTCTTGAGTTGAATTCAAATCTACGTTGTCCTGATTGGATAGATTCAGATTCAGAAATGGTTTTACGGGCCTGATTTTACCATTTTGAGTCTAAGTGCCGAATCTGGGCGTCAAATAGATCCGCGCCTGGAATCCTCTTTCCAGCGCGCCCATACGCGTTTTGCTGGTTCCGGTCTGATTCGCACTGTGGGCGGGGCTTAGCGCTGGCAGACCGATTGGAGCTCTGAATTGCGCATGCGCAGTTCGAAAAAAATCTGACAGAGCACGCCCGGGCAAGAAAGAAACAAAAAGCGGAGAGAGCGGCTCTCTGACGATCGTCCTCTGGTCGGGGACGTGGGGGGGTTTCCGCTGCCAGTCTGCGGCCGATCCCTCCTCCCGGAGTGGACGTGCGGCCATGCCATCCCACAAAACCTTCAGGATGAAGCGATTCCTCACTAAGAAGATGAAGCAGAACCGGCCGATTCCACAGTGGATCCGCATGAAAACCGGATACAAGATCAGTACAAGTCCAAGAGGAGACACTGGAGAAGGACCAAGCTGGGCCTGTAAAGGGATACACCATCACTGGTACACTACCAGCCACAGCCATCTCTCCCGCTCTCTTGGCCCTGCAGGGAAGAGTAATCCATTCCCGGGATCATTCTCGTGAACCTCCTCTGGACCCTCTCCAAGTCCAGCACATCCTTCCTTAGATATAGGGCCCAAAATTGCTCACGATACTCCAAATGTGGCCTTACAAAACCTCAGGTTAAATTTGGGAATGGTCAAGGGGCAGCAATTGGCGGAGCACGGATCTCACAGAGGCTTGCAGGGCTGAAGGATATTCCAGATTTAGGAGTGAATCTGTGAAGGGATTTATAAATAAGAGCAAAGAACAAAGGAAGGTACAGCACAGGAACAGACCCTTTGGCCCTCCAAGCCTGCGCCAATCATAATGCCTGCCTAAACTAAAACTGTATGCACTTACGGAGAACATATCCTTCCATTCCCATCCTATTCATGTATTCGTCTAGTTGCCCCTTAAATGCTGCTATCGCACCTGCTCCCACCACCTCCCCAGACAGTGCGTTCCAGACATTCACCACCCTCTGTGTAAAAAAACTTCCCTCGCACATCTCCTCTAAACTTTACCCCATGCACCTTAAACTTATGTCCCCGAGTATTTGACTTTTCTACCCTAGGAAAGAGCATCTGATGATCCACTCTGTCCATGCCACTCATAATCTTGTAAACCTCTATCAGGTCACCCATCAAACTCCAGCAGCTAACCAAGCATGAGAATTTTCAAATCAGGGGCATGACTTAACCTGCAGGTCGCTGGAAGTACTGCAGTAGTTTGTCACAGGCATCTCCAAAGCTGCCCCATGTATATTAACAGTGGATACAATGAGTGTTTGCAAAGGCAAGAGGCAAGTAGTAATTCGATGAAAATAAAATCCCACTGATGCCATGGTGGAGGAACAGAAATGTCACTGTACATTCTCTGTAATTTATTTGTTAGCTGTAAAATAACAGTATTAGCAAATCTGCCATCAATAACACCAAATTAAAGTACACTAGTGCCTTAATACCCTCAGTGACTAAAAACAAATTATGATTTTGACACTAAGTACCTCCTGTCTCATAGGATTAACACACATCAGCAGAGCCAAATAATTACACCAGCTGAGCTAACAGTAAATCTCATTTGAACGCACAGAAAATGGCTGCTCCATTGGATATTATAACGTTGCATTTTAAAACTGTCAGTCAACAAAGCTTTCAAATTTGTTTCACAACGGTGGAGAAACCCAAGCGGCACATGGAGGTTTTGGCAGATTTCAACATTGAAACTGTTTAATATGGAGCGACCAAAGCGCTCAGAATTACTGGCAAGACGAGTGAAAGGAGCAATTTGTGTGAATTTTTATCTGTCGCACTCATTCTTGGACAGCTAAGGGCCAGCTCCCTGTCACAGCAAACAGACATGACCGTCGTCCTAATTTCTGTTGCAAATAATACGGGCATGAACCAAGTGACTCAGCAGTTCAAATCGTCCTGGAAGCTTAATTGTCACTACCTCGCTCCCTGCCAACGGTCCGTTCTACCAAATACGAGAGATGCTGCAGGAATCCGTGGTGCTGTCCTTTAATTATTCAAGAACAGGCTCTGATGTCAGCTTTTGGGGCCCACCAGCTATTTTAAAGAGTACCTGAACAGGGGAGCTGCTACAGTTCTCCTGCCGTGGGAGGAAGGGGACGGACAGCATAAAGTATAAAGTTTATTTATTAGTCACAAGTAAGGCTTACATTAACACTGCAATGAAGTTGCTGTGAAATTCCCCTAGTTGCCACACTACGGCGCCTGTTCGGGTCAACGCACTTAACCAACACGTCTTTCAGACTGTGGGAGGAAACCGGAGCACCCGGAGGAAACCCACATAGATACAGGGAGAACGTGCAGACTCCGCACAGTGACCCAAGCTGGGAATCGAACCCGAGTCCCTGGCGCTGTGAGGCAGCAGTGCTAACCACTGTGCCACCATTCCGCCCCGACTCAGAGAGGTGGGTTTTTAAGTCTTTTATTTTCCTTTCCCTGTAAGGCTAGGAAAGCCAGGAGTGCTTCTCTGGGCTCCATTCATTAAGTTATGGGGGGCAATTTTATTCCTCACTCCTCTGGGTGGGTTCCAACCAGACGAACATGTGCAGGTTAGGTTGATTGGCCATGATAAGTTGCCCCTTGGTGTCGGGAGGAATTGGGGAGTGGATATGTGGGGTTACGGGGACAGGACGGGACCTGGGTGGGATTGTTGTCGGTGCAGGCTCGATGGGCTGGTGGCCTCCTTCTGCACTGGAGATTCTATGATTCTATGATTCTTTGAATGAGGCTAAAACTATACTGTAAGTTTACCCTGTCCCACATACCCTCCCAACACCCCACCGCTGATCACAAGGTCCTCCTAAAACTCTTTATATGTGAGTGTGCTCCAAGCAATGGCACTTTTCTGCCCATCACCCAGCTTTGACTTTCCATCAGTTTCATGTGCGCAAATGATGAGCGACATGTAGATGAAGCCCAGATATTAAGATTGCCTGGACCTCACCTTATTGAGGTCCGGACAGTTTCCCACCCATCTCAGTACGGTGGTGGCACAGTGGTTAGCACTGCTGCCTCACAGCGCTAGGGACCCAGGTTCATTTATCAGCTTGGGTTACTGCCTGTGCAGAGTCTGAATGTTCTCCCCGTTTCTGCGTGGGTTTCCTCCAGGTGCTCCGGTTTTCTCCCACAGTCTGAAAGATGTCCTGCTTAGGGTGAATTCTCCCTCAGTGTACCCAAACAGGCACCGGAGTGTAGTAACTTCATTGCAGTGTTAATATAAGCTTACTTGTGACACTAATAACTGAACTTTTTGATTTTTACCTCAAGATAAAATTTGAATGAGGTGTCAAACACTTTAAAACTGTGGTCTCACACTCTTGGTACAGCGGAATCTGTAATGATGCGAATTTCCTTTTCGCATTTCACAATTATTATTTATTTTTTAACGTTCCATATGGCTCACTGTCCCTTTCCAATCTGGCTTCAGTTACTGGCAATCAATTTTTCATAAAGCTCTTCTTGAAGAGCTAATTGGATTGAAAACCAACTTAGCAAAAGAAAGGAGGAAGTTGGGACAAATTTTAAAAAGTCCTGCCCAAAGTGGAATTGCCCGATGGAATTCCAAATGGAATTTTGCAAGTGGAATTTGTTCTTCCTGTTCCTCATAATGCAGATGGTCCTTCCTGTTCTGTTCCAATATTTGCCAATAGCAGCAAGCTTTACGAGTAGAGAGATTGTTGTCGTTGTTTCACTTCCTGCACCTACTCGTGCACAAGACAAACTTTGTTCCCAGAGTGAATTTTACCCTGGAACAGGTCACTAGCCTGTCGCCAGAGGCTTATAGCTTGAGGAGCGCCACTCCGCAGCAAGCAGGGCTGACCAAGAGTCCCTCCCACTCTTACAACCTACGTAAGGAGATTAATAACCCTAAAAAGATTCTAAAGCGATTAGAGGTGTGAGCTCAAGAATGGAAGATGCGGGTTACTGTATATAAACATAAGTTTGGTGTAGATTTGAACATCAAGTCTACTTGAACTGAGGAGTACATGAGCAAAGATGGAAAATGGAATGGGTATATTTTAATAACCAATGTTTTTGAGCAATATTAGCTCTGGGCTTAGAGACATCTCAGGCAAATCATATAAATTTGATGGTTCTTCTACACTCACTTTTTTAAAAAACAACCTCTGGATTTTCTTTTATTATTCTTATACATTGAGATTGTATATTTTCACAGACGTTAAAAGAAATATCTATCATTGTTTACCAGCGTGATGGTTCTATTCAAGAATATTAATTGACAGGAAACTAACAATTGCAGTCTAGGTTTTACTGGCAACACTCGGGATGGAACTTTCCCATCCCATCCACCACTGGAATCGTAGCGGGCAGGATAGGACCATGCAAAGTTCCATTGACCTTGGGCAGGATTTTCCGGTCTTGGGGCGAGCGCGGCTGGAAAATCCAGCTCGGAATCTTTCTATAAAGCCGAGATTACCACATTTTTCAATATTGTTCTTTTGTGATGCCATAAATTTAACTCTTCCTGGTGCACGGTAAGCTGTGTGCATGAATGCATCTTAAAGAAACAATTCCTGTTAGCAAAACCGTGTTCTATTATAAGCCCTGTTTTATCCCTGATTTTTTTGCAGCAAATTTGCACTAATTTTAAAAACCTCTCCCTTACAATGTCACAAACGCAGAAGCAAAATTAACACTGAAGTAAAAGGTTCTAATTGCAATGTAAAACCTCTAATAACATATCATTAACTACATCTAACAAATAATTGCATATATTATTTTGCACCCTGTAACAACTGTCCTCTGTGATAATGTTTCACATGGTTAACAACATAATGGCATAGCAACTACACATAGAAGGGCTGAAAGAAACATATTAGTGCAACTTTAACATGTATTTACAGCTGTATTATTTTTCGCTTCAGAGATTCACATCACTTGCGTTAGTGAACACATGAATAATAAACCAATTCATCATTGAAAGCATTGTTCTATTCACCAATAGCAAAGGTAGTTCAAATGTCAAATAATCAGAAGATTATAAATTCCTGCCATCTAAGGTTAGAAACCATATTACCATACATTAAGGGCAGCATGGTGGCTGGCACAGTGGTTAGCACTGCTACCTCACAGCGCCAGGGATCGGGGTTCAATTCCTGGCTTGAATTGCTGTCTGTGAGAAATCTGCACGTCCTCCCTGTGTCTGCGTGGGTTTCCTCCAAGTGCTCTGATTTTCTCCCACAGTCCGAAAGATGTGCTGGTTAGGTGCATCAGCCATGCTAAATTCACCCTCAGTGTATCTAAACAGGCGCCAGAATGTGGCAACTAGGGGATTTTCACAGTAACTTCATTGCAGTGTCAATGTAAGCCTACTTGTGACACTAATAAATTTTTAAAAACGCAATATAATCTCCCCACACTAGGATTCACCCTCACTGACATCACGTCATGTCAGCGGGGTTTGCAACAGGTTCTGACAATGGGGACCTCGAGAAGAGACCTCGCCAAGGGCACACAGTTGAGTATTGTCCCTGGGGAGGGGGGGGAAGAGGGTTATACCTGAGCAGCACCCCGGCAGCGGTCCCTGAAAGTGGTTTAATTTTTTTTCTCAGGCCCCCGACCTCTTGAAGGCCAAGGTTGCTGGCGGGTGGGCTCTGAATGAACCTGCCCTGCCAGTGTGATATTGTGGGACCCGCCTCCTGCCTCTTGTTTAGCTAAGTGTCAAAAAAAGGCAGGCAAAGCTGGCAGTGGAGCCAGTGGGCGACACACTGTTCTTCCAACTTGCATTGACACTTAGGGTGGAATTTTCCAAAAAATTGCACAGAGTGCTGGGTCAGGTGAGAAAAGCTGTGAGAAACTCACCGGCTATACCGTTGCCTTTTCTTGCCTGATTAAACAGCACTCTGCAATTTCAGAGTGCAGGCGAGGATCTCAGAGCCAGCTGGAGGGACGGGGCCTAACCCTGATCTCAGAGTTAAACTATCGGACCCCCCACTGATATTGGGAGCCCTTGCAGTCAAGGAGAGCACTGCCAGCCCTCTCACACAGAAGGGAAACCCCACTCCTCTCTTCCTGCCCCCCACCCCTCACACTCAAAGATCTGGGCATCCCTCTCTCCCAGTACGCAGGGTTTTCTGATCTCACCCCCCATTCACTGGCATCAACCCCACTATCCTTCACTGGCACTGCCCTGATTCTCCCTCCTCAAAGTCGCCAGCTTCCCCCCACCTCAATGCATGCACAACCACCCCCCCCAATCAATCATCACTATCTCCCCCCACAAACACATAAGCAGAAGCCCCCAATGTGGCTGCCCAGAGTACCTGCCTCTGGCACTGCCAACCTAGCACTCCAGGATGCCAGGAGGCAGTGTCAGGGCATTGCCCGGCCATGTCCCTCATCACCCAGGGGCTATACTCACCTCCGCCCCGCTTGGCATGGTCATCATGACCAATTTCATTTTCGACAACCAGTGGTTTTCACGCCGACGTGGGGGTGTGGGGAGAGAAGATTGAACATGGCCGGACGCTATAGAGTAAAACCGTTTAATAACACTAATGTATTTAAAATCATGCAAATCAGGTTCACCCCCTTTCTGGATGCAAACCTGATCATGTCACCAGCAGGGAAGATCGCACTCTGAAATCTCGCCAGAGCAGATGCTGCTCCAGCCCGCTTGCAAAGATTTTGTGGCCATGATGGGATTCGAACCCACAGTAAACAGGGCCTTTATGTTCCAGTCTTAGTTTAAAAATGATTAAACTGTGCCCTTCGCACAGTTCAGATGGATGTAAAATGCATTTTGAGGCCTTTTGATGCCATGTCCACTGTTAATTCCTTAGTTATCATCATGAAAACCAACCCTGTGATGTAACTCATTGCTGATGTTGCTACACACAATTGCTGGCAGTGTTTCCCTGCATCACAGCAGTGGCTACACCTCAAAATACATTATTGATTTTGGGATGTCCGAAGGGCATAGAATGCAGTGTGCGAGTGGAAGTCCATTTATTGTTCCTTTTATGTAGGGATCTGTTATTATTGCTGTATTCATTTTCGACACAAAGATGTTTCATTCCTGGATAAAATGATTCATTAAACATGTGTAACAATTTTTGCAAAGATGAAATTGATTTCATTTGCTCTGGAGAGGAAGTATTTGCAAAAGATTTCCCAACTGTGAAGCAGCAACAACAATTGTTGAATGAGTCAAGGGGTATGAGAGAACTAATAAATGTAGAGAGGTCAAAGGGAATGATTGTACGAAGAAATGAATGTGGAGGCAAAAGTGGCACAGTGGCTAACATTGCTGCCTCGCAGTGCCAGGTTCCCGGATGTAATTCTGGCCTTAGGTGTCTGTGTGGAGTCTGCACATTCTTCCCATGTCTGCATGGGCTTCCTCCGGGTGCTCCGGTTTCCTCCCACAGTCCAAAGATGTGCAGGTTAGATGGATTAGTCATTGTAAATGCACAGGGTTACAAGGATAGAGCGGGGGTGCCGCGTAAATGCTCTTTCGGTGAGTCGGCGTAGATTAATGGGCCAAATGGCCTCCTTCTGCACTGTTTTTAAAGTTTATTTATTAGTGTCACAAGTCGGCTTACATTAACACTGCAATGAAGTTACTGTGAAAATCTCCTGGTCGCCACACTCCAGCACCTGTTTGGGCACACTGAGGGAGAATTTAGCATGGCCAATGCACCTAACCAGCACGTCTTTCAGATGTGGGAGGAATCCGGAGCACCCAGGGCAGACGCGGCGAGAATGTTCAGTCTTTGCATAGACAGTGACCCAAGCTGGGAATCGAACTCCTATTCCTGGCGCTGTGAAGCAGCAGTGCTAACTACTGTGCCACCATGCCACCCGACTGTAGGGATTCTATGGAAACCTGAAACAAGAACAAATAACTTTAGCATTAGACTGAAGATCATTTAGCATCTGCGAGGAGAAAAGGCAAGTTCACATTTACGGTGTAAGACTTTTCCATTTGGAAAGGGATCCTGACTTCTCAGTACAGTTGCTGAATGACCTGCTTTCTGTTACTGTGTCAGTGATGTTTCGGCAATGTCAAGGTTGGGTTTTCAAAACTTGTTGTTTGAAAAGAAGATTGAGGGATGCGTGATCAAAATCTTTAACTTATTTCTGTAGTATTATACAAATAAAGCATTGATTCGCAAACTGCAATTGTACCAGACCAAGGCCGGATTTCTCTCAACTGGAGTAACTCCCACTGGTTTTTTTTAGTGGAATCTTCAAAATGAATCTCCCACACTCTGAGCACTGCAGAGTGCCTCAGGGAGATTCACGCTGAAAATCCAGGGGTGGGGCCTATTCTCACTGGAGAGGCTGGCAGCATAGCGCTGAGCGGGCCACTGCGATCGCGCCTATCTGTCATAGCGGAGATCGGCGCATGCGCAGTAGCCCCGCACTGCCAGCCTCCCGATCGCTGGCCAGCACAGCAACCCTCCATCGCTGGCTGTACGACAGCCCCCATCCACCGATCACTGGCCCCCCGGGCACCTCCCGATGTTCCCCCCACCCCACCTCGCCACCCCAATGGCCAGCCCCGATCAGCCCCTTCCCTCCCTCTAGCACTGATCCCCAGTGCCGAGTAGCAGCAGGACAGCCTACTCACACTAATCTCCCCCCCCCCTCTGGCCCCGCCCCCTTGGCACTGTCCAATGCCCGGTGAGCAGCACCAAGGTGCCCCCCTGGGCTTTGCCCCTGGGGCAGTGCCAGGGGGCCAGGTTGGCAATGCCCAGGGGGCAATCCCCCTTACCCTCTGGGGCACTTCCATGGATCCTTTCACTCCAGCGGTGTTGGGCCGCCAGCTCCCGGCCAATTGTGCTGCTGGGAGAATGCCCCCCCACGCCCCCTGCAATATGTTTACAGATTGTTTTATCCACTGACATTGCAATTGAAGGAAAAGTGTAAGTAAATTCAATGGTTATATTCACTTCAGGTCTTGTATAAAGAAATATCTTCAAATATCCTCAACCTTTTTTCCCCAAAGTCTTAATAGCTTTATCCTCAATTTTTAATGCAGTTTTGCTTGTTAATAATTTGTATCTTTGTGACTCACTAGTTATCTCTGGGCTGCAACAATGGGCCTGGAGATTGCTGCACTTTGCCAGCACCAGATGTCTGAGTTACTTGTGTATTAGGAATTAATTCGCTGAAATGAAAGGCCTAATTAATTTAATACCCAGTCACTGCTGAATTATGAGCCTTTAGCACTCGTTAAATAACCCATATAATTCATTGCTAAACTTGGCAGCGTATCCTGCTATTTACAGACTCTATGCACATGCTTAACTGTTAAAATCAGTGTAATGATGAATTGAATTAGCAAAATGCATGCTGGAACTTGAGTTAATGTGTTGCATTCAACAATGCTGGCTGTTTCATCTCCACTTTTTCTCTCAAGTTTCTTATTGTCTGATGTGGATAGTTTACAGTTGTACATTCACAATTTGAACAGTACCACCACACTGTCATAGGCAGCTGATTGACAATATTTCTAGTCATGGTTTTACATAAAGATTCTGCATTTCAAATCTTTGACATATGGATGTATATAATTTTTTTTAATGTTATGTTTTTCTTTTCCATCTGAAGCAGGCTCTGAAGATTGGAAACATCTCTATTCTCCACAGAAGGAAGCGATCATTGATAGCTCCTCCCATATCGTTCCCTGAGAATCAAAGAGGGCCGTTCCCAAAAGTCATTGGACGGGTAAGAGTTATGGCAATTGTTTTTTTTTTGCTGATTTGCATTCATAATTATCCATCTGTTCAGTGAACCGGTAGCCCAATTCACTTTAAGCAGATTGAGTTTACATTGAACGTGACTGTATCACTAATTTGAATTCATGGGGGTAGAAGTTGTATAAATTTGAGTGTGAATCAAATAGCACCCAAGGACTGCCACACCGAAGCTGACAAACAAAATGGCCGCAGAAACTTGATCCTCTTGCGTCTCTAGGGTGTGAAGGGGATGCTGGGAGCATTAGTCCAATTGGGCCTATACCCTCTGAAGTTTAGAATGAGAGACTGAGAATGAGAATGCAAAACTTTGAAAGGCTTGGCGGGATAGACACTGAAGGATTGCTTCTCCTTGTCAGGAATCTGAACATGGGAGCACAGTCTTAGGAGAAGGGGCTGATCATTTTGTGATCAACTGTTGCAGACTGGCATATTCCGAATGTCCAGCACCGCATACTAATGGATGCGCTGAGGCAGCCAAGGCAATGGTTTAATAAGGAAAGGTCACTGTCTAAGAGGCTCCCAACATAGAAGGACTGGAAACTGTGTAAACCAACCCCCCCCACCCCAGCTACAAGAACCAGTGTAATGACATGTAATGCGGTTGTACATTGTAAATAGTAACCTGTAATGGCAAGTGTAGAAAGGCACCTCGTGTGCTGTCTTGAAAGTAAATGATCAGTTTAACTGTTATGATGTGTACTTTTCTGAATAAAGGGGAAAATGATTTGGGACTGAGATGAGAAATTTCTTCTTTCGGAATCTTTGGATTTCTTTATCGGAGAGGGGTGTGGATGCACCATCACTCAATATATTTAAAGCTTAGACAGATTTTTTATCAGTCGGAATTTGGGATACAGGGAACAAGCAGTAAAATGAAGGTGAGGCAGAAGATTAGCCATGATCGCAATGAATGATGAAGCAGGCTCAAGGGGCTGGATGGTCTACTCTTGTCTACTTATTCCTCTCTCTTTCTATTTGTATGTTCTTAAGAGGCAATGCTTGATTCAGATGAAAGTTGGTTCCATGGATGTTAGTGCTGGTCCTGTAGTAAACCCTGGAAGGGGAGGGGAACAAGAAGGTGGACAGTGGTCACGCATGATCCAGTTTAGCAAAAATTTCTGAAGTGGGTATCAGGTCAGAGTCTGGCATTTGTTTCAGGCAGGAACCTAACATATTTCCTGTGTGTTTTGGTCACGTGTTTTCAGTGACAAATATTGGCAGGTTGTGGGTCTTACTTTGTGTAGTCGGGCAAACCCAGGGAGTGTGGGCTGCAGCAGGAGAGAAATGTATGGAAAGGGTTAAATGGATAACACTGTAGTATCCACACTCACTGCAGGCAGACAGGATAAAATACAAATATCTACATCTCAGGTGGCACTAAAACAGTCACACCCCAGGTGAGATTGTTCCAAGGTCACAGCAACCATAAAAGAAATGATATCATTTATCAAGACTCCAAAAAGTCTAGAGGAACCATTGTGCCTCTGAAAACTAATCTAGTATCCGGGAGATGGGACAACGAACACCCCATCAAAATTAGTTTAACAAACACAATGCTTTGATATTGTGAACAGGTACAGAAGATGTCCAAAAAATGATTAAAAGCTAAAGAACACAAGACAATGAAACCACATAATGTAATCAAAAACAGAACTGTAACCAATTAAAAGTAACTATGATGACCTGATGTAAATGTAACACTTTGTAATGTAAAGAAAGGGGTATATGAATCTGTAAGAGCCAATGCTCAGTAAAGTAGCTCGGGAGCAAGCTGTAGTTACAGCCACGAGTTCTACTCTCCCTCATACATGTTGAATAAAGTGTTTTTTGTTGAAGTTCTACACTGTCTCGGAAGACTCAATTCATTCCCTCCTATACTTTGTGCCCAAGAAATGGATGAAGCTAAGATAAACTTCAATTGCCCTCTCCATTTCTTCTAAGGCTACAATGGGCATGAGGAATTTAACAGTTGGACCAAATAGTTAGGAAATTTGCATCTGTCGAAACAAGTAACTTTGCTGATGAAAAACATGTTCAGTTTGATCGTTTTCGTGACGATTGCAGAAGAAGCATACCCTGTGATTACTGGTGTTACATCATATATTTGTGTTCTCAGCAGCAGGCAGTAAGCTGAGTGTGGAGGACTGGTTGCCTGTAACACAGCCGTCCAGTCAAAGTCAACGGAAAAGAAAACGAGGCAGGAAGTAATGGGTGTACTATCCACAATGACAAGTTTACTGTCCATTGTGTAAGGTTCAAATCTCCCCAACATAATATAATTCAGCCTCTCAAATGTTCATGCTATGTTCTATGGCTAGCCGCATTGGTGGCATATCTTATTGCATTGGCTATAAATTTGTTTCCACCTGCCCAGCTATGTTATTTAATTCATAAATACTTAGTGGGTTACTCATGAGTGGGGAATATTTTCCATTAGTGCTGCTTCCAGCAAAATTGTAAGCTTATTCTTTCAAGACTTCCTCTACCAAGCATTCAGTTTGCAGTGCAATCTTTCTCTCATTCACTGCTCAGGCTATTATTCAGTCTTTTTGTGATCTTGGTGCATGTTTTGCATAAAGCTGGCATTTACAGACAAAACACTGCTGCTGCTGAAGTGAATTTATCCATTTCCTTAATTCAGCATTTTATTTACATAGCAGATGGTGTGTGATTTTAGAAGAAAGAGATGCATCATCAAAGACATACTTCAGTACTTACTGGAACAGAGCTGGGTTACAAACTAATTAACAACACCTTGCATTTATATAGCACCTTTAATGCAGAATAACATTCCAGAGCACTTCACAGACGTGTGTGCACGTTGAGCCAATGAAGGAGAGATAAGGAATGGTAAAGAAACATTTTAGCAAAACTAAAGGCAAAATACTGCGGATGCTGGAATCTGAAACAAAAATGGAAAATGCTGGAAAATCTCAGCAGGTCTGACAGCATCTGAGGAGAGAGAATAGAGCCAACGTTTTGAGTCTGGATGACCCTTCATCAGAGCTGAGGTCAAGGAAAATAGGACAAGATTTATACGGTGATGTGAGGAGAGGACACATTCCAATCCATTAATAGACGCTATTAGCACCATTCCCAGTCTCTATCATTAATATTTACTTTCCCTTTGTCTATGTCTTTCCATCTATTACAGCCTCCCTCCTACCCTCACAGTGTGAATCTTGTCCTATTTTCCTTGTCTTAAACTCTGACAAAGGATCATCCTGACTTGGCTCTACTCTTCCTCCACAGCTGCTGTCACACCTGCTGAGATTTTCCAACATTTTTTTGTTTTTATTTAAGCTGAAGTTTTCGCTTTGAGGAGATCAAAAATCAGGCAATGGAGGTAGATTATTCAATCCTTTGAGCCTGTTCTGTCGTCTGGTTAGATCACAGCTAGTCTGCACCTCACCTCCTTTTATCTTCATCTGCCCCATCAAATTCCTTTATTCTTTTAAGCACCTCAGTTAAATCCTTCCTCAACCTTCCAAATTCAAGAGAATACATACCATGTTTATGAATCCTGCGGCATAATTGAACCATTTTAAGCTCCAGTGTCAGTATGTGCTGTTCTCCTGCCAAGGGAATTATATATTTCCTCAGGTTTGTGGGCCAAAGATGAACACAGTGCACCAGATAGATCTCATCATGGTCTGTGCAACTGAAGCATCATTTAAAAAAAATTCCTTCTCTCCTTGAGGTGAATATTTAATTTGTTTTTTTTATTATTTTTCCCAGCTTTGTACTTATATTCCAATCTCCTTGCAATGAAGGCCAATGTGCTATCTGTCTTCCTAATTGATTGCTGCACTGTATGCTAACTTTGTGCATTCTTTGTATGAGGACACCAAAGTCTCTTTGAGCATTGACACTTACATTTTCACACTTGTAAAAAATATTCTGCTTTTCTATTCTTATGATCAAAGTGAATAGCTTCACACCTCCCTATGTAATACTCCATCTGCTATCTTGTTGCCCAATCCCTTAAACTTGTCTATATTTCTGTGCAGCCTCTCTGTGTCCGCCCCACAACTTGCCTTCCTAGCTAGCTTGATAGCATCAGTACACTTTGATACATTTCTCTCTATCTCATCATCTAAGTCATTAATATAGATTGTAAATAGCTGAGGCCTCAACACTGATCCTTGCAGGACTCCACTATTCACTGCCTGGCCACTTTAAAAAGCCCCATTTCCATCCAACATTCTCTGCTTTCACTCAATTCATGAATACTCAACCCATGCTAAAATATTCTCCATAACGAATCCTCATTTTGCCTATTAATATTTAATGTTATCAAAGTCTCTCACCATTGAGAAAATATTCCCATCCGTCTTCTTTAAATCCAATGTGATCACCTCAAATGAGGCTAAGTGAGTGCCAGTGAGGCTAAGAATAGGGAGTTAGTACAATTGAATGCTTGGCTAAAGGACTGGTCCAGGAGGGAAGGCTTCATTTTCCTAGATCAATGGGAAGTTTTCAGGAGAGGATGGCACCTGTACGAGAAGGACGGGTCACAACTAAGTTGGAAGGGCACGAATATCCTAGCTGGGAGTTTTGCTAGTGCAGTTCGGGGGGGTTTAAACTAGTATGGCAGGGGGGTAGGGATCAAAATATTAGGTCTACAAGTGTAGAGGCTGGGGACGAGCTTGGGGCTGGGACAAGGCTGGCAAAGAAGAAGAGCACTCTGGGGGAGGATGACCTGACTGGGCCTGGAGGTCTGGAGTGCTTATACTTCAATGCAAGGAGCGTAGCAGGTAAGACAGACGAACTTAGGGCCTTAATGCTCACAAGGAATTTGGATGTGGTTGCGGTGACAGAGACTTGGTTGAAAGAGGGACAGGACTGGCAGCTGAATATTCTGGGGTACAAGTGTTTTAGGCGAGACAGAGGAGGGGCCAAAAGAGGTGGGGGAGTAGTAGTATTAGTTGGAGAGCATATTACAGCGGTGCAGAGGGAGGACAATTCAGAGGGGTCGTGTAACGAGTCACTTTGGGTGGAGCTTAGAAACAGGAAGGGCGCAGTCACTATGTTGGGGGTATACTACAGGCCCCCCAACAGCCCAAGGGAAGTGGAAGAACGGATATGTCAGGAGATACTGGATAGGTGCAGGAAAAATAGGGTTGTTGTCGTGGGAGACTTCAATTTCCCTGGTATAGACTGGAAATCGCTGAGAGCTGGGACTCTGAATGGGGAGGAATTTGTAAAATGCGTACAGGAGGGTTCTTTGGAACAATATGTAGATAGCCCGACTAGAGAGGGGGCTATACTGGACCTAGTACTGGGGAATGAGCCCGGTCAGGTCTTCAAAGTTTCGGTAGAGGAACATGTAGCAAATAGTGACCACAATTCTGTTAGCTTTAGGATAGTGATGGAAAAGGATGAGTGGTGTCCCAAGGGTAAGGTGTTGGATTGGGGGAAGGCTAACTTTAGTGGGATTAGGCAGAAATTAGCAGCTCTTGATTGGGAGAGGCTGTTTGAGGGTAAATCCACATCTGGCATGTGGGAGTCTTTTAAGGAACAGTTGTTAGGGCTACAGGACAGGCATGTGCCTGTTAAAAAGAAGGATAGGAAGGGTAGAATTCGAGAACCGTGGATAACCAGGGAAATTGAGGGACTGGTCAAAAAGAAAAGAGAGGCGTATGTTAGGTCCAGGCAGCTAAAAACGGAGGGAGCTCTGGAGGAGTACAAAGAAAGTAGGAAAGAACTCAAACGGGGAATTAGAAGGGCAAAAAGGGGTCACGAAATGTCCTTGGCAGACAGGATTAAGGAGAATCCCAAGGCATTTTATTCATACGTTAGGAACAAAAGGGTTGTCAGGGAAAAAATCAGACCTCTCAGGGACAAAAGTGGGGACTTATGCTTGGAGCCCAAAGAAGTAGGGGAGATCCTAAATGAATACTTTGCGTCGGTATTCACAAAGGAGAGGGATGTGTTGACTGGGAGTGTCTCGGAGGGGAGTGTTGAACCGTTGGAGAAAATCTCCATTACAAGGGAGGAAGTGTTAGGTTTGTTAGAGAATATAAAGACTGACAAATCCCCAGGGCCTGATGGAATCTATCCAAGGCTGCTCAGGGAGACAAGAGATGAAATCACTGGGCCTCTGACACAAATTTTTGTCTCTTCACTGGACGCAGGTGAGGTCCCAGAGGATTGGAGGATAGCTAATGTGGTCCTGTTATTTAAGAAGGGTAGGAAGGATAACCCGGGTAATTATAGGCCGGTGAGCTTGACGTCCGTGGTGGGGAAGTTGTTGGAGAAGATTCTTAGAGATAGGATGTATGCGCATTTAGAAAGGAATAAACTCATTAACGATAGTCAGCATGGTTTTGTGAGAGGGAGGTCATGCCTCACTAACCTGGTGGAGTTTTTTGAAGAAGTGACCAGAATGGTTGACGAGGGAAGGGCCGTGGATGTCGTCTATATAGACTTTAGTAAAGCGTTTGACAAAGTCCCTCATGGTAGGCTGGTGAAAAAGGTTGGATCTCATGGAATAAAGGGGGAGGTGGCTAGATGGGTGGAGAACTGGCTTGGTCACAGAAGACAGAGGGTGGTAGTGGAAGGGTCTTTTTCCGGCTGGAGGCCTGTGACTAGTGGTGTTCCGCAGGGCTCTGTATTGGGACCTCTGCTGTTTGTGATTTATATAAACGATCTGGAAGAAGGTGTAACTGGGGTGATCAGTAAGTTTGCGGACGACACAAAATTGGCAGGACTTGCAGATAGTGAGGAGCATTGTCAGAAGCTACAGAAGGATATAGATAGGCTGGAAATTTGGGCAAAGAAATGGCAGATGGAGTTCAATCCTGATAAATGCGAAGTGATGCATTTTGGTAGAAATAATGTTGGGAGGAGCTATACGATAAATGGCAGGGTGTAGATACACAGAGGGACCTGGGTGTGCAAGTCCCCAGATCCTTGAAGGTGACGTCACAGGTGGAGAAGGTGGTGAAGAAGGCATATGGCATGCTTGCCTTTATAGGACGGGGCATAGAGTATAAAAGTTGGGGTCTGATGTTGCAGATGTATAGAACGTTGGTTCGGCCGCATTTGGAATACTGCGTCCAGTTCTGGTCGCCACACTACCAGAAGGACGTGGAGGCTTTGGAGAGAGTACAGAGGAGGTTTACCAGGATGTTGCCTGGTATGGAGGGGCTTAGTTATGAGGAGAGATTGGGTAAACTGGGGTTGTTCTCCCTGGAAAGGCGGAGGATGAGGGGAGACTTAATAGAGGTGTATAAAATTATGAAAGTCATAGATAGGGTGAACGGTGGGAAGCTTTTCCCCAGGTCGGTGGTGACGTTCACGAGGGGTCATAGGTTCAAGGTGAAGGGGGGGAGGTTTAACACAGATATCAGAAGGACATATTTTACACAGAGGGTGGTGGGGGCCTGGAATGCGCTGCCAGGCAAGGTGGTGGAGGCGGACACACTGGGAACGTTTAAGACTTATCTAGATAGCCATATGAACGGAGTGGGAATGGAGGGATACAAAAGAATGGTCTAGTTTGGACCAGGGAGCGGCTTGGAGGGCCGAAGGGCCTGTTCCTGTGCTGTATTGTTCTTTGTTCTTTGTTCTCTCTGTTCTTTGTTCAAATGGAGAAATAGAAAGGCAGAAGGAGATAACGAGGAAATGGGACTGATGTGGCTTACACGGATCCTCAAATAGTACGGCATGACGTGAGGGATGATATGTAAATGAATGTTGGCAAACTTATTCATTGGCCGGTATTTTGTGACCTTGCTTGGGTGAGGCTCATAAAATCTCACCCGAGGCCAATGGAGAATTCCGTCCGCAAGCTGCGCCAGTGCGGTAGTGGTGGTAAAATACCGGCTATTGTCTGTTGCATTGCAAAGTTCACGCCTTACAATGTATTGTCATATTTTAGTGCCAAAGTTTTTTTTCCATATCTCAATTTTTACCCTCTTTTCTGAATGCTAGAGTATGGTTCCATGTACCTCCAATAACCTAGCCACCCTTTAAGTGTGAGCTTGAGAGAGTTAGCATTAGCAAACTGGTTCAAGGGAGAAAGACATCATTGCCTGGATTAAATCTGTCCGTGTGGAAAGGAAAAAATGTCCCTGAGTGGGTTTTGTGTAACAAAATTCTATACCTATTTATATAGAACATGCTTTTGATCTTGGTATGCATGACGCACAGAAGAAGTCTCCCCTCCAAAGCCTGACATCCACTAATTGGCATATTCCAGAAGGGTGTGTTGGACAGCAATTCGGAGCCGTAACCAGCCTGGCTGGCCCAAAGAGCAAAGATCAATTGTAAAATCTCTGTTATTGCCAGCCGGTAATCAGTTAAGTCTGCATAAATTGCCGTTTAGCTATATGGAGCAAAATACCCTAACATTCCCTTTCACGCTGAACTAGCCTCTCATCAATGAAGAGAAGCTGAATTGTTATTTTCAATTCTCTGACCACAATAGGTGCAGAAGCAGATTAATGCTATAATAGTCAGATAGGTTTTCAACTTATCGCCCACATGGTAAACTGCTGATCTACTAAACTGCCTAATTTTCATCTCCATTGAAAATCTGCTCCCACTTCGCTGCAATCTGTCTCAAATAATATCTTCTGTTTAATCAGAGCGTGGTGTTATTGTAGTAGAAGTTAGGAATGATCAGTGAAGCAGTTAAAATCCATTCAGTGTAAAAGCCATTGTCACATTTTTAGGCATTTTCGATGACTTCCCAGCTTCAAACCTTTTCAAAGCGAAGCATAGAAAGGGGGCAATCACAGCGAACAGAGTAATGCTGCACTTGAAGAATAGCAGAATTCACTTTACAAGATGGATTTTGCATTATTGTTCACTGAATAATATTGCGTTTGAGATAAGATGAAGCAGAACAAAAGCAATTTGCCTGCCACTTGATTGGTGTTTGAACTTTGAGCTGTGCATTGATACTACAGTTTGTATTTTGTTTACTTATTATTTATTCTAGTTTGGCTGAGAAGTGGAAAATGATTGCACCACTTAGTGAGGCTGCAAAGAATTGTCAAGCTGAAGCCATCTCTCAGCAGTTGCTTTGTCTTGGAATTGCAATTTGGTCTTTGCACCAACTACATCCCCCTTTGGCTGGGAGTAAAGTACATTTTCACAATATTTACATTTCCTCTCCTGATTCCGTTCAAGTGCTAACGGATGTTATTGAGATTCCAGCTTAATATAAGTATTTCATTTTGCGCAGCGATGGCAGTAGATTCTTATTGAGGCCATTTGTACTCTCCCCGTTCACAACTGAGCTAAACGCTGCACATCACACCCACTATAGCAGGCAATTTTTTAACAGAGGAGAAAATCCAAACATGGAATTAACAGTTCATGTTCATTGAACTCTTTGCATCATTGATTTTGATTGTTCCAGGTGTACTGTATAAAGTTTAATACTCGCAACGATCGTGGAGGAGGTGTTGTTGCCTATCCTTACTGATTGCGGTCTGTGGGTTAGGAAGTCCAAGATCCAGTTGCAGAGGGAAGAGCCGAGCCCCAGGCCACAAAGTTTGGAGATGAGTTTTGTAAGAATAATGGTGTTGAAGGCTAAGTGCAGTCAATAGATTTGATTTGATTTATTATTGTCACACGTATTAGTATACAGTGAAAAGTATTGTTTCTTGCGTGCTATACAGACAAAGCAAACCGTTCATCGAGAAGGAAAGGAGAGAATGCAGAATGTAGTGTTACAGTCATAACTAGGGTGTAGAGGAAGATCAACTTAATGTGAGGTAGGTCCATTCAAAAGTCTGACAGCAGCAGGGAAGGAGCTGTTCTTGATTGGTACGTGTCCTCAGACTTTTGTATCTTTTTCCCGAGGGAAGAAGGTGGAAGAGAGAATGTCTAGGGTGTGTGGGGTCCTTAATTATGCTCCTGCTTTTCTGAGGCAGCGGAAAGTGTAGACAGAGTCAATGGATGGGAGACTGGTTTGCGTGATGGATTGGGCTGCATTCATGATCTTTTGTGGTTAATAGGAGTCTGACTGTTGAGCTATAGGAGTCTGTCTTTGTTATGTGGGTATTCCAAGATTGAGTGTAGGGCCGGGGCGATGGCATCTGCTGCGGACCTGTTGCGGCCATAGGTGAACTGAAGTGGATCCAGGTAATCTGGAAGGATGGAATTGATTCGTGTCATAATGAACCTTTTGAAGCACTTCATAATGATGAACGTCAGAGCCACCAGCTGATACTCATTAAGGCACACTGCTGGCTTTTCTTTGGTATCGGGATGATGGTCATTTACTTGAGGCAGATAGAGACCTCAAATTGGTGTTAAGAGATGTTAAAGAATAACCCCCATCTTGTCCACGCCGGGTCTGAGTGCTCATCTAGGTACCCCATCCGGGCCAGTCGCTTTCCGTGGGTTGACTTTCGAGAAGGCTGCCCTGATGTCTGCGGTGCTGACCTCGGACACTGGTTCGGCTGAGTCTTCCGGGGTGGAGGGCCTGCTGCTAGCCTGGGACTCTAGTTTGGTCTGCTACTGTCTTTTGGCATCTTTGATGGATCTCCATAAATCATATCTGGATTTCTTGTGTAGGCCAGGGTTGTGTTCCTAGTCAACTAACTCTCATAGTAGATTAGTTCAGATCTGTGTTGTTCTCTCTGACATTCTGGGGAATCTTACTGTAGCTGTCCTCCTAAACATCTAAAACATGCTGAATTTGTGGCCTCTATGGGCATGGATTATTGATTTTGAAATTTCAGCAAATATTCATTCCCATTTGCAAACAATGATTACGTATGATTTAATTAACAATCGCCCCTTCAGTATACTCGAGGATCATGAGTCTAGAGACAGTCCAATAATTTTAAGCATCAAACTGGAGGCCTCATGTCAATAACTTTGTTATCTGAAAATGCTTGAGACTCTAGTACTGTACATACTGAGAGCCTTTTTACACAAGTCAACATAGCACCAAATGTAAGATTTATTTTCAAAAATAAGACATTTCATTCCACAAATGTCTGCAACGATATTAATCATTGAAGTAATAAGAGTAGTGTTCATTATTAATGTTGCAAGCCAGTGGCTAGAATTTTCCCATTTTGGGATTAAGTCCTGTGGTGGGGGAAGAAACATGGAAGCGCACTGAGCTAGCCAGCCCAGGAAAAATTTTGGAGGCAGCCATAGGGGCTGCCAGATGCGTTGGCAGACTGTTTTAAAGGTCCACCTCGATGCAGTGGGGCTTTATCCCAGTTAAAGTAAAAACAAAAAGACACTCCAGCCCTCAACCTTCATGCCCCCTCATCCTCCAAACATTTCCCCATGCCACCTTGTGCTCCCCATCCACTCACTGTGGCTCCTCATGCCTCCTATGTCAAGCTATGCCTATCCACCACTATGGCCCTCCGGCTTCCCATGCCAAACTATGGTGCTCCCATGGCCACCATTGATCCACTATGTACTGTATAGCACCAACAAACCCTATAGTGAGAGTGGGATGTGTAAAAAAAAAGTTTTAAAAATGTAATTTATTTTTCCAACTCAAATTTTCCAATATTTCACAAATATTGGAAAAAAGAAGTAATTTCACTACAAACCAATAAAAATGTCAATCATCTGGACTCTTTGGAGTATCAAAAACAAAAGCAACAAACTCTTGAAATCAGTTAAAGTAGTGTAATCAAACTTACAGCAGAGATTGGAGAACCTGAACTCTCAACAAAACAATGCATTCCTTCTCCCACCAGTGTTTCAACAACAGTAATAGTTATCTGGGCTGTCAGCCAGGCATAGAAAATTATTATACGTGTTGAAACAGCTATGTCCCAGCTAAAGCAGTGTTTCATTGACAACTCTGGCTCTCTGTTCTGTTGGCAATTTCACAATGTTAGTTTACACAATGTTAAGTGGTTTCAAGCATTTTTAGTTCATGTTATTAATTCTTTAAAGGGCCGAGGTAATTTACACCCTGCAGATAGTGAAATAATCTTCCTCAAAGAAGGAAAAGGTTGTGAATAAATTACTCTTTTTAAAACATTTTTATACATCCAACTGTCACCATAGGGTTCCTTGGTTCTACGCAGTGTATGGTGGCCAATGGGAGGTTTAGTAGCTTGGCATAGGGCCCACAGAGTGTGAACAGAAGAGCAGTGCTTGACATATGGAGTGTGTGTTGAGGCTTTTTGGAACTTGCAATTTTGAAGGTCCCTCCATGCAGAAAAGGGTTGATGATTCCTGTGAGGTGCTGTAAGCTGCGCCTCTTTATTCCGACTTTGTTCCGAATTGCAGAGGGATGGGGAGGACTATCTCCACAATGGAACTGGCCATGTCAGGAATGCTGGATTTGGACTTTTGACAGGAATTAGCCCGTAGCCTTTAAAGGCACTCTGAAAAAAAATCAGACAGCCCGGGAATATGGTTCGGAATCCTGGAATCTCGACCTACCTGGCATTTCTAAAGGGCTCTCAAGTCATTCCAACTTGGTGAAAATCTAGATTAATATTCTTTCTGATTTGAGTTGGAATTATGGCATGGCTCTTGAAATTCTCTTTTCTGACAATTTATTAAAAATCTCAACAAATAAAAACCTTAATTTTATTTGGTGCCTAATGCAATAAAATGTCCCACGGCACTTTGTCAAAGTTTTATGTTACATTTGACATTGAGTCACAAAGGAGATATTGGGGCGAATTTTCCCATTCTTCCCACCACGGGAATCATTGCAGGTGAGGGGTGGACCATGGAAAGGTCCGTTGACCTTGGGGGGGATTTTCCAGTTTTGGGGTGAGCACAGCTGGAAAATCCCACCCATTAACTCAAATGACAAAAGGCTTGTTCAAAGGTGAAACACCATTCAAGAGGAGGAAAGATAGGAAAATAGGTGGAGATGTTTGGGGAGGGAATTCCAGAGCTTTGATTCTAGGCAGGCGAAGGCATGGTTGCCAATGGCGGAATGATTAAAATTGAAAATGCTCATGAGGGCAGAAGTAGGTGGGCACAGAGTTGTTAGGGGAATTGTAGGGCTGATGTAGAAGAGCAGCAAGGCCATGGAGTGACTTGCAAACAAGGAATGAGAATTTTCAAATTGAGGTGATGCTTGACTGGTAACTAGTGCAAAAGAGTGAGCACAGGAGAGATGGGTAAACCTGACTTGGTGCAAGTTATAAAATGGGCAGTGGTGTCCTGAATGATCACAAAGTTGCACTGTGCAGAGAGTGGGATCATGGTTAGAACTAAACAGCATGGATGAACAGATAAGCTGAGGCAAGGTTAAAGATGCTGTAATGGATGTGGAATTGCGTGGTCCAAGCAATGGCATAGAAGTTTGTGAGGAAACCTACCTCAAGGTCAACTATAGCATCAAGTTTATAAGAGAGAAGTACAATTTCGGACTATGCCACCCTTGGGCAATATGTAAATGAGGAATTGGAGGTGACCAAATGGGGGACAAACATGACAACGGAGATCTTTGGGGGACAGGCATAATAATGGTGAAGGAGAAGGAAGAGGAATCATTGCAGGTGATACTCTGGCTACGACCATATAGATGTGAATGAAACCAGGCAAGCGCAGTTCCAACTCACTGTACAATGATGGACAGTTGATGGTGCAAAATTATGTCATCAACTGTATGAAAGGCAGTACAGAGGACAAGGAGGGTGAGGAGGGAAAGTCTACCTTTGTCACAGTCATATAAGATGTCATTTGTGACTTTAAGAGCTGTGAGCCACAGAAAACCAAAATCGATAGAGGAAAAGGGCCAGCAGATTGGAGAGCCAGCATGAGCATGAAAGGCCGAATAGCCTTCTGAGCTTTAACCATCCATGATTCTATTCTCTGAATTGGATTCTTGTCTTTTCAGTTCTGGGACCTGGCTTTAGGTCTATCACATTCAAATCGGGTGAAAGCATCTCTTCACCTATATGAATTGAGATTGCACAATATCAAGATAGTTATCAAATGCCTATGGTTCTTTATGGACTATAGCTAATTATCTATTACCTAAAGATGTGTGTAATATAGGACAATGAGTAAATTGCCTGTAGATCGGGTGAAGTATATAGAAATTCCTTTAGGAAATCTACTATTAATTATTTGCTCCACTTTCTCGTGTCCAGAGCACAAAATTGTTTATAATTGACTATAAATTTACAATCCCACTCAGAGAATGGACAAGAATTGCTATTAAAATGATAAAATTTCACATTGGTCCAATAACAATGCATTTCTGCCATTAACATTAGTGCTCATTTTCAGAAACTTGACCTTACTTGAAACTAAGCTGCACATATTGTAAAGATTGTGGTTGTGCCTTCTGGGAAATTCTGCACAACACAAATTATTAACCGTGCCGAGAACTTTCAGAAAGATACAATTCTCTTGTCAATAAGTCTCTGTGTAATGTGTTACCCCACAGCATCACTTCACATAATCATGAACCAACTTGCTAAATGTTGTCCATTTACATCACTTACAATTCAAAGATTGACATGATACAGGCCGCATATCTATTAGCTAAACCTGACCTCCCATAATTCAATGTGATCCATAATTCAATGTGATTTTAACAGCTGTAATGGAGGTTTAAGATTTCTTTCATGTGCTCGACCATGTGTTCAAAGCAGAGCAAATAATTAATAGTAGATTCCCTAACAGGTAATTCACTTAACTTCTATACACTTCATCTGATCTACAGGCAATTTACTCATTACCCTGTATTACATACATCTTTAGGTAATAGTTAATTAGCCATAGAACATAAAGAACCATAGACATTTGTCTCCACTAGAGAGAGGCAATTGGTTATATAGCTTGAGGGGCACCTCTCTGGAGTCAAGGGTTAACACCAGAAGCATACATGTAACAACAATGTCAGATCATAACACAGAGAATTAAGAGAGACCTGGAAGGAGGAGAAGCTCCAACCTTGTGTCGAGGGCCAAATTTTGGAAATATGTGCTGTAAATAAAGAGTAATACTTCTGCAGTCTTGAACAGCATACTGTGGGAGAATATACAATCCCCAAAGTCCCCATCTCTACTCTGAACACGTTAAACATGATGACAGCAAGTGAAAGACCCAGCAAGGGTCTTTACAAAGAAGACACAAGGCTGGCAAGGAAATAAATCCTTGAGGAAGAAAAAAAGAAAAAAAATAAGATCCATTAAAACATTGGAACATTGCGTGAGCAAGCTGAAGCACAGACCTGGAGACTGGATAGTCGTGAGCAGAGCTTAGCAGAAGCATGGAATCCACATTATCACTCCGAGAACCATTTCAGAGTGCAGCAGCCCCAGAACTGCATCAATTGGAGGAAAAGGTACAGAACTGCATCAGAATTACACAAAGAAACTCAAAAAGACTAGGTCAGTACAATACTTCATGCAGCAGCACCTATCACTGATGATGTGATATCAAGGCAGGGAAGGTGATGAGACTTCAGCTTCTTGGAAAGAAGTCCTGCAAGCTTTTGACTTTTACTTCAGCCCCCACCAGAATTTAATCATTAAAAGGGCTCTACATTTAATAAAATTACGCAAAGACCAGGTGAAAGCAGGGATTCAATCCATCAGCAATCACAATAGACCGGCAGGGAACTGCGATTACAGAATCTTAAAGGATGAGCTGATTCACAACAGAATCATAATCAGGGCCAAGCATTATCAGATCTCTTACAGGCAAGTGAGGATTTAACACCAGCAAAAACCAGCGACGCCTTGACCCACGAATGAATAAAAAACAAATTGTTCGCGGGGAGGGCGAGATTCCATGGAGAAGGCTGAATAAGACTATTCCGTTTGTATGCCGTAAAAGAGAAAGCGTGCCAAAGCCTTAACCCACTAAGATGGGCAGCAGTGTGCCAGCCGCCATTTTGAAATGTCTGTGATACAGCGGGAGCAGACCGCATAAGTGTGAAGAATGTCCAGCAGGAGAAGCAGAGTACCATAACTGTGGAAAAATCAGCCACTTCAAAAAGCCACTCAACAACAGTGACAACCAGTGAAAAGAGAGTGAAAATTCCAAAACAGAGCCACACACGAGATGTGGAAGAACCACAAGCAAAATGGAACTAACCTTTCTTGGGGAGATAAATGATACTGAAAACAAGCATTTGTGTATTAAGCTGGAAGTGCATGGACACCCTACAGAGTTTAAACTCATTACAGGAGCAGGGGTTCTGTTTTATCAGATGAAATCGAATGGCTCAAGCAGATTACATTGCAGCCCTCCTTTATCAAATTACAAGATGCTGGTGGGGCAACTTTAAAAGTGAAAGGCCGGATCATACTGAAGCTGGAATATTAAAGGTCAAGCGATCCTTGAATCTCTCCATGTCATTCAATATCTGGAGCAGTCACCACTAAGCAGCAAGGCATGCTTAAAACTGAAATTAATCTATTAACTGGATGAAGTTGCCGATGAAAACCGCAGCAGTACAGTTCAAAATGAATTTCCAAAATTGTTCACAGGGCTAAGGTAGTTAAAGACTGAGTACCATGTCGCCCGATGAGACGATGCTAAAGCAATTTGCCTCTTTACGCCGAGGAAAGTCAGTCACCCAATCTTGGACAAAGTCAAGGGTGAAATTGAAATGATACGGCAGCACGGAGTTATTTCACTGGTCATCATGCCAACAAAATGGTGTTCAGGAATGGTCATGGTCCCAAAGCCAAGCAGCTCTGTAAGAATCTGTGGAGATTTAACTCAACTAAACAGCTTAGTGGAATGTGAGATCCACCCAATGGTTTCAGTGGATGAGAGCTTTGTCAAACTAGCCAATAATACTTTCATATCAAATGGGGTGTGAACAATGGATTTTGGCATTTGTCAAAATGGATGAAGAATCCAGATTGCTGACCACGTTTATATCGTAATTTGCTATTTGTTGTTCCAGTAGATTCCCCAATGGAATTATGTCCGCTCCAGAAATCTTCCAGAGAACAATATCCAACACTTTAAAAGACATGGAAGGATTTGATTTATTATTGTCACATGTATTAGTATACAGTGAAAAGTATTGTTTCTTGCACGCTATACAGACAAAGCATACCGTTCATAGAGAAGGAACGGTGAGGGTGCAGAATGTTGTATTACAGTCATAGCTAGGGTGCAGAGAAAGATCAACTTAATATAAGGTAGGTCCATTCAAAAGTCTGATGGCAGCAGGGAAGAAGCTGTTCTCGAGTCTGTTAGTATGTGACCTCAGACTTTTGTATCTTTTTCCCGATGGAAGGAGGTTGAAGAGAGTGTGTCCGGGGTGTGTGTGGTCCTTGATTATGCTGGCTGTTTTTCCGAGGCAGCGGGAAGTGTAGATGGCGTCAAGGAGGCTGGTTTGCATTATGAACCACGTGTCTTTTATGACCCTTTGTTGTTTCTTGCGGTCTTGGTCAGAGCAGGAGCCATATCAAGCTGTGATACAACCAGAAAGGGTGCTTTCTATGATGCATCTGTAAAAGTTGGTGAGTGTCGTAGTGGACATACTGAATTTCATTAGCCTCCTGAGAAAGTAGAGGCGTCAACATGCCGTACTTATTGATGCATGACTTCATGCATGGAGAGCATGATTGCAGAGTCAGAGCAGTCCTGAGAGTCTTATGGGATGCAGGCCTAACAGTGAATGCAAAATGTGGGTTCACCAAGCCTAGATCAATTTTCTCAGTCACATTGTGCAAGCCACAGGAATCACAGTTGATCTACAAAAAACAAAAGTAATCAGAGAATTTCCACAACCCAGGAACAAAACCAATTCAAAGATTTCTTGGAATGCTCATCCAAGTAGGCAAGTTCCTAATGAACTTAGCAGAGGTCAATGAGTCCTTGAGGCAGCTGTTGAAACAGGGACAACAGTGGTCCTGGAATGCGGACCAGCAAAATGCTTTTAAAAGGATTAAACAACTTTTAATCTCCTCCAAAATCTTGGCACAGATTTAGCACACGAGCCAGAATTACTGTTCACAATCACAGCAGATGCATCATCCACAGGTCTGGGGCAGTTTGTGCAAACTCCACACAGACAGCCATCGAAGGCCAAACTTGAACCCGGGTCCCTGGCACTGTGAGGCAGCATTGCTAACCACTGGGCCACTGTGCCGCCCCAAATCATGTAATCAGCAGATGCAATCATCCAATCCCTCAAAAGATTTATGCACCGCATGACGTCCCAGACATTATAGTGTCCGACACTGGGCTGCAATTTGCTAATGAACTATTCCACAATTTTGCAAATGAATATGGCTTTGTTCGTGTAATCAGTTCACCTTGCTTTCATTAAGCAAACTTAGAGGCTGCGAGAGAGGTATGAAAAGTTATGAAGAAATATTTTTAATTTTTAATTTATTAGTGTCACAAGTTGGCTTACATTAACACTGCAGTGAAGTTACTGTGAAAATTCCAGAATTGTCACACTCTGGCGCCTACCTGGGTACACTGAGGGAGAATTTAGCATGGCCAATGCACCTAACCAGCATGTTTTTCGGACTGTGGAAGGAAACTGGAACACCCGGAGGAAACCCACGCAGATAGAGGAAGAACATGCAGACTCTGCACAGACAGTGACCCAAGCCGGGATTGGAATCCGGATCCCTGCCGCTGCAAGACAGCAGTGCTAACCACTGTGCCAATGTGCCACCCTCGGCATGGTCTAGGTCTTCTGAGTTATCTGCATTTTCAATCTCCTACCCATTAGCTCTCCTGAGTCATCGATCCTCACCACTACAGAATGGTTTCTCAGTGTTACTCATGGTGTAGGAGATTAAAAAGCAGATTCTATCTCTGTCACAAAAATGCAAACTTAACATCACCACGAGAGGGTAAAACAGAACGAGGAAGAGCAGAGAAACAACCAGGCTTGGAACTTTAATTACAGGCATAGAGCGTGCGAGGTGCCATTGCTGAAACCAAGGGAGAGAGTATGGATCTGAGACTAACAGAAGAAAGGCACAAGCATTGAGAAAGCTCGACAACCAAGATAGTACAGGATCGACACAGATCAGGATATCCTAAGGAGAAACCATAGCTCCTTAATTGGAATGAAAGCTAATAGAAACTTGGGTTTACTGCTCAGATCCCAATGGAGCAGAAAGCAGAATGAACAAGCTCTACAGCCACACTGGCAAAGAACACTCACACTGGCAAAAAGGGAGTGTACAGAATATCCTTGACCTCAATGGGAAATTAGAACAAGATCAGGGATATTGATCAAGGCACCTCAGGGACTAACCCCCTGAAGTCTTATACTTTTGGGGGTTATGTAGGCAGATATATATATATGTGTTAGGGATTAAGACCTGGGGGGAAATGTAGAGGAAAGAGTTAACACCAGAAGCATACATGATGTAAATACGATGTCAGATCACATGACTGAGAAGTAAGAGAGATCCGGAAGGAGAAGCTCCGACCTCTTGTAGAAGTCCAAATGTGTAAATACTTGCTGTAAATGAAGAATAATGGGTTGGAGAAATGACGGACATAATTAGCATACTTTAAAATAAACAATCCTCAAACACCTCCTGAACTCGACCTCAACCACACAACAAAACACACACTATATCAAATGTAGAGCAAGGTAAGGAGATAGGGATCCATGAACTGCTACAGCCAATACAGGGGTTGAACTCCCACTGTGTGCATCATTCTGCACCTCACACCAGTCAACTGAATTAACCAACATCCTTGGAGTGATACAAGAGTGTAATCTTGGTCCAAACCAAAGTCTTATCCGAGTTTTACTCCTTTTAGTTATTACGCCAAGTGTTCAAACCACAGGTGGAAGGCAAGCTGTAGTAGAGACGGAAAGAACATTTGTTAAATTATGAGCTTTTTATGCCGTTTATTCTCCAGACAGGCTTTTCAATGAGGTGATGTTATACTTCCTGCTAATATACCTTAATATGAACCAGCATCCAAAGAACACTTGTTCTTTCTAGAAATAACTACCTTTGTGTTTTCCCTGGGTGGGATTGCTAATCTTTACCAAATCGTAGGCAATTTTGTACCGTGAGCTATGTCGATTGGTAGTTCTGCTCATGCTGTACTGTGATAATTTTGCTTTGGACCCTTACAACTGCCGGAGTCTTTCTATCTGTGCAGACGAGAAGACATGACATCACATTAAAAATGAAGCTTCCATAGAAAAAATCACACTTTACTGGGTTTGTGTCAAGTCCTTGCCACATCTCATTAGCAACCATAGTAACGATCAGGCTGGCTGAGTGTGGAATGGCAAGAGATTCTGGAACAAAGGAGGAGAGCGCTTTCCCTCACACCTGCTGGTAGACACAATAATGAACAAATTACCCTTCAAGAACAAATTTCTTACTAATTGTCTGACTCATTAGATCATTAAGCTATATAATTCCTTAAAGATGTTATAAATTCAGACATCTGATGAATTTCATGTTTTAAAACGCACAAATTTATATTATACCTAATTGAGACCGCAGTTGGAGTGTTAAGCCATTGAATGATGACAACACAGAGGCCATTCAGCCCATCATAGCTGTGATGGCTCTCTGCAAGAGCAACTCAGTTCGTCCACTCCACTGCCCTTTCCCTATAGTCCTGCTAATTTTTTCTCTTCAGTTGCTTATTAAATTCCCTTTTGAAAATTATGATTGAATCACATACTTGGGTAGCGTGTTCCAGATTCTAACCAAATGTTTTTCCTCATGTCGCTGTTGGGGCGGCATGGTAGCACAGTGGTTAGCACTGCTGCCTCACAGGGCCAGGGACCCGGGTTTAATTCCAGCCTTGGGTGACTGTCTGACAAGAGTTTGCACATTCTCCCCGTGTCTGCGTGGGTTTCCTCTGGGTGCTCCGGTTTCCCCCCACGCCCCAAAGATGTGCAGGTTAGGTGGATTGGCCATGCTAAACTGTCCCTTAGTGTCCCAATATGTGTAGGTTAGATGGATTAGTCATGGCAAATGTGTGGCTTTACAGGGATAGAACAGAGGGAGAGGGCCTGGTTAAGATACTCTCAGAAATTCAGTGCAAACTCAGTGGGCTGAATGGCCTCCTTCTACATTGTAGGGATTCGATGGTCCTTTTACCAACAACCTTCAATTAATGATCTCTGGTTCTTGAGCCTTCTGGTAATGGGAGCTGATCTCTATCTACTCTGTTTTGACCCTTCATGACTGCGAACACCTCTTATCAAATCTCTCCTAACCTTCTCTGACAAGAACAATCCCAGCTTCTTCAATCTAGCCACTTCACCAAAGTCCCTCCTTCCTGGAACCATTCCTGATGTGATGTGGAATGTTCAGCCCCATGCTGTGTCCATGCTGAGTAATAAAGCTGTTGAAGCAGAGGTTGACAAGGAAACCAGAAAGACATGGAAAAACTGATGCTGTTGGGCGGCACTGTGGCACAGTGGCTAGCGCTGCTGCCTCACAGCGCCAGGGATCTGGGTTCGATTCCCAGCTCGGGTCACTGTCTGTGTGGAGTTTGCACGTTTTCCCCGTCTCTGCGTGGATTTCCCCCGGGTGCTCCGGTTTCCTCCCACACTTTGAAAGACGTGCTGGTTAAGTGCATTGACCCGAACAGGCGCCGTAGTGTGGCGACTAGGGGAATTTCACAGTAACTTCATTACAGTGTTAATGTAAGCCTTACTTGTGACTAATAAATTAAATTTACTATTTAGTTTTGGGGGAAATTAAGGGGTGATTTAATAGAGGTGTTTAAAAAGATGAAGGGATGAGGTGAGCTAAATAGAAATAGCTTGTTACCAGGAATTGAAGATTCAGAGTAGGGAGAAGATAGATGTATCATTGAATGTGAGATTCAGGTCTGTGAGCAAGGAAACATTTTTATTCAGAGGGTTGAGGGGCCATGGAATAAGGAACGTAGACACAGGAGTAGACAATTCAGCCCTCCAAGCTTGTACTGCCATTCAGTCAAATCTCAACTGATATGAATATTATTTCTATCTCCCTGCTTTGCCTCCATATCCTTTTATTAATCCTGGCTGTCAAAAATCTAATGATCTCATTTTAAAACTTATTAATTGAGCTGGAACATACTGTTTTCCTTGGAGACATTTCCACATTTCCAGTATTCTTTATACAAGTAATGAGTTTGCAACGTGTTTCTGAGTGACCTGGCCCTGTTTTTAAGGTTATGGCAAGGAGTTTGCATTTTGGCTTGGGACCCTGATGTCAGGGGTCAAAATTCAGGTCCCGACCTTGCCCTGTTGGAAGCAGTCACCCAACATCACTTCTGCCTTAATTGGCCAATTAGTGGACAGAGGGCATGTTCACTGTCTAATCGAATCGATTATTACAGCAAAGTTCTCAAAGGAACTGTAAGCAATAGTGTCAGTCATGTCAATTACAAGGGGGCACAGATTCAAGGTGAGAGGGGGAATGTTTAAGGGAGATGTGCGGGGCAAGTTTTTCAAACGGAGTGGTGGGTGCTTGCAGTGCGCTATCAGAGGAGGTGCTGGAAGCAGGCACATTAGCAACATTTAAGAGGCATTTGGATGGGTACATGAATAAGGAGGGAATAAAGGGACATGGACTAAGAAGGGCAGAAGGTTTTTTTTTGTTTAGTTAGGGCATCATGACTGGCACAGGCTTAGAGGGCCGAAGGGCCTGTTCCTGTGCTGCACTTTTCTTTATCCTTTGTTCTTTGTTCAGTATACCAGATGTAGAACATAGAACATTACAGCGCAGTACAGGCCCTTCGGCCCTCGATGTTGTGCCGACCAGCGGTACCAATCTAAAGCCCCTCTAATCTACACTATTCCAATATCATCCATATGTTTATCCAATAACCACTTGAACGCTCTCAATGTTGACGAGTCCACCTCTGCTGCAGGCAGGGCATTCCAGATGTGGTCGAAGTAGGATTTTGGAGTGCTGTAGCTAAGCATTTACATTCCTTTACACTCTAGTCCTCTAATTGTAATGGTCAACAATTCTTAATACCATTTTGATTTTTTTTGTACTTGACATGACATTTTGGTGATCTATGTACATGCCTCCTAAATGCCTTTGTACCGCGCTATTCTTATCTTTTCATCTTTTAAGCGAAACTCACGCCAGTCTTTCTAAGGTCCATAGTGGATCACTACAACCTGTGTTGAAATTGATCTATCCATATCTATTTATAATGTTGAGCTCCTGTCTAGACCACTTATGGTGTCACTTCTTTGTGTCATTGGCAAACTTGGAGATATGGTTCTTTGTTGTGTTATATAAGTTCTTAATAATGATAATGAATAGTTGAGTGCCATCAATGAACATTGTGGGGCACCACAAGCCACTTTCTTCCAATTTGTGTACATACCTATTACTCCTACTCTTTGTTGCCTTTCGCTAACCAAGTCAACACCTTCCCTTCAATTCTATAAGCTTTAATTTTAGTGAACAAAATGTTAATTTTATATGTATTCCTATCAAATGCTTATGGAAGTCTATATATTCTGCATCCATTAACATTTCCCTGTCCACTATATTAGTTAGTTATTTCCTTGAAAACTTTAGCTGTTCAGTTGGTGGTTGGCATGGATAACATGTCAACATTTGCCAGATAGTTACATGGAGATAGAGAGGGTGATTTTCCATCCTCGCCACGCCTGGTGCAGATCGCGCCAATTCCAGAAAATAGCATGCGAGCCTAAAAAGAGGTTTCGTACCCAGCGCCAAACAGTTTGCCATCATTCTGTCCCTTGCGAATGGTGCAAACCAGATCACACCCAGAAGCATATTTAAAGTAGTCATGAAGAGGGACCCACTGGGAGGGCCTCAATGCCCTGATGCAGGTGATCCATGTCAGGGAGGGGGTGGGGGGGAAACGTGATGAGACGGGTGAGGAATGAAGGGGTGAAAATTCTGCCCACAATCTGCAGCACAGAAACAGGACATTTGGCTCAACTGGCCTAGGCTAGCGTGAAACAGGAAATGTTTGAATCACTCAGCAGGTTTTGCAGTATCTGTAGTCAGAGAAGCAGAGTTAACGTTTTTGTCAGAACTGCCAATTTCCAAAATTTTCTGTTTTTATTTCAGATTTTCTGCATCTGTAGAACTTTATTCTAGACTATACTGGTATCTGTACTCTGCACAAGTCTCCCCCCCCCCAATGCTCTTCCTCTAATCAGCATAAATCTCTGTTCCTTCTTTTCTCCAACGTTTATCTGCACCAATGCCATTTGCCTCAGCTACACCCGATGGCATCAAATTCCGCATTCTTCCCACTCTGGGTAAAAAGATTTCTGCTGAAGTCAGGAAGGTTCTCCATTATTTCCCAATGCTCAACCTCTTGCCAGCTCCGACTGTTGATAAATTCTTGAATTACGTAGATAAGTGGTTGAAGGAATGAGCAGTAAATAGGAAAACAAAATTGTCATGTGGGATTAGGATTTCTGCCCGCGAGGATGATAAATAATAACATAGGCTGATTGGCGCATTTCATGTTGCAATTTCTATGTAAACCTCATCCTCCACTATTATACAAAAGTAACCTTGCCTAGCGCGATAAGGATTTCATTTTAATAATTTAAGCTTTTTCTGAGTTGTCACCTGTTGTTTTCGGGTTGCATGCGTATTACGCACTCAACATGAATCTGTGTAACGTTTTCTGTATTAATCCACCGGTGAAACTCACAGTTGTCCTCTGGTAATATTGGTGTGGGATTCAGTCAATTTTGCAATACCACATGTGGAGCTGCCAGTACCAATCAAGCTCAAAGCTGTGTAATATTTGGCATGCTGTATGCCAGCGTGGCTGCCAGCAAGGTAAGTCCTGGAGAGGGATGATTGTGGGTGAGACCCAAGGTCGCCACTGTACTTATTATTCTTGTGGAGCACAGAGCGCACACCTGCTCTCCTGGCCCCACAAAAGCCTTTTGAACTTGCAATTTTTGATCCATTTCAGAAGTACCACAAAATAAACTGAGCTGAAGTATGCTCAGCATGGTCCAAGGTGCCACCCATTTGCCTGCCAAAATGGGGGAGGTGATGATCTAGTGGTATTATCGCAAGACTATTAATCCAGAAACTCAGTTAATGTTCTGGGGACCCAGGTTCAAATCCCACCATGGCAGATGGTGGAATTTGAATTCCATAAAAAATATCTGGAATGAAGAATCTACTGATGACCACAAAACCATTTTGATTGTTGGTAAAAACCCGTCTGGTTCACTAATGTCCTTTGGGGAAGGAAATCTGCCATCCTTACCTGGTCTGGCCTACCCTACGTGTGACTCCAGAGCCACAGCAATGTGGTTGACTCTCAATTGAACTCTGAATAATGGCAACTAGGGAGGGGGAATAAATGTTAGCTAGCCAGCCAGCGAAGTCCATGTCTCAAGAATAAAAAAAGTGAAAACTAGAATCTTGGGTTCTAAGACATTGATTTGCATCCCACAATAAAATAATTGTGACCTTTCCACATGGTATTGACTGGACCAGGGTGGGGAACAGGGCAGCAAGTTTTTGAAGGGTTATGCTGCCATATTTCTTCATGGCAGAGTCAGTGAAAATCTTTCCTCAATATTTCATTACATTTGATCACTGTGCAATTATCTGAAAATAACTTCTCATTGCTGTAAAAAAAAAATTAAGTTTGGCACTTCATGTCCTTTCAATTTTGAGCAATTTGGATTTGAACCCCCTGAAGACCCCACACCCTAAGGGACCTGTGTGGGGAGAATCAGTTTGAGGAACTTTCTAGCAAGACCCATGTGGGACTGGGCTCAGAGAATAAAATCCAACCAATTTTGGCTATAATTTCAACCATATTCACAGAAGTCATGGGGATTTTAGTCTGAGAAATGTCACTCCGATATATTTGAACCTGTTGTTTGGAGAATGGACCTTCGGCTTATTGCTGGGCAAAGTAATTGGAGCTTTATTCAGAAGCTGCTTGGAGGCTACCACTTTTTGCTTAAGCCAATACGAAAGCTCGGAGAAGGGTTTGGAATAGTGTAGAGGTTAGGATCCTTTCCAATATCATTTGAAACTGGAGCAATCCATATAAATTACAAAGACACCTCATTCTGCTAGATCCTATTTGCGGTATGTGATTGCTTTGTGAACAAAATGTGACTTCCTTAAACAAGCCTTTTGTTTGATAAAATGAAATTTTGCTTCCTGGCCCTTTCCTGAACCAAGAGGCAGCATTTTTCAATTGGTTGATTGAATTGTCAATTAGTACAATGATGGAGTTTTGTTGTCTTTGCCGTGAGAAATCAGAAGGGTCTGATCCTGAACCTGCACCGAACCGCTGAGTGCTTGACAACCATGCTGAGTACCTGAAAGCGGAATATGCTCCAGTCACCAATACTAATGTCACAAAGTACAGATCAATATTCTATGCTATGCTTGACCATGATGTCAAGTAGGCTAGTAATCTGTTCCAAGACCTCTGCCAATTCTCCTTTGTAGTCATCTGGGAGAGGGGATGTGGTTAAGTGGATGCATAATAGACGCATTCTTTATATTTACCCTCTTCTTTGTGGTTTAATGCGCCTCTCCTCTGATAAGTACTGTTGTTAAATGGCACTAAATAGAGTAAGGAATTCACTTTGAGGGAGTAGGGGAGAGCCCACATCCACCTACTTCATTCAGAATAATGTGTTAGTACCAAATCAGGCCATCCACTCTAACGCAATCTAATGGTCTATTACCTTTGGATATCGGAGTACTCACTTTGAAGAAAAACTTTTTCAATCTAAAATGGCAATTTTTGTAGTCGTTATCCAGCTTTGTGTCGCTTCACATGACGGAAGACACCCTCAAGTTTTCAAATGAAAAAGAATACTGAAATTTGGACAGATAAATAGAGTTAACACAGCTTGAAACCAAGAAGGTTTAATAAATTGTTCTTATTTTGTTAAAAAGAGGTCAGGGACACTGAACAGGAAAGTCTATCAATCATTGCTCTGCTTAACTGATTATGTACTGAATCAGCACAACAGATATCCAGTGAAGGAAATGCTTTGTTACTTCTTAAAAATGTTATTGTTACATAGCATAACAAATTGTATGCTCTGAATAATTTACTGTAACAAATTGAGAAAAATCATAGATTGTTACTTGAGTTGTTAAGGGTTGAGTAGTCTAAGAATTGGAAATTCCATGGAATTTAAGTTTATTTGTTAGTGTCACAAGTAGGCTTACATTAACACTGCAGTGATGTTACTGTGAAAATCCCCTAGTCACCACACTCTGGCGCCTGTTTAGGTATGTGGAGGGAGAATTTAGCATGGCCAATACACCCAACCAGCATGTGTCTCAGATTGTGGGAGGAAACCGGAGCACCCAGAAGAAACCCATGCAGAGACAGGGAGAGAATGTGCAGATTCCGCACAGACAGTGACCCAAGCCCAGGAATCAAACCCGGGTTCCTGACGGTGTGAGGCAGCGGGGCAAACCACAGGATTAAGAAAATTTAAATGTGTTTTAACATTGAGTTCTCTTTTTCCATGTGACATTATTACTTTCCCATGTGTTACAAAATTATTTTATGTGGCAGTCATAATTATTCTTCACATGTCCGGTTTTTTTCCTTGCGTTCTGTGAAAGCATGCTGGTGTGGCAATTATCAATATTCTTCACATGTCTGTTTCTTTTCCTTGCACTCTGTTAAAAAATGCATCAGTGTCTTGTTTATGAGAGGTGTGTGATCTTTGAAGTGATTCATGTGATGGTGCTTGTGATTCAGCATTGGAAAATTGTTAATCCAGTCTACAAACATTGTGATTAACATTTATGTGAAACATGTAAGGTATGTTCTGATTGCTAGAGGAAGCCTTGGAGGGCCTGAAACTATAGTTATTGCTGTTCCCAATTGGAACTTCTTTAATACATTGTTGTATTCATAAAGCCATGTGAAATGGATCAAATTCTGTATACACCTCCTTTATGGGAATTTCATCGCTCTGTAAGGAACTAAGACCTCACACTATAAGTTTTTAATTATATATATGCTAATTGCCATTTCTAAAATGTTGAAACCAAGAAAACATCCTCAGAATGGCTGAAACTATGAACATCTGCGACTACTGAACAAAAGAAGACACCTGGCAGTATTAGGAAAATGCACTCCTCGTTATCTCTGAAGAGGCACTAATGGCCCCCTGTGAAATGTACACCCCAACTGGAAAGAGAGCTGTACAAAGACCATCTGCTTTTAGTCACTCAGGCTGGCCAAAAGGAGATGAATCATCTGCTAAGAAAAAGACTCCTCAACCTTCCACTCAGTTCCTAATCATTGAGATTATTAACATTCTTTGCAACCCAGAAAATGGATGCACACTTTTACACAGTACACTGAAAGATCAAGGTGCATGTGCAATAGCGCAACCCTGCAGTCAACAGTCGGCTTCCCAATGAGAATAGACTCCGATCACTCTCCCTACTAGTGTGAATCACACTTTTTGTTTCTTTTTTTGCAGTAAGTGTCATATGATTGCGTCTGGGCGTGATTCCCATTTTCACGTTCGTTTGGCACTTTGAGGTTTTTGGTAAGCCCACCCCCATTTTCTTTCTAAATCGATTAAAATAAAAGTAACCATGAAAAATACAGGGTGACAATGATAAATTACATCTGATATCAAAGCTGATTTGTAAAACGAAAGTCCATCCCCTCTGACTGTGACTGTTCCCCCAAGTGCAAGTGTCCTAGGTTCCCCTCACCCAGGGCCCCACTGTTGACACCTCCAATCCCACCCTGTCAAACACTCTTCTCCCTCCCCCCCCCCCCCCCCCCCACCCTTTCCCTGGACACACTTTCACCCCGCTTCCTCAGACAATCCCTGTCACTCCCCCACCCCCCTTACCTGAACATGCTCCCCACCCTTCCCCTATGAAAGAAACCGACATGTGAAGAATATTTATAATCGCCACACAAGCAAACATTAACACGTACATGCCACTGATATACAGTTGCAAAACCGAACGTTTTAAATTCTCACAGTGGGGAGCTTCATGGGGGGTAAACTGGTGATGGAAAACAGGAGCTGGAATGCCCATGGTCTTGTGAGCAAAGGGGAAGGTGGTAAATGGTCCACCTTTCCAGATGTCAATTCAGCTATTTAACTGGTCGATGAAGGACCTCTTCCTGCAGGTAGTTTGCCTGTGGTGGGTAGGCTCTCTGCCACATGGGGAAACAACTAGATAAACTCTGGCAGCCTTTCAATGATAGGAAAGAGTTTTTACAACCACGAATAACTTAAAGGAAAAAGAACCACAGATAAAGATATCAGTTTCTGTGATTGCCGGAGCCGAGAAAGTCAGAGTCTTGTGAGGGTTTCTTCATGTCAGAGTTATAGTTCAGATAGGTTCAGCTAACTGAAGCAGTAGTTGCAGAATTTCTTTGAAGTTGATGGTGACACACCGAGATGCGTTCGTTATACAGACGCTTGGTCTGATTAGCAGGCGATGGTAGGAATTTTCCAGAGACTCAGGCTTTGAGGAGGTTTAGACTTCATTCAGTCTGTTGGCCAGCCTGAAATTCCGCTGTGGTGTTTGCAGACTAGAGATTAAACAGCAGACTGTGTTGTGAGTCTAGAAATGTGATGAACTTTCCAAAGACCCAGAAGCTTGGGTCATATGGTGTTGTCCATTGATGCGTTAGCTGCAGAGTAGCTAGCAGTTTCTCTGCCTTTGATCAAAATCCATTGTTTGCCTTCGGAGATAGATGATAGATGTGTGTGTGTCTACAGGATTAATGAGTTTTGATGGCCTTCCGTTTGTCATACAACCAAGCGAGGGAGACAGATCCCTTGTTTCGTTTAAATTAAAATTAAGTGCTGATTTAAACAATACAGGATCTCTTTCATGGCTTAGGGATATGATATTAAAAAAGTATAAGTGGTTAGCTAGGGCAAGAGTTGGGCCTATTTCGGACCCTAAGGGGAGAATCCTTACGTCGAGGCATAGGACATGGCTAAAGTATTAAATGAACAGTTCCCATTGTTTTCTCAAAAGAATCAGATGGTGTGAAGATTACACCAGTCAGAATAATTGGAAAAGATCATGTAAAAGAAATAGCATGACTGAAAGTTGATAAATCATTTGTTTGATTTTAACTCTTTTTATTTGATTTATTTTTGTCACATATATTAGCATACAGTGAAAAGTATTGTTTCTTATGTGCTATATAGAGAGAGCATACCATTCATAGAGAAGGAAACGAGAGAGTGCAGAATGCAGTGTTACAGTCATAGCTAGAGTGGAGAGAAAGATCAACTTAATACGAGTTAGGTCCATTCAAAAGTCTGAGGCAGCAGAGAAGAAGCTGTGCTTGAGTCGGTTTATGTGTGACCTTAGACTTTTGTATCTTTTTTCCGACGGAAGAAGGTGGAAGAGAGAATGTCAAGGTGCGTGGGTTCCTTAATTATGCTGGCTGCTTTTCTGAGGCAGTAGGAAGTGTAGACAGAGTCAATGGATGGGAGGCTGGTTTGCATGATGGATTGGGCTACTTTCATAACCTCTGTGAAAGCGCATGTGTTTGGAGTGGGTTAAAATTGGTATGTTGTTGAAGGAAACAAAGGTAGAAGTAGCATAGGAATTGGTTACAACCTTTCAATCCTCATTGGGTGCAGGAGTTGTATTGGAGCGTTGGTAATGTCATACCTCAATTAAAGAAAGGAAGTGGTGATAAACTAGGAAATTACAGGCCGATCAGTCTAACCTTAAAAATGGGTATGTTACTGGAAACAATTTTCTGTGATAAAATAAACTTTCATCTGGAAATTTTGGTTAATTAAGAAGTTTCAGCATGGATTTGTAAAGGCAAATTGTGTTGAATTTAATTGATTTACTTGAGATAACAGAGAAGGTTGATCAAGGTAATGCAGTTTACATTATGTCAATGGACTTTCACAAGATATTCAAAAAAATGCCACACAGGAAACCTGTTAACAAGATGGAAACTAAAGGATTTAAAGGGAAAGTGGCGATGCAGATGCAAAATTAACTCAGTGACAGGAAAGAAAGGGTGATATGTGTTTTACAGACTAAAAGGTCATTTGCATTGGTATTCCACAAGGGTTAGATTTGGGTCCATTACGCTTTTCAATTTTTATAAGCAATCTCGACTCCAGTGTAGGAAGCAGCATTAGAAGGTTAGCGGACGATACAAAATTTGGCAAAGTAGCAGGTAATGATGAGGATAGTTATAGGCTTCAGGATGATTTAGATAAGATGTTGAAATGGGCAGAAGCGTGTAGGTGGAGTTCAATGTGGTTAAGTGTGAAAGGATGCACTTTGGGAGGACTGATAAAGAAATACAGTATACTATAAATTATACAAATTTGGAAAGGGCAGATCAATAGTGACAACTTGGCCATATATATAAATCTTTAAAGTTGGCAGCTTAATATTATAAGGTGGCTAAAAAAGCACAAGTGTTCACATCATAAGAACATTAAAATATTAGGGGTGGATTATATGGCTCGCTCCACCATTCATCACAATCATTGCTGTTGTTTTGGCTCAAATCCACTTTCCTGCCCATTCCCCACACCCCCAAGGGACCAAAAATCTGTCTATCTCACCCTTGAAAATGCTCAACTATGAGGCATCCACAACCATCAGGGGTTCACCACCTTCTTAGTGAAGACATTTCTCATTCCAGTGCTAAATGGATGATTCTTTATCCTGAGACTTAGCTGCGGTGATCCAAATTCTGCAGCTGGGGGAAACAACCTCTGTCTCTACCTAGTCAATCCCCTTCAAAATATTGTACATTGAAATGCGATCACCTCTCATGATTCTACACTTCAGAGAGTATAGATCCAATTTACTCCGCCCTTGGGCAAAGGACAATCCTCTCATTTAAGTTTACTTGAGTTTATAAGTATGGGAATAGAATATAAAAGTGAAGGGATCATGGTAGAACTTTATAAATCACATGTTAGGCATTGGTTGGAGGATTAAGGACAATTCTGGGCACCATGAGACATGGCCTTCGAAAGGATACAGAGAAGGTTTACCGGGATGAAGGACTTCAGCAATGAAATACATTGGAAAAGGTTGAATGACCACTTTGGAAGAGAAAATGTGATCCAAAAAGGCTTTTTGAGATGAAGAGGAGGTGTTGATAGAGTAGGTATTATTCCCTCCAAGTGGGTCAATAAGTGGAGATTATTCATTTAAAATCATTGGCAAATGGTCTGGAGAAAAAAGTGTGCAATTGCCGAGTGACAGGGGACCAGTGACACACAGGGAAAGAAGTTTAGAGTGTGTATGCCAGAGAGGAAAGACAGGAGTTCTAGGCTGTAAAAAAAAAATATTGCAAGGCTGCTGGCAGACTGAATTTAGGAAACTCATGCATTTGTTCTGTAGATGAAGTAATAGTGAGTTTAGAGTACCATCCTGGATTTCTCAAGGAGAGATACCAGCTAGGGAAAAAAGCATCTGGTGAATGCTCATAAATCTGCCAGAAGAAAACTGTTTGCAGCGAGGTCAGCCCAAGGAGGAAGCCTGGGTACTTTGATAGTGGTAAATCTTCACTGGTCTTGATGCCTGTCAGGGTATTGTTTGGATAAAAGATACTGTGTGAGTTTCAATCGTGTTCTTATGCTTGTATTGAGATCTTTTTAATATTTTATCTGATGTAATATACTTCATTGTTTCCCCCTTTCTAAAAACTTATTTATGGGACGTGGGCATCGTGGGACTGGCCAACATTTATTGCCCAACGCTACCTGCCCTTGAACTGAGTGGCTTGGTAGGCCATTTCAGAGGACATTAAAGAGTCAGCCACATTGCTGTGGATCTGGAGTCACATGTAGGCCAGTCCCAGTGAGGACGGCAGATTTCCTTCCCTAACAAACCTTCATGAACCAGATGGGCTTTAATTTTATTTTTGGTTAAAAGTTCATCATCAATAAACTCCTGTGACTTTGTTCCGTAACTTTCCTCCGTGGCTTCTGAAAGGAAAAATTAGGACCTATCAAGTCAGGTTTCACTCTGGGATCTGACTTGTCCAGTATTAGCATCAGCTGGGATCGTAACACGAGCAGAAATTTGATAAATCATCCAACCAATGTTAATTCCCTGCCTTCCTAGTTTGAGCTGGGTGGGGATATAGGATAGGATTAAATATTTATCCTTTACAATTTTGTATGAGAGATGTCGCTGATGTTCTTCGGAGTTAGTAGTTCTGGTCTCCTCTAGCTATTGGAGAGTGCTTAATATTAACATTTGGAGGGAAGACACAGTCCTTTGTTGTCTTCACCATAATGAGGTTCAACATTTACCATGGAAGCTTGAATTAAAAAATCTCAGACTGTGGATGTGATTGGGGTTCAGTCTTACTTTACACTTAACTAATATAAAGTAAAAGTGAAGCAAAGTCACAGAATAAGGAATTGTAATTTTATGGAAGAGGAAAAGAAATGACAGATGTTTCCATGATTATATATCTCAGATAAAATTGAAACAAAAAAGAAAAAGTGAAACCAAAAAGCAGAACACTAGATCGAAGAGGTGAGAACTTCAAAGGATTTTTTTTGTCAGGTAACCTGGTGCAGTAATAGGTGAACAATTTTAATTAGTAGCTTGCAAAGGTGTCAGCAGTTGGTAGCACTCGCCTCTGAGCCAGAAGGTGGTGGATTGAAGTGGGCGGTGCTGTGGTTAGCTCCGCTGCCTCACAGCTCCAGGGACCTGGGTTCAATTCTCGGCTTGGAATTCTCCAATTCTCCACACAGACTCACTGTCTGTGTGGAGTCTGCACGTTCTCCCCATGTCTGCGTGGGTTTCCTCCGGGTGCTCCAGTTTCCTCCACAATCCGAAAGACGTGTGGGTTAGGTTGATTGACCATACAAAATTGGCCCTTAGTGACCTGGGATGTGGAGATTAGAGGAATTAGCAGGGCAAATGTGTGGAGTTGTGGGGACGGGGCCGAGGGTGGGATTGTTGTCGGTGCAGACTCGGTGGGTCGAATGGCCTCCTTCTGCACTGTAGGGTTTCTATGAGAACTCGTACTTCAGGGATTTAACATTGCAAGTCTGACATTCCAATGCAGACTGTCGGCCATCTTTGAATGAGGTGCTAAAACGAGTCCATATCTGCTCTCGCAGGTAGATGTAAAAGATCCCATTGCATTATTTTGAAGCAGAGTTGAGGAGCTATCTCCAGTGTCTTAGCCAATGATTATCCCTCAATCCAACATCACAAAAGCAGATTATCTGATCATTATCACTTTGATGTTTGTGGGAGCTTGCTGTGTGCCAATGGACAGCTGTGTTTCTGACAGGACAACAAAAATATTTCATTGGCTGTAAAGAGCTTTGAGACATCTGGTATCATGACTTTACATGACATATTCTTTACAGTAATTGATAGTTACTTAGCCCTCTTAAGGCTATCACCTTTGTCCTTTTTTAACGATGTTACTGTTTTTCTACATCTCAGTTGTGTTTTACCATGAGTATGTTATTCACTCCTATTGCCATGATCTGCATTAATTTTATGTTTAAAGCTTTTGAACTTCATAAGTACACTAGAAAGTTGATCTCTTTCCATAAGATCCAAATCTCACATCCTTACAAAACAATGCTCCAAACCATGCTCTTTATAAGTTGGTTCTTGGGTTCCTCGTTAATTTCCATTTGACAACCCGTCTTTTCTTACCAAACCTGGTCTTTCCCGTGGCTCTCCATGTCCTTATTTCTTTGTTGCCCTTTGCATCTCCAGGTGTTGGCAGGAATTTTCCAGTTGTTCACTCCCTGCTGCCACTGGAAGCGAGGATGGAGAATTTGGCGCTCAGCCAAATCTCTGTTCACTGCAGCAGGACCGGAGAATCCCACCGGCATTAACAGCCAGAAAATTCCAGCCATTATTTTTATTTTATACTTGGAGTCTTGCACATATTTTAGTTACTTTTCCTCCTATAAATATAGAGTCATAGAGGTTTACAGCATGGAAACAGACCCTTCGGCCCAACTTGTCCATGCCGCCCTTTTTTTTAAAAAACCCCTAAGCTAATCCCAATTGCCCGCATTTGGCCCATATCCCTCTATACCCATTGTACCCATGTAACTATCTAAATGTTTTTTAAAAGACAAAATTGTACCCGTCTCTACTACCACCTCTGGCAGCTTGTTCCAGACACTCATGACCCTCTGTGTGAAAAAATTGCCCCTCTGGACACTTTTGTATCTCTCCCCTCTCACCTTAAACCTATGCCCTCTAGTTTTAGACTCCCCTACCTTTGGGAAAAGATATTGACTATCTAGCCGATCTGTGCCCCTCATTATTTTATAGATATATAATATATAAATTCTTCTCTATGATTTTGAGATATGAATCACTTTGGGTTTTCTTAATGTTTATTTTCATTTCAAAATGCATGAAAGTTATTCCAAGTCTATCTACTAGTTTTTATTATCCTTCTTCTGTGCTTGCTGCACTGGTTGTTTTGTATGGATGTGAGACCTGGAACTTCCAGAAAGAGGGGACCAACTTGCTGATTAGCTTTGAACTTGGGTTTGGAGGAGAATGGGAAGGATCAGTTGAGCAGAAAAATAAATAAATGAGGAAGTGCTATGGAGAGGGAATGACCAAATAAATTTGCAGACTGTAAGTAGGAACAAACAAAGCGTTTGGGTAGGACATATCTGAAGCGGAAAAAGACTTACAGGAGACTTTATGGAAGGATGAATTCAAGTAAAAAGAGGAATTAGAAGCCAAGGGAATATCAATGTTGGATAGATTGAGAATTGAAAGAAGTTATTGGCAAATGAAAAGACTGGCTCAGGATGGTGACATATAGGAAGATGACTATAAGCCAAGCACCTGCCTTTGGGCAGAGCATGAAGATGATAATGATGATGGAGTACATCATGTTATAAATATCACGTGGCAACCAAAAAGTATTGGGGAAGCATTGTTCTTGGATAGAACTTGGGAGTGAATTCAGTTTGACATCTGGGGTGGGATTTTACGGCCGCACTCGCCCCAGAATGGGAGAATCCCGCCCGAGGTCAACAGACCTTTGCATGGTCTGCCTCCCATCCATTACGATTCTGGCCATGTCCTCCATGGACTTTAGTGAACTATTAATTATTAACAGGTTAGAAATGGAGGTAGGAGTATTCATGTAGTCCAAGTGCTGCAATGTTGTTCAGCTGGCAACTCGTAGACTTTATAGATATGTACTGCAGTAACATATCAAGCATGTTTGGTCGGATGGGAATTCAACAACTTGCTTGAAAGTGGATTGGGTGGAGGATTGCTGTTATTTCCAGTTGACTTCCATTACCTGTGATAATGATACTGTAGCCTTCCTTTTTCCAGCACTGATCGTTGATATGGCACAGTTCATTGCAAATTTGTCAGTGCTTGGTGAGTGATTGAGGGCGCATAATATGGTTGTGGGCCACTTGGAGTTCATTTAACTCTGATGTTCTGCTTCCAGAATGTGGTATTGTTTCACAATTTCATATGGGAAATCAAATGTAATGCAAATTGCTGAACCTCTGCTTGACTTATCTAGTTCACATTTCTTCCTGCCGTCTCTAACAAGTGAATAATCATTCAGCCCTACTACTAGAGCAGGATTGCATGTGTCAACTCGAACTGTCTGATGACTAAAGTGCCTGGTTTTAATTCAGTTATCATTAGTAAGTTCGACAGTTCTCTATTGTGGAGAGAAGCCTGTAGTTTCTCTATTAAGAGACATGACAAGCTTTCAGAAAGAGAAAATAGACTGGTATCTCTTTGTGTGTGAGCAAGCTGCAAGTAAAGTTCAATAGCATAACTTAGTTGTGATAAGAAGACAACAGTTTTATTATTATGCGGTTAAATGGAGCCAGAGAGAGCATTGAGTTTTGTGTAATTTTGTTCACCGTGTGAGGGTCATAGGTTTATAGAAAAAGAATGTTTTGTTTCATTAAATTAATTAAGAAATGCATTTTCTCTCCCTATTTAAATCAGTGAAATCAAAAAAATTGGCGAATTCTTTCCAGTGCGGTAATCACAATTACCATCTTCGTGTCTTTGTTCTACATGACGGATGAAGATATAATTTACATTTAACAGATTACTGTACAATTTACATGTCACTCATCACAAAGATACTTTTTTTAAAAAAAGAAGAAATAAGCACTTGGAAAGTCAGGCCTCATCTTGATATGGTCAGCACTGAATTTGCACCAAGACGAGGAAAATAACGAAATAAGATCACTAATAAAGCTTGGATAATGGACAAGCATTGGTATGGTTGGGGTACCTGACCATGCGTCTATAGAAAAGCCAGATTGGTAATGTAACCAAAGCAGACATGCTGCTTTCTGGACCTGTTGGGCATGCACCAAGCTTGGCTACCGCCAAAGTCAGTGTTGTGCTCAGCATTATACAAGAGCAGGGACGTAATTCTGAGGCTGTATAAGGCTCTGGTCAGACCACATTTGGAGTATTGTGAGCAGTTTTGGGCCCCATGTCTAAGGAAGAATGTACTGGCCTTGGAAAGGGTCCAGAGGAGGTTCACAAGAATGATCCCTGGAATGAAGACCTTGTCGTATGAGGAACGGTTGAGGACTCTGGGTCTGTACTTGTTGGACTTTAAAAGGATGAGGGGGGACCTTACTGAAACTTACAGGATACTGCGAGGCCTGGATAGAGTGAACGTGGAGAGGATGTTTCCACTAGTAGGAAAAACTAGAACCAGAGGGCACAACCTCAGGCTAAAGGGATGATCCTTTAAAACAGAGATGAGGAGGAATTCCTTCAGCCAGAAAGTGGTGAATGCGTGGAAAGTTTTCCACAGAAGGCTGTGGAGGCCAGGTAATTGAGTGTCTTTAAGACAGAGGTTCTTGGTTAATAAGGGATCAGGGGTTATGGGAAAAAGGCAGGAGAACGGGGATGAGAAAAATATCAGCCATGATTGAATGGCAGAGCAGACTCGATGGGCTGTGTGGCCTAATTCTGCTCCTATGTCTTATGGTCTTATTTTCACCTGGATCCTTCCAGGCCTTTTCCACAGACATAGGCAAGATTTCAAATATTGCAAGTATTGGATGTAAGATACTTGCAACATGCAGCGATGATTTGAAATAATATTATTACCTGAATAAATGGGTCATTGCCTTCACGAAAGAAAATGTTAGTATCGCGTGACATAATTTCAGGAATTTTGTGATTCCAACTTTGTGAAGCACAACTTTTTTGTAGGGTGACTTTTGAAACATTTTTCACTGACCAGGGTGCAGGGACCAACCAAAAATTGGTACTCTAGCTTGGGATTCTCAAATGGTTGCAATCCTAAGTTCCTTACTATTCCATAACTCTTATTGCAAAGAGAAAATGGCCGGACTGCTCTGGCTATTCACGCCCAGCTGCCACTGCCAGAGAGGATGGAGAATTTGGTGCCCAACCAAATCTCCGTTCACTGTGGCGGGTCGGGAGAATCCTGCTAGCGTGAACGACCAGCGAATCCCGACGGAATTCTACCTTGCCCGCCCGCATGGAATCAGAGTGGGCGAGGGGCAGACGACGGAAATGTCCGTTGACCTCGGGCAGGGATTTCCAGTCTCGCTTGAGTGAGGCTGTAAACTCTGGCCCAATGTATCCCTTACCCATTTGCAGATGTCGTTTCTAATGTGCGTGGCTATGGCCGAAAGCTTCTCAGTAAAAAATCATTGGCTGAGATTATCTGCTGGCGTTCGCCTCAGGCAAAAATACTGACACCCCACTGGAAAATCTTGTGAGGTGGTTGAGACGAGCATCTTGGCAACAAGGTCTCATTCTCTGATTTTCCCCACCCCATGCCAAAGACATAATGAGGGCACGAAACCCATTTAAATATATTTTAATAAATTTAAATGTACTTTAAGGGCTTCCCTGCTATATATTGTGCCACATAAAGAGGGGACCCCCCCCCCCCCCCCCCCCCCCCGCCGCCGCCGCCGACATCACCTCGGCGAGGTTTACAACTGCTTTTACAAAATGTGAAGCAGTCAGGAGGAAAGTGCCGGGGGCGCAAAGTTAAATATAGCCCCTGTGGGGGGAGGGGTGAGGATCATGCCTGAGCAGTTCCCTGATACTGCACCCTTGCAACCTGGCATATCGTCGGGCAGTGCCACCCTGGCCCAGTGCTTGTGGGGGAGGGGTTCTCCTTACCTGTGGTTTGGGGGTGGATGTTGCCCAGTGTTTGTGGGGGTTGAGGAGGATAGAGGTCTCTGATTCTTTGTATCTGTAGGTGGGGGGGTGGGGGAGTGGGTGGAGTTTCTTGTATCTATGGAGGGGTTCTCCATATCTGTGGGGGTGAGGTGGGGGGTGGGAATTATTTACAACGCAGATCAGAACATTCTTTAAAAAGGACGCCCCGATTGCTGTGGAGGTGACATTGCTGGCTCTATCAGGCCTCGCCCCATCAGCATGACATTGAAATCCACTCCTGCGGAGTGCACAGTGTCAGAGAATCCGGAGAAAACTCAGCTGTGCCACTGGAGAGCTGCATGCTGGTTTTCTCACCTCAGCCAGCACTCAGTTCCACCCATTATATCCCTGAGGAGGCTGCAGGAAGCTCCTATATATGTGCAAGTGTTCAGACAAGAGGTTTAAACATGCATCATTGGCTGGATCAGATGAAGCTTGTGGTGTCAAATCTTTTGGATGATGAGCTTGCAAGAGTGCCTTAATACATCTTGCAGTGTTAGAGGTGCTATAATTAATGCAAGTTATTGTTGTGTTACTAGAATTGGATTATTCTATTTAAACAGCCTTTTGTTGACTTTCTCAATACTGCAGCTATCAGACAATGGAATTTCTGCATCTAATTCCACTCATACTCCATCTCATTGAACAGAAGTGGCATATGTAGCTCCTGTTATAAACCAATGCATATTTGAGCATACTTTTGTTTCAAGAGCTTGGAAATCTGAGCTATGACAATAGAAATCCTCTTTGTTGAAACAGCATTATTTTAATCATCCTTTTCTGATTAAGCAAAGTTTGGTATCCCTATGTTTTGGCACTGTATCTCATATGATCATAAAGCATATCTCAAATTTTCTTGAGCTCTCTGCCCAAAGGCAAGTCCTTGGTGATTATCTATTGAACTGCAGAAAATTGATGTGACTTTTGCTATGGAACGGCCAAGGGGACAGGCCCCGAATCTACCTTGGCTGAAACGGGGATCAAACCCAATGCTATTGGCACTATTCTGAGCCACAGACTAGACATGTACCGATCTAACCGACCTCCCAAATCTCAAATACATTATATTAAATATAAGGTTGAGCCTTTTTACTCATTCATGGGATGTGTATATTGCTGGTTGGGCCAGCATTTATTACCCACCCCTATTTGCCTGTGAAAAGGTGTGCTGCTGTTTTAAACCACTGTGGTGTAGGTACACCCACAGTGCTGTTAGGGAGGGAGTTCCAGGATTGTGAACCAGTGACAGTAAAGGCATAGTGATATAGTTCCAAGTCAGTATGGCGTGCAGCTGGTGATGTTTCCATGTGTTCGATGTTCTTGTTCGGTCTTCTATGGGGCAGTGATCTAAAATTTGGGGGCTGCGGGAGTTGCACCTGTAGAGGACATGCACATGTGTTACTCTTGTGCCTGTGGTGGAAGAAACAACTATTTGAGGTTGTGGATCTGATGTCAGTTACGCAAGCTACTTTGTCCTGGATGGGGTCAAACGCCTTGAGTGTTATGGGAGCTGCACTCACCCAGGCAAGTGGAGTTGCTTCCTTCATGATCCTGACTTGTGCCTAATGGATGTGGACCAGCTTTGGGGCCTAAGGAATTGCCACAGAATTATCAGCCTCTGGCCTCTTGTAGCCAGAGTTTATAACTGGTCCTATTAAGAACATAAGAACATAAGAAATAGGAGCAGGAGTAGGCCATCTAGCCCCTCGAGCCTGCCCCGCCATTCAATAAGGTCATGGCTGATCCGATAGTGGTTTAGTTCCACTTACCCGCCCGCTCACCATAACCCTTAATTCCCTTATTGATCAGAAATCTATCTAGCTGTGACTTAAACTTACTTTACTGGTCAATGGATGAATGATTGTGGGGGATACCACATTTGGTCAATTGCAGCTTTGAATTCAAGGGAAGTCACTCTCACCTCATTCTTGGTCCAAGGCTAGAATGGTGTCTGGAGCTGAGTGACCCTGGCAGAGCTCAAACTGAGCGTTGGTGAGTGGCTATTGGTAAGTGCCACAGGATAAACTGTCTATGACATAACTTTCCATCACTTTACTGATCAACATAATAGAAGGAAGGTCCATTCAAATTGGTTCTTTGGTCAGGAGGTTTTGAAAGCCCCTATATAAATTCAAATCTTTCTTTCTGTACAGAAGCAAGTGCAAATTGTGCAAATTCAAGTTATTAATATTGAAAGTCTGTTCTTGACTCCAGCAAAGTGAAGTGATAATGCCATGATTGTTCATTTAGTTAGGTAGCAGATGGCGACCTTCAAGAGGCAGTAATAAACACTATTTAAAATATGGATCAAGTGCAATGGGTATCTTTCAAAGAAAATAATGCAAGTCTAAGCCATTGCAGTGCCAGTTAAACCACTAAAGCTACTAAAGCACCTACATGAGTCACTAAAAATGTAAAGGAAACCTACATTTGTGAATATCGAACAAAATCTGAAATTTTTAGCGCTAAATATTTAAACAGCCTCAGGCTGCATTTATATGTGCAAACAATTTATTTAATTTTATCATGCTCATTTAACTTCATTTCAGCTTATAATTGAGCAAGTTTCTGGTTAAAGTGGAAAGTACTACATTATCTATTGAGACATGTGAAACAAAGCAAAATTATAGTCAATAAATAATTAATTACAATGAGAATGAGGGGGTGAGAAAGATATGAGAGAAAATTACAAAACCTTGTACAAAGTCAATTTTTTATGAATTTTGGAAATATATATTTTTGGCATTTACAAATAAAGCTAGGAGTTTTATTTCCAGTTAGGCTTCTTTTGCTGTTATTTTCACGTCAGGGATACTGCCTGGTCTCGAGAGTGTTGACTATGAGGAGAGGTTGAATAAACTAGGATTGTTTTCACTGGAAAGACGGAGGCTAAGGGGAAATCTGACAGAGGTCGACAAAATTATGAGAGCCACAGACAGGGTGGATAGTCAGAGGCTTTTTCCCAGAATGGAAGTATCAATTACAAGGGGGCAGAGGTTTAAGGTGAGAGGGGAAAGTTTAAGGGAGATGTGCAGGGAAAGTTTTTCACACGGAGAGTGGTGGGTGCCTCTGGCGCTGCCAGAGGAGGTGATGGTGGAAGCAGGCACATCAGCAATATTTATGGGTATCTATTCATGGGTACATGAATAGAGGGATACTAACTGAGTAAGAGTAGAAGGTTTTTTGTTAGTTAAATTAGGGCATCACAATCGGCATGGGCTTGGAGGGCTGAAGGGCCTGTTCCTGTGCTGTACTTTTCTTTGTTCTTTGTTCTTGTCAATTTAATAGATATAAAAAAAACAGAATGTATCACTCAATCATCATCAGATAGAATACTGCAATTATTTTAGCTGAGCAAATTTGAAAATAAAAGCGCATTAGCAAAGGCAACACATGCTCATGCCAGGAAACTCGTGACTGGGCCGTTATTTGATCTCAGATCTCGACCAAAGCATCTTGGTGATCTGTTGGCTAATATCATACCTTGGCGAGCTGCTCATCTGACTGGTGGCTCAAAGTCTGAGCTGGTTACCTTGCTGGCAGCTGCAGGAAGAAAGAGTAAAACTTGGAAATGCCTGGTACTTGCTGAACAGGCCGTGTCTATCTGAACATGGAACTCCAGTAGTACTGGTATCAATAGTACATGGATTTTGACAATTTTGAATTGGTTTTTCCTTCTGGGAATTCAGGCAAGTATGGAGGACAGCGGTTGGCTGTCAGGATTACCGTAGAGTGTGAAAAATACACATGAATGACAAATCAAAACTCCGGTCAGGTGAAGCTCCATGAAACAGGTCCACCACTTCCTCAAGGCACTACTTCCCCTGCAAGTCCCAAAACAGGCATCAAACTCTTTATTTACATGCATTAGTCCTAATGCCTGTTCTGGCCCTTCACCAGTATCTTCTGAAAAATTGTTCTCCTCAATGTTGTGCCGGACGTAGGGCACAAGACTCTGGTTCCTGAAATTGGGCCTGTTTTAGACCTGTAAAATGATGTGAGAGGATTCAATTTTTACCTCATCGTTGGCTGAAAGCACTCCGACATAAATGCCAACAACATTCTGCGGTAGAACTGTTTGCAATCTTAAACTCTTACAACTTTGCTACAATTGGATCAATTCAAATGTCCAGATCTTTCATTCGCATTTAAAAGCTCATTCGTTCTAATAGGAAATAAGATGCACAAATATGTCAAAACAATGCTTGGGCAAATTTTTCTCACCTATTGACTTGGCTCTGGAATATAATAGTGTGTGAATTCCTGAGAGACTCTGTTGGATTGACACTGTGAAGAATGCAACTCTAGAGCCATGTCAAGTTGCATTTAAAAAACACTTAAGTGGTCTGTTGAAATTGTGGGACACTGTAATCTGGAAGTAAGCTCCTTTAAATATTTGAGTGTGTGAATGCTCCCACCTATGCACTTAGGTTGCTTACAGTTTATTGGTTGGCAATGGGGCACCTTCTCATCAAAGTATCTATGCACAGAACTCTCCCCTAACTGTGACAATCAGATTTGCTCTTTGGGCGACTAAAGGTGGCACAGTGGTTAGCACTGCTGCCTCACAGCAGCAGGGACCCGGGTTCAACTCACGCTTTGGATCACTGACTGTGGAGCTTGCATGTTCTCCACTTGTCTGCGTTGGTTTCCTCCGGGTGCTCCAGTTTCCTCCCACAGTCCAAAGATGTGCAGGTTAGATAGATTGGCCATGATAAATTGCCCCTTAGTGTCAGGGGAACTAGCAGGGTATGTATGTGGGGTTATGGGGATAGGTCCTAGGTGGGAATGTGGTCGGTGTGGACCCAATAGGCTGAATGGCCTCCTTCTGCACTGTAGGAATTCTATGAAGTACAGTGCTGCTGACTGCAATCTGAGATTGCCAGCTACAGTAATCATTGGCAAATCTATAATGATTTCTGAAATGTGCTGCCTCTAACTTGGTGAGTTTTGCCTGTGATTGACTGTCTGTAGCCTGGCAAGCATTGAAATAGAACAAGGCAATTGTGGGAACGGTTTATCCAGGTTTTACATTGAATTGTTGTTCCGATGTCCGGAATCCCTCCAACAGGAATGAATGGAAAGTTGTTTGGTGCCTTGAAATATTATGCTTGGATGAAAATTCTGCTTATTTGGAGTTAACAATTTTGTAGTTTATTGCTCATACTGAATAGCTCAAAAACTGTACTTTTAAAAGATGGTACATTTTTAAAAATTATATTTTTCAGGTTTACCAGTCAAAAAAGTGTAAGTACATTGAACAATGCAAGTCACGCTGAAAAGAATGTGCACAAAATTGTTCATCCAAACTATTTATAACAAAAATTAATCACAGAATTCCCACAGTGTCCAATGATATAACATATTTATAGTGCCACTGTTTAGCTGTTTATAGTTTTAGACATAAATCATAAATAGAATGAAAATGAACCTCTGGGATCTCTCCGTCTCATTGCCAAGACAGTGAGTTAGCAAGCTGAGAGCCAGGCCAAATATAGCAATAGTTCTGCTGCGGAAGAGAGGTCATTGTTTATCTTTTTAATGAAACTTTCAATAAGAAACACAGGTGTTCAGACGTACAATGTGTGCTATGAAAAAGAGGAAAAGGATCCTTCAATACGGCCCTGTTGCTTTTCAACCTGGACTTTACTGTAAATAGGCTCCAATTCTCAGTTAAATATAAGACTGCAAGATTTTAAAACAAAACACATTGACATATGTTTAGCAGTAATTATTGAAGTTAGTATGACATTAAAAGCACAGATTTTTTAAAAATTCATTTGTGGGACATGGCCGTTGCTGACTGGCCAGCATTTACTGCCCATCCCAAGTTGCCTTTGAGAAGGTGGTGGTGAGCCACTGCCTTAACGATTGATACAACTGAGTTGCTCATTCGGCCATTCGGCCATTTTAGAGGGCAGTTCAGAGTCAACCACATTGCTGAGGCTGTGGAGTCACATGGAGGCCAGACCAGGTCAGGAAGACAGATTTCCTTCCCTAAAGGACATTAGTGAACCAGATGGCTTTTTCTGACAATCGACAATGGTTTCATGGTCATCAGTAGATTCTTAAATCCAGATTTTCTTTTATTGAATTCAAAGTCCACCATCTGCTGGGGTGGGATTCCAACCCAGGACATTAGCTGAATTTTATTTTGGATTAATAGTCTAGTGATAATACCACAAGGCTGTTGCCTCCCCATAGACGTAGGTAGACATCATTCAACAAGCTGTGACTTTTTCAAATGATCTTACAGTGTTTAACAGCATATCAGCGAACATTCTTGTCAATTTACTGATTTCAGATTCATTGCGTTCTGGGGGGGGCCATAATAGAGCACACTCCATAGAAGCGGGGAACCCCTGACAGCGACTCTTCAGAATTTCTGCATTTAACCCTGTATGTCTGGATTGCAGAGGTTGCTGTCAGCCTCAAAGGAGTTCTGATAGCCTTATTCGGAGAAATCTTGCTGGCATTTATGTTGGCGGGATCCTATGGTCCCGCTGACGATGTACCCTTGCCGCGAGTTTTGAACAGGTAACCCCATTAGCAACGACCATAAGATCCCAACGCCAGTGAGGGGCGCACTGCCTACGGCCGCTGTGAAAGACACCTCGGAAGGGGAGGGAAACTTCACCCACTGTAAAATCTGAGCCAATATTTAAACTGTTTCCGCTGCAGCATGAGTTCTAAATCTTTCTATATTCATCCCCATACCTTTTGAACTGAGGATTTGTTTCATGATAAAGTCTGTGGTTCCCTTCATTAGGGACTAACTAATCGACTGCCACAGCCCAGATATGGTCCAGTCTATTCGAGCTGTCTCCAATTGTTCGGGAATCGGGACATTAATCATTTCCACCAATCCAGTAGATGAGATGTGACCAGCAGTATTTTGGCTGTTGGTTGAGTCGTTTACTCTTGACATATGATCACAACAGAATTTACTTTCAATGTGGGATGAGAGTCTGCAAGTTTACATTAATTAACATTTAAAAAAAAAATAAAAGTGAAATCTTAGCCAAACTTGACTCTTTGTGTTTGATCAGATGGCAATACAATCAAAGACTAACCATCTGTCCTCAGCAGTAAAGGTTATCTCTAGACAGCCCTGAGTATTGTTTTACTTACTCCTATTAGATTATGTTGGAAGAATTTTGTCTATCTTTGGCTAACTGAAGAAATTTTAAATTATTTTTACCTATGTACATATATAACATATACACAAAATATGTATTAGGTATATGTAGGTATGTATGTATATGTGTGTGTATTTTGAAAATAGCCCTACCATTTTTGACTGCAGTTCAGCTGGCTCTTGCGTATTCTTGTGGGGATCAGATATGGACAGAACGGGGCTTGTCAGGAATGTTTCTCTGCCTCTCACTTGAATGGCTTACTGGCAGTCAACAACAAGGTTCATGCATTAATAACGGACAGTTGGCAGGGGAACCAGGCACTGTAGAATCAGTGCGTTTAGGAGAGGAGGGATAAGATTGAAGAGAAAATGAAATTAACAGAATATTCATTCATCAGCATGTTCGGAAACTATGTGACAAGTACAGTACAAATGGAATATTAAGTGAATGTGGGGGGACTGAATCAATCACAAGTCATTTGAGACTGGTTTATGGCATAATAAATAGCTTGTTATTCATTTAAGGATGTTTAGAAAATCCTCTTTTTGTGGACCAATTCATTCCTTCCTGCATAATAGCCTTTTCTTTTCAGTAGGCACAGAGTAAAGGGGAGGATTTCAACTCCCACTGCCCAGTGGGAACAGGATGGCAGCAAAGTTAATATTACTTTGAGAGACTTACTACTCTGTTCCCATGTGATTCCCTTCTGCCACAATATTAACCACAGGGTTTCGTTAGGAGTGTGAGGTTGCAAATTAGAATCCAATGATGATGTTAGCAGCACAATGTGATTTAATACTTCAGACTGGGAGTGCAGCCCACGGCTAAACCTATCGAGTAAAGAAACTAATAGGATTGCTTTCTAAGAGCCATCATAAGCAATGTCTAAGGGAGCATTGACCTGCAAAATATTCAGATATTAGCTATCTGTCCACTATTTCAATTGCCTTGAAGGTTCTCTTTATTTAAACCTGTGTTTATTCTGCATACACACCCTCAGTACACACACTGCTCATGTTAGGTACCATCCTTCCTCCCTCAATCTGACTGCATGAAGAGGAGGAAGTGGAGAAACACAGCACAATGAATTGGGTGTCCTGCCTCTGAAGTTATAAGTTGATGTTGGACTACATAAGACCTCACTGAGCCCACAGGGTCTGGACTGAGCTTTTTGGGTCTGTGTGAAAAACAGTGCATAAACCAGGTATTTGCAACAAGGCTTATAGAACTTCAGCCAACTGGACGCAAAGTTGTGAGACCAGCCAGTCCAGCAGTAAGAAACCCTCCGACCCTCCCCATTGACCAACTGTGAGAATGAACAAAATGCAGTCCTGGATGTAATTGAGAGCAGAAACATCAACAGCTGAATCCAAACCCTGTGATCACTTGTGAACTCGCTGGTGTGTCTGCAGGTTGGATAACTGAGTTTGTCACAGGCTTCTGCAGCCTTCCACGAGAAGACCAGCTGTCACCCCTTACAGCTTCACTTGTCAAGGAGTGTCCTTGGGGATACAGCTTGATTGCTCAGTGCTTTGACGTACCTGCTCATTTATGTTACACAAGCACCCTCTACATTAACAGTCTTTGTTACCTTCTTTACTGCTGTCTTATCCTTGCAATAAAGCATTCCACCAAAGGTCAAGAACAAATAAAAGTACAGCACAGGAACAGGCCCTTTGGCCCTCCTAACCTGTGCCGATCACGATGCCCTAACTAAAAAAAAAACCTACTGCCCTTACTCGGTTCGTATCCGTCTATTCCCTCCCTATCCATGTACCCATCCAGATGCCTTTTGAATGTTGCTAATGTGCCTGTTTCCACCACCTCTTCTGGCAGTGCGTTCCAGACACCCACCACTCGCTGTGTGAAAAACTTCCCCTGCACATCTCCCTTAAAGCAGTTCTCATCCATTTGACATCCTGACAATGCCAACTCATAAGTTACTAACCTTGGAGTTGCTGTTTTTATAGACATGCAATGACAAAAAGCGCGAAGAATAATATGAAATGAAATGCGTTGAAGTGTTGCAATGACAGGTATAATAGCATTTTCCCTTTAGGTCACTCAACAAGCCTTAAGAAAAATGATGGCAAGAGGAAACAATGCTATTTAACTTGCAGCACAGATCAAATTCAAAGAATTCTCATCCCATGCAGCTATTATGCTATCTTTCCAAGTGCTATCAAGGGTTGTCCTTCACCTGGCCTGTTCAGGCTAATCTTTCCAGTTGACAGACCACAGATATTCCCTCAGGGGATTCAATCTCAACTTTTTCAGTTGAAACTCCATTTGTAGTGGCTTTGCTATTCTGTCATTCCTTTATTGCCAGCACCAAATTTCTACACAAGTACATCTGCTGATGGAATATTGCAGCGTTGTTTGGCAGAGTGCGGGGAACACTTGGTTCTGGACTCTGAGCTACTGCGTAAAGCCATGGGAACTATATGACTTTGTTCTGAGGGTGTGGGTGTACCGACAAGACCACATTTATCGCACATCCTTGGAAGCCCTGAAGGTTGGACTGAAATGGTGATGATCCATTCAGTAGCTGAGGAGTGACTAAATTTTGAGCCAGGTTATTGCACATATCCATCACATAGCATCAATGCAGAAGTCAATCCAGAATAGCAGGAGTGAAGTTTCACATTATTAGGGTAGGTGCTGGTATGTGCGGGCTATAATACCACTCCTATCCCATAGGGGGAAGCATCGCAGGTTGTAGTGAGTGGTCTCAGGGGATCATAATGGGATAGTACATTTTTGACAGCAATTGTTGTTTGGAGTTTGCAAAGGCTTTCTCTTGTGGCATTTGCCACGCCCATTTCCGATTTTCTTTTTTAAACAATACATGGAGGGTTGCCAGCAGGGTCACCAAGTTCGATATGAATTTTCCATTGTAACTTATGAGACCTTGGAAAAATTTCAACTCTGTTGAGTTCCTTGGAGTTGGAGCCCCTTCAATGGTCTTTCCCTTCTCTTCAACAGGGTGTAATCCATCTTTGTCAATTCTGTACCCGAGGTACTTTACCTCATTGACCTGGAACACATTTTTCCCTTTTTAATTGGATGCCAGCATCAGAGAAAAGCCAAAAGGTCTCCTCCACACTCTCCAAATGTTCTTTTGCAGTAGCTCCTGAGATTGAAATGGCATCCAGACAGTCTGGGCACCGTTATCATCCTTTGAAAAATGGCACAAGCTGAAGACACCCCAAAGGGCAAACAAGTATACTCATACAGCTCTTTGTGAGTATTTATGGTGACATACTTCCTGGATGACACCTCAAGCTCTAGTTGGAAGTAGGCATGGCTCATTTCTAATTTGGAGAATGTGTGACCCCCAGCCAATTTTGCATACAAGTCTTCTATGTGTGGCATAGCATATCTGTCTAAGCGAGAGGGTCTGCTGGCTGCCAACTCGGTGAAGTTTAAATTCAATTAATAAATCTGGAATTGAAAGCTAGTTTTAGCAATAACGACTGAGAAACTATAATTGATGTAAAAACCTATCTGGTCCACGAATGTCCTGGGAGGAAGGAAGTCTGATATCTTTACCTGGTCTGACCTACACATGATTCCAGACCTACAGCAATATGGATGCTACTTATTTTGAGGGCAGCAAATGCAAGACTTGCCAATGACGTCCACATCCCACGAAAAAGATAGAACACACAAAAGATTAATTTATATTTTGTATGGCGACATGGTGACACAGAGGTTAGCACTGCTGCCTCACAGTGCCAGGGGTCCAAGTTCAATTCCCGGCTTGGGTTACTGTCTGTATGGAGTTTGCACGTTCACCCCATGTTTGCATAGGTTTCCTCCCGGTGTTCCAGTTTCCTCCCACACTCCAAAGATGCGCAGGTTAGGTTGATTGGCCATGTTAAATTGACCCGAGTGTCAGGGGGATTAACAGGGTAAATGAGGGTTAAGGGAATAGGGCTTGAGTGGGATTGAGGTCAGTACAGACTCGATGGGCTGAATGGCCTCCTGTTCTGTAGGTGGAAAGATGTAGCAAATTGCTAAGTCTTAAAACTGGATCTACTGGCACGGCCCATTCAGCAAATTATACTGGGCGTATAATGCCAAGTTCCTCGAGACATTCGAATTCAGCCTCTGCTTTGGTACATGGGGCTTAGGGGACCAATTGTACCTTGAAGAATTTAGCTTGGGTCTCTGGGTCCATGTAGATCTTGGCCCTAGTGCCTCTAATCTTCCTGCGGCTTTCTTGGAACATAGAATCCCTACAGTGCAGAAGGAGGTCTTTCGGCCCATCGAGTCTGTACCGACTACAATCCCATCCAGGCCCTATTCCCGTAACCCCACACATTTACCCTGCTAATCCCCCTGACACAAGGGTCAATTTAACAAGGCCAATCAACCTAACCCGTACATCTTTGGACTGTGGGAAGAAACCAGAGCACCCGGAGGAAACCCACGCAGACACGGGGAGAAAATGCAAACTCCACACACACACTCAGTGACCCGAGGTCAGAATTGAATGTGGGTCCCTGGCGCTGTGAGGCAGCAGTGCTAACCACTGTGCCACCATGCCACCCCACTGTATCACCCGGAACGCTTCAGGATACTTCCCAATTACTTTGTATAAATTCACAGTACCCATTTTAAAGACAAAAATAATATTCTGTCATGAAATGTGGACTCAATAGTTATGTCTTTCTTTTTTGTTTTAATTCTTCTTTAAAATTTGAGCAAATGGAATGGTATTTAGTGGTGGATATATCTGGATTAGAAAATGACTCTGTGACCGTCTTGACTGGTAGTTATTTCTTGCTGTTGATTTTGACTTCTCTGTCAAAACCTAGAGGTAATCAAAATGCAATGTGCTGAACCATTGCTGATCCGGCGAGATAGACATGAGAATTTGATTGAATTTCCCAGTTGCAGTTTAGGGCAGATATCATTTTGCATGAGAAAACGAAACACAACATTCTTTTGACCTTGTGACTTTTCTTGGCATTGGAAGCTTTATTCTCGAGTAAGGTTTTGAAACGTATTGACATCTATTGAGTTGTTTGCTTTGAAAGGTAACATGACGGTGAGCGTGGCGATAAGTGAATGGTGATCCATGTGAAGTTCATTTAAACACTGATCCACCAGGGTAGTATCAGTGCTGTGAACTGCAGTGCCCTAGGAGGGGATCAAAACTCATTTCACTGATGATCCTTTACATGCTCCTGTAGCTTTTGTGCTTGTTCTGAGGTTGGATCAGGCCGACATGAGTGAAAGGCATCAGAACAAATTGTCCTGTTTGCAGCTTTGCTTTGACAGTAATGGAAGTGTGCTAGGGCCTGTAAATGGTGTGCACTTACTGGGTACATGCATCCTTTTCATTGCTCTTTAAACCACTTAAAAAAGAAACAGGATTGATTTTCAGGTGGCTGATGAGATCGCCATATCATTTGTGCTGAGCAGTAAATGGTTCCGCCTCGTTATATTTTCCACTTACTGCATATATTTTTCACAACACTGCGGGCATTTTCCCAAATTACAGATGGTGGTAGCTGACAATGATTTTTTTTTTGTTGCATGGCTGTATCAAGTCCAATTTAAAACAGATTTTAGCATAAGAACAGGAGGAGGCCATTCAGCCCCTTGATCTTGTTCTACACCTCTACTAGATCTGTACCTCATCTCCATGTACCCATCCTGATAGCCCTCCCCTGCAAACGTCTATTTATTGAACTCAGTCATGAACATTTCAGTTTGATGCTGCATCCACTGCCTTTAAAGCCAAGTTGGCGAAACAAAGTCTTTTAGAAATCCCTCACAAAAGTTGACTCACATGATGCAACTGATTTTTTTTTCCTTTAAGAAGTCTGAGGATCTTGGGCTGGAGTATGGGCTCTAATTCAATGATGGCAGGAACCATGATTTTCAGCGCCTTTCTGATTTCCGCAGGTGGTATATTAAGAGTATTAAAAAAGAAAAATGTATATAATACCATTTAGAAATTAACTTTTGTAAAGGCCCAAACCTTTCTTTTTGACACAGTAAGTCGTCTCACAACACCAGGTTAAAGTCCAACAGGCTTATTTGGAATCACGAGCTTTTGGAGCGCTGCTCCTTTAAGCCTGTTGGACTTTAACCTGATGTTGTGAGACTTTTTACTGTGCCCACCCCAGTCCAACGCCAGCATCTCCACATCATTTCTTTTTGACCTCTACCTCTCAGTCTATACAATTTTTGTCCAACATTATTTTCATGGATATTATCTATCCATCTTAAAAATGTACAACATAAATAGTGAAGGCATTCAAGAATTAGATTTTAGTTTCTATATAGCATTTTACTGATTTAAAATTCACCAAAGTTCCTTAGACAGCACCTTCCAAACTCATGACCACTTCCATTTAGAAGGACAAGGGCAGCAGATACATGGGAACACCGCCAACTGCAAGTTCCCCTCCAAGCCACTCACCATCCTGACTTGGAAATATATTGGCCATTCCTTCGCAATCGCTGGGTCAAAATCCTAGAATTCCCTCCCTAATGGCATTGTGGGTCAAACCACAGAACATGGACCGCAGCGATTCAAGAAGGCAGCTCACCACCACCTTCTCAAGGGCAACAAGGGATGGGCAATAAATTCTGGCCAGCCAGCATCACCCATGTCCCATGAATGAATTTAAAAAACTGGTTAAATTGTTTCTGTGGAATAGCAGCTTAGCTCAGAGGTAACCATCTCAAGTTTCAGTCAGCAAGTCATGGCTTCAAGTCTTGTCTAAGACCTGAGTGTGAAACCTATGGTGACACTTCTTTGCAGTATGGAGGGAATGGTACATGTTCAGAGGTTTTGCTTCCCAGATACAGCATTGTACTTGTAGGTGTAAAAGATCCTGTGGCATGAAGGGGAATACGGGAATTTTCCTGGAACACCCTCAACCAACACCACCCAAAGCAGATTAAGTGCTCGTTGGCCTAATGTCTGTGTACAAATTGGCTGCTGTGTTGGCTTACACAGTAAGTGAGTTCAAAAGTAATTATTGGCTGCTCAATGCCTTGGGATGTGAAAAGCACGACATAAATGCAAGTTATTTCATTCTGTTTTGGCTGGCTTCTACTTGCCCCAGCAAAACTTGGAAACACGAGGCTCAGTCTCATTCTGAGATGACGGTTCATTAACAACTCTACTGGTGGAACTCCCATTGTTGTGTTGCAGTGGTCCAGTAGCCAAGAAGGGAGGGTGAGATTCTGAACATAAGAACATAAGAACTAGGAGCAGGAGTAGGCCATCTGGCTCCTTGAGCCTGCTCCGCCATTCAATAAGATCATGGCTGATCTTTTCGTGGACTCAGCTCCACTTATCCGCCCACTCACCATAACTCTTAATTCCTTTACTGTTCAAAAATTTATCTATCCTTGCCTTAAAAACACTCAATGAGGTAGCCTCAACTGCTTCACTGCACATGGAATTCCACAGATTCACAGCCCTTTGGGTGGAGAGGTTCCTCCTCAACTCAGTCCTAAATCTGCTCCCCCTTATTTTGAGGCCATGCCCCCTAGTTCTAGTTTCACCTGCCAGTGGAAACAAATTCCCTGCTTCTATCTTATCTATTCCCTTCATAATCTTATATGTTTCTATAAGATCGCCCCTCATTCTTCTGAATTCCAATGATTATAGCCTCAGTCTACTCAGTCTCTCCTCATAAGTCAACCCGCTCAAGTCCGGAATCAACCTAGTGAATCTCCTCTGCACTCCTCCAGTGCCAGTATGGGCAGAACGGTGGCACAGTGGGTTAGCACTGCTGCCTCAGTGCCAGGGACTCGGGTTCGATTCCCAGCTTGGGTCACTGTATGTGTGGAGTTTGCACATTCTCCCCGTGTGTCTGCATGGGTTTCCTCCAGGTGCTTTGGTTTCCCCCGACAGTCCAAAGATTAGGTGAATTGGCCATGCTAAATTCTCCCTCAGTGTACCTGAACAGGCGCCGGAGTGTGAGGGGATTTTCACAGTAACTTCATTGCAATGTGAATGTAAATCTGCTTGTGACAAATAAGTAAAAAATAAATAAGCACAACAATTAAGGAGACCAAAACTGTACACAGGCCTCACCAGCATCTTATACAGCTGCAACATAACCTCCCTGTTTTTATACTCCATCCCTCTAGCAATGAAGGACAAAATTCCATTTGCCTTCATTACCTGCTGCACCTGCAAACCAACATTTTGCGATTCATGCACAAGGACACCCAGGTCCCTCTGCACAGCAGCATGCTGCAATTTTTTACCATTTAAATAATCGTCCATTTTGCTGCTATTCCTACCAAAATGGATGACCTCACATTTACCAACATTGTACTCCATCTGCCAGACCCTTGCCCACTCATTTGGACTATCTATATCCCTTTGCAGACTCTGTGTCCTCTGCACACTTTGCTCTGCCACTCATCTTAGTGTCATTTGTGAATTTTGACACGCTACACTTGGTCCCCAACTCCAAATCGTCTATGTCAATTGTAAACATCTGGTCTCCTGGGTCCCTCCTGACTGTTCCTTAGGCCAGACTTAAAAGCTTGGATGGCTCTTGCAACCCCTCCATTAGGTGGTGGGTGGTAAGGTGCAGGTCTAATGTGCTTGATACCATTGAGTGTAGTAAAGCTTTGAAACTCAGCACTTGTGAATACTGTTCCATTGTCAGATATTATGACTTAAGGTATTCTGTGTGTAAAAAAGCATTGGCATAAGATGTGTGGGTTAGGTTGCTTGGACATCGTAAATTGCCCCTTATTGTCAGGGGGATTAGTAGGGTAAATATGTGGAGTTATCGGGTGGGATTGTTGTCAGTGCAGGCTTGATGGGCCGAATGACTTCCTTCTGCACTGTAGGGATTTTATGATTCTATGATAATCTTTCAGTGGTAGCGTGCAATGTAGGAGACTTGACCTCAAAAATGTCCATCCTCTTAGTGTGGATTAACATTGAGCAGAAACATTGTTCCCATGAATAAATCAACATAATCAATGTGGACCCATACCCATGGCCAGGCAGGCCATTCCCAAGGGTGCAGTGGGGCTGCGCAGGACATCCTCCATTCCCTTTGGCCTTGGACAACCAACATTACTGTCACCCATATTCTTCTGTCTTCCATCCTATTAGAGACCATCCATTTGGTCCTTGTCCCACCCACCCCAGTGGTCAAAACTGATTACTTTGGAAGCAATCTTGTTGAGGCGGGGGTTTCGCCTGCTGGCTGGACAGGCGCAGAAAGACTCTTGCTGCCTCCTTTCTGGAAGACCCACCAAGCCATAAGCACCGGCTTTTCCTCAGGACTCAGCTCAGAGTAGAAGTTTCATCCATCCACTCAACCCCAGAGATGACAAGCTGGCTATACGGTTGTAGCTATCGCTCACGCCACCTGGCAACAGGCCAACTTGCTGCTGGATCAATACCAGTGATGGCGGGATGAGACCCATAACTGATGAGATAATTGATTGGTCACTTAAGGGCCTCAATTGGCAGTCAAGATCGACCATGTACTTTCCTGCCCAGAACTGGCTGAGACGGGAAGGTGGCGGTGTTCAGATACGCCAATAGTCTGCCGAATTAAACGCCCTTCTTACCTCCGAGCATGCCACCAGAGAGAGCAGTAGATTCTGCCTGGTTACTATCTTTCTCTCTGTACACAGCTGCAACCCAACCCGCTGAGTACTTTTTCCAACATTCTTTGTTTTTGTTTGAGAAGGAGCGCTACTTTTTGCTTCACACTGGGTGATACGTTGAAAAGTTGATGCTGATAATGAAAGATATTCCCTTTCCAAAATGATATTTTGTGAAGCAAAAATTCATTCAAGAATTGTGGGCGTGATCTTCCCGGCCATTCACACCCTGCTGCCGCTGCAAGCAAGGATGGAGAATTTGGCGCTCAGCCAAATCTCCGTTCACTGCAGCGGGACCGGAAAATCTTGGCAGTGTGAAGGGCTGGAATATTCCACCCTGCATTTGTATATGGTTAACTCTGTCTGACATATGACTTGAAAACAAGCCGTGCAATATTACTAATGAATGCATGAATAGCAAATTGAATTCGCCTCTATTTCAACAGAGCTGGTAGGCCAGATTGGATTAATGCATTTGTTCAAACAGCAAGCAGAGAAATTTCGCAAGAACAATCCGACAGATACATTATTAATACTATTTAGTGCAACTTAAAACACAATTGCATTCATATATTGCTGAGTTTAATTGTGGGTTGACATATTCTGAGCTACACTCCCTCTCGCGCAATGTGCAAGGAACACACGGCAAACGGGCAGCCCATGTTTTGTGTTCAACCAAGCCGAGACAAGCTGATCGATTGCTAACTTCGACTGGTGCTGAGAGCTTGCATATTGCTGCATTATTGCAGCAGCATCAAAGGCGAGAGCCACCACTTAAAAAAAAGGAAGCAGTTATTCAAAAGGCGACTGGCCACATGTGGAGGGCAAAAAAAGGAGCAGGTTCCAAAAAAAACCTAATAGATTTGATTGGTTGAATTTGGATTGTTAATTTGAGGCACAAAGTGTCTGGCTAGAAAAATGAACAGTGGAGTTAATAAAATGTGGAGGGAGGGAATGGAGTCTGTGTGCAAGTCATGGAGTGCTCCAGGGCTTACCAGCTGCTGTAGCATTTGCCTCAGTGGAAACAGTTAGAGGGCCACGTCCTAACCCAGTCAAGGGAATCACAGGACCACCCAACCACGAGAGCTTACCACTGGCAACGACCAGCAGTGATTCATCTCACTTACTTCTCAGGAGGAGTAAAATAATAGGTTCTCGAAAGCACGCATCATAAATTCTGATTCAGTGATGGCATTATGGCTGAATACAGTAAAGGCGGATACCCATGTCACTTACCAGGAAAATAAATTGCTTGCACTTGATTTGAACTTTGTCTCACAATTTTACTTCTGACAGTCACGGAGGAGAGTAAGGTAGTATCGAATCGTAGAATCCCTACAGTGCAGAAGGAGGCCCTTTGGCCCATCGAGTCTGCACCGACCACAATCCCACCGAGACCCTATCCTTGTGACGGGACTTATTTACCCTGCTAATGCTCCTGACACTAAGGGACAATTTTGCAGGGGCAATCAATCTAACTAACAAGTCTTTCGAACTGTGGGAGGAAACCGGAGCACCCGGAGGAAACCCACGCAGACACTGGGAGAACGTGCAGACTCCGCGCGAACAGTGACCCAAGGCCGGAATTGAACCCTGGCGCTGTGAGGCAGCAATGCTAACACTGTGCCAACGTGCCAGGTGGACATCCATGAGAGCTGTAGTGCAACATATACGATAGTGTTGTAGAATCACAGAAAATGTGCAGCACCCAGAAGGAGGCCATTCGGCCCAGCATCTCCATCCTGGCTGACAAGTAGCCATCTAACATATTAGGCTATGGAGGATGACATATTCCATGGTTGGGCCTCTTGAGTTCTGGAACATACAGCAGACACTAGTTATCTTGGAGAATCTGGGATGAGGTTCCACTGCCCTAATCTGTGAAAATATCTGAAATGCAGCTCCTGGATTTGTTGTATTAGATTATGATTTTGGTAGTTTGATGGGGCCCTAATCAGCTGAGAACAGAGGTGAGCGGAAGGTAAAGTAACCACCAGCCAGTTCCCGGCTCGAATCTATTTGCGGGCCCTGGTTGGGATGGGGTTTGCAGCAGAGTAAATAGCCAACACGAGTCATATAGAGCCACTTAAAACCAATTAATGGCGGTCAACTGGGAAATTACACTTGGCCTTCAGGTTCCTGTGGGTGTGGCAGCCAGTTTAGTTGCCTACAGGCAGCCCCTCAGCAGTAGAACTGAGGTGCTAATTCTCCAGGTAGATCCAGAGGCCCTGTTTGTTTGCAACAACTGCAGGCCGTCCTGTCCATGGGCTCCTCACCCACCTACATTGACAGTGTGTGTGGCCTGGCTGCAAAATCCATTTAATGATGTGAATTTAAAGAAGCGGAGAGAGGCTGCCTCCATTTTGAAGTGCCCTCTCACTTACTTTGCTTCCATTTCAAATGGTAAAACCTCTGGTCCTCCAGCTGCAGAGCCTACAGGATGTTGAGCCTGCCCTCTGTACATTAATTTGAAGAAAATCATAAAGAGTGACTTTCGCACTCAATGCAGGCCTCTGACCCCCCCCCCCCGCCCCCCCCGCCCCCCACCCCACCCGCCAACTTTCAATCTGACCACAGGGTACTGAAGTCTCTGGGGAAAATCATACCCATGGTTTCCAATCTATCTCCTTTTGTACATCAATGGTCTCCTTGTGGAATGAACATTCCAAAATGAATGCTACCCATGGAATTCACACTTCATATTGTTCATAGCTTACTGAAAGCACGAAGTCAGCGGATCCCTAACTCTGTGTCTCCTGGTTTGCAATTTATCAAAAGAAAACTGATGAGAGCTGTTATCCACAAGTTCAGAGTGAAAGAACGCCATCTATTTCCTATTCGATATCAAAGGCATTTTAGCTCGAAGCCTTTCCGTGTGGACAATGACCATTGATCATGAGACCAAAACTGGCTTCTGATACTGCAATCCTTTATTAACCCAGGGTCCAGAAGGGATCTGGGCAGGTGGCAGAAGAGCATTGACAAATCAAAGAATCATCAGTTGACAGTCAGATTGAGAACCAGACTCTGAAAATAAGTACAAGTCTTCAAGCAGCCAAAACAGTTAACCTGTTCCAGTTTCAAATATCTCCGAGATACTTGACTGCAAGAAACCTGCCATCCGTTGTGAGTTCTTTGCTTTGCAAGATTCTCACTTGAGCTTTGTCATTGAATCCACTCAAGAAACCAAAGGTTTGCCATGTGGGAGACTGACAATTACAGATAAACTATAATCTGTATACGTGCACTATCTTTATCTGTGTGTATATGCTGTGTGCACATGTGCGCTTGTCTGAATGTTGTACTCGGAACACACACTCCAAGGCTAAGCATCGACTCTTTCCATATACAACATACTGATTACAGGAAACAAGGGAGCAAATACATACTGTTCAAGACAACTGTAATATAATCATTGGATTCAAATGATCTTTGCAAGCTGTCTGAGACAGAATACTGTTTCGCATTATGCCATCTGTATCATTTGATTATGTTGTATTATCTTGCAATACTGCTAGCTCAACTGTTTATTATCCTGGATTTAATGCAGTTTAGTCTTGGGATACATGCTTAATAATACACTGAATCAGCAATTGGCTGAGTTCCATAGACCAGCAAAACGTTTGCCAATGCTTGATTTTGGTTTGCTATTTTAACCTTGTCTCAATACTAAACTCTGTCACCCAGTAGAATTACTGAGATAAGTGAACACTTCTCTCATCTGTGACCAGGTACTTGTAGCTTCTGCCTGTAAAACAGTCTGCACGCTGTCAAACACATCCCCCGAGATGTTTAAAAATTGCACATGCAAAATGTGTGTAAGACACAGAATTTTATCCGTACTTTCTCAAATGACACATTCCAAAACTTGGCTGGGACATCAAGAGAAATAACAAGGCTGAGAGCTTACTCTCTGAGAATAAAGACTGAGAAGTCAGAGTGCATCAAACTGTGTCACGCGTCTGCATCTCCTTATGGCTGGTAAATTAATTTCATTATCGAGTCTTTAGGTATATTTTAAATATTTTTACCTTTAATCGTTGCTCTCATTATCTATAAATTTGAAATAAATTAGACTCTAAATCTCTGACTTGAGTCAATTGCAGTACATTTGTTGAATGCTTCAATGTATGTTTCTTTTCTGCAACTCAAAGATGACACTGCGACAAGAATGACACCTTCTTGTCTCACAGGAGGGAAGTTGAGGAAGGTTGCTTTACTTCCAATTTTAAATTAGGAATTTAAAAAAAAATACATGGCACAGCTACCAAAATATTGAAGTACTGGAGAAAAACCCATTAGATGACAGTTGTGTTTGTTCTTGCTGAGGGTTTTTGTATAGGGATATAGGAGCATGATTGGGCCATTCAGCCCCTCAAGTCTGTTCCGCCATTCAGTTAGACCATGGCTAAAACTATGCCTCATCTTAGAGTTCTCATGACTGTAGCCCAGAGGAGATGGAGGCAAGATTGAAGCTGGAGATACCTATTGAAGATGGGAAAGGTAGATAAAAAAGGAGAAAACAATACGGGAAAAAGCAGGATGCTGTGAAGCATGGCACAGTACAAAATGGATGAGAGAGATAGGAGCAGAATCCATCCATATAAGTAAATAAAGCAGCTTAGCTAAATTAATTGCAAGACCATGAAAAATAACCTTTAGCAGGGAGCAGAATACATCCATACGAGGAAATAGCCAGAGCAGCATAGGTAGATCAACCCTTGACCATGACAGAGAACCAGTAGCAGTGACCTAGGTCAAGGACCCTGATTAGAATCAGACAGTCACATGGTATGACTATGACTCACAAGGAGAAGTGTAGGGAAAAGACAGCAGGTGGTAAGGGCGGAAGCCTTAAAATATCACAAAAGCAGACGTTCTGGAACAAACCACAAGTGACAGGAAAAACCACAGAGACTAGAGGGCCACAACCTGAGTTTGACATAATTTGCAACACGGAAAAAAAGGGATGGACTGACATTCGATTACATGATCTATTTTGAAGTAGTATGTATGTTTCAATTGTGATGCAATAATGCACATAGTGCTTTGATCTGTAAACGACAGAGTGTTTCTGAGCTTGATGTGAAAGGCCTCTCCCGCATACACGTGGTAAAAGCTTGAATTAATTCACCTTGTTATGCTCCACTCCGGTGTGAAGGCTCGATCTTTATTCAATCCTCCAAGATCTTTTCAAAGCAGTTGTATTGACATGCCTATTGGTGCATGTGGACTGGGTCACGGACACTGTGTCAATTGTTGAATACTGAGGCACTTTCCTAAAGACATTTTAAAAAAAGAGGGACATGGGGGCCTGAATGTTTTCCTGGGTAGAGGAGAATATCTCTCAGTTCTTAAGGATCTTCAGTATTCGGACAATTCCACACCCCTTGGCAGCAAGCAGATGCCTTAGCCAATCACCCAACATTTGGGTGTAATTAAAATAATGGGCCAGGGTTTTTTTGGGCCTGGCACTGAGTGTCTTCCCCCTGTCAGATGCGATGGACCATTTAAATGGCCGTTTACTTGAGCAGGACTGAAATATCCCACCGAGGCAGAGGGGCTGTAAAATCCTGGCCATGGAGCTACTACAGCACAGTAGGAGCCCACTCGGTCCATCGAACCCTTGCTAACTCGCTGCAGAGCAACCGAGTCAGTCTGCTCTGTCTTTGTCACCCTGCAAGTTTATTTTCCTCAAGAACCTCTCCCATTTTCTTCAGAAATCAGTAATTGGCACCACTTTCACCACTCTAAATGCAGGGAGTTCCAGGTCACTGCCACTCACTGTATAAAAATCCTTCTTCCTCACATCCCCCTTCATCATTTGCCCTAAACCTTAAAAAAGCGTCCCTCTGGTCCTTGTGCCAATGGGATAATGTAGCTACTGAGAACAGCTTTTCTTATTTGAACCTGTAATCATCTGATACACCTCCATCAAATCTCCCCTTAATCACCTTTGCTCCAGAGAGAACAACCTCAGCTTTAGTGGTGGCACAGTGGTTAGCACTGCTGCCTCTCAGTACCAGAGACCCGGGTTCAATTCTGGCCTCAGGTCACTGGCTGTGTGGGGTTTGCACGTTCTCCCGGTGCCTGCATGGGTTTTCTCTGGGAGCTCCGATTTCCTCCCACACTCAAATATCATAGAATAGAATCACAGAATCCCTACAGTGCAGGAGGAAGCCATTTGGCCCATTGAGCCTGCTCCGACAGCATTGCCACCCAGGCCCTATCCTCATAACCTCATGGATTTACCCTAATAATCCATGTATTTACCTTGATAATCCCCCTGACATTAAGGTCAATTCACCCTGGCCAATCCACCTAACCTGCACATCTTTGGAATGTGGGAGGAAACCAGAGCACCCGGAGGAAACCCACGCAGACACGGGGAGAATGTACGAACTCCACACAGACAGTCACCCGAGGCCGGAATCGAACCCGGGTCTCTGGTGCTGTGAGGTGAATTGACCATGCTAAATTGTCCCTTAGTGTTAGGGAGATTAGCAGGATAAATACATGGGGTTACGGAGATGGGGCTTGGGTGGGATTGTTGTCGGTGCCAGCTCGAAGTGCTGAATGGCCTCCTTCTGCACTGTGGGGATTCTTTGATTCTTCAACCCAATCCCCCTGATTCTGAAAATGTTATGATGTGGAGATGCTGGCGCTGGACTGGGGTGAACACAGTAAGAAGTCTCACAACATCAGGTTAAAGTCCAGCAGGTTTATTTGGTAGCAAATACCATTGGCTACCAAATAAACCTGTTGGACTTTAACCTGGTGTTGTGAGACTTCTTACTCTGAAAATGTTGGCAGAGTCAGCTGTGGGCAGAGCTTCAGCAGAAATATTCCATTTCATCGCGTGGCTCTCCTTTCTGAGATTATAGCTGCATTTTCTCAAAAAAGTGATTGCCGCACCATTTTGTGTTTGCAAACACATTGCATTAGAATACATGACCACTCCATTTGTGTGCTGAAAATTATACGTGGCTGGGCTGATTGCAACTTCAGTTCTTTGCAAGAGGAAAGGTGCTGGCAGATTCACCCTCCAGCTAGCAGAATTCACTGAGTGATGAACTGTCCACCCACTGATCCCAAGATATGAATTGGGTTTTATGAGATAGCTCAGCTTGGCGAGCAGTGATTGGGAAGTGAAGTAATATGTCTTGTAATCTGATGCAGCAGAAAAACAATGCAAACATGTGTGCGCAATGTCAGATAAACGATTTAGGGATTGCATACTTTTGAATCTGTTTTCTCCCTCCTGGGGACTGTGCACTGCCAATTAAAATGATGAACCCGATCGTAATTGGTGATGACACTGCCTATTTATCACGGGCAGGTACTGAAACCTTCTGCCTGTCTTCAAAGACGGCGCTGTTACGCAAATTAGGTATTGATGTAGTTACTGTTGCTATGCAACAGATATTTTGGGACAGTCACCTTTTGTTTCACTGGTCAATGTGACTTAGTAACAATCTTTCACGCGAATGGCAGAGAAGCCCTATCATAAAGGCGAGAAACAGGAAAAAGAATGGATAAATTGAAGGAAACCATTATCAACCAGAGAGACAGGGCAGCATTAAGGACTGGGCTTAATACAGGCCGTCTTCACAGGAACCATGGTGGCCAGGCCGCACTGGAAATACCCCACATCAGCCTTCCAGCCATGGGAGAACTCTCTTTGATGAAGTTGTAAGGTAAAGGGTCTGATGCAGGATTCACGGCCATTGGTGGCTGGATGTCAATTAACTCCATTCATGAACCAATTGGTACCAATAATCCATGACCCATTGCAATTTTGTGGTGCCTCATTGCTTTAATGGAACCCCACAGCTTTCCCATACCCTCAGAAGGCTGCATTGCAAACCCCAGGGGCGCGATCTTAACCGCTGTTCACGCCACACTCCCGCTGCAGTGAGGTCAGAGATTTTGGCGGCCAGCCAAATCTCCATTCACTGTGGCGGGGTGGGAAAATCCCACCGGAGTGAACGGTGGTAAGATTCCGGCCATGGGTTTGCGAGAAGCCTCCAAGGGGCGATGGGTGAGCTGGGAGATTCGCTCGTTGTCAGGTCCTCTGTGTCTGAAATCGGGAAGAGGGTGTTACTGGGAAAGCCACCTCTGCCTGTGCCTCTGACATCTCTGTCTCCCCTCTCCCATGACCTCACCCTGCAACCCCCAACCCACCCTCACTCACTCTTGGCCGAGGGTGCAGGACATCCCTGGGCACCAGGTGGGTGCTGGTGGTGATGATGGTGAGTAGCTGCCAGCTTCTGATTGGCCTGCAGCTCCCAGTAGGGACCTCAATTGTAGGAGGAGGCCTGAATGTGGTCACTTAAGTACTAAAAGGGGGCTTGATACTGTCGGGCCTCCCCTACAGAACTGACATGGCTTTCAATGAACAAAGAAAGGTATAGCACAGGAACAGGCCCTTTAGCCCTTCAAGCTTGTGCCGATCATAGTGCCCTGACTAAAACAAACACCTTCTGCCCTTAGTCTGTATCCCTCTATTCCCTCCCTATTCATGGACCCATCCAGATGCCTCTTAAATGTTGCTAATGTGCCTGCTTCCACTATCTCCTCCGGAAGCGGGTTCCAGGCACCCACCACTCTCTGCGTGAAAGACTTCCCCCACACATCTCCCTTAAACTTTCCCCCTCTCACCTTGAACCTGTGGCTCTTTGTAATTTCCTACCAGTTCTCCCACTGAGACCACTGTCAGCCTCACGAACATTTGCCACAGCAACCTCTGCAAGACATGCCGGATCATCGACATGAATGCCACCATCTCACGTGAGAACACCACCTACTAGGTACACCGTACCTACTCTTGCAACTCTGCCAACATTGTCTGCCTGATACGCTGCAGGAAAGGATGTCCCGAGGCATGGCACATTGGGGAAACCATGCAGACGCTACAACAACGGATGAATGAACACCGCTCGACAATCACCAGGCAAGACTGTTCTCTTCCTGTGGGGGAGCACTTCAGCGGTCACGGGCATTCGGCCTCTGATCTCTGGGTAAGCGTTCTCCAAGGCGGCCTTCACGACACACGACAGCGGAGAGTCGCTGAGCAGAAACTGATAGCTAAGTTCCGTACACATGAGGACGGCCTCAAGCGGGATCTTGGGTTCATGTCACACTATCGGTAACCCCCACAGCTTGCCTGGACTTGCAGAATCTCACTGGCTGTCCTGTCTGGAGACAATGCACATTTATTTAACCTGTGCCTAATGCTCTCTCCACTCACATTGTCTGTATCTTTAAGACCTGATTAGCTGTAAAGATTCGCATTCTAATCAGTATTCTGTAACTTGAGTTTGTGTCTCTGTGTGCCTTGTTTATGAGCAGATTTCCACTCCATCTGATGAAGGAGCAGCGCTCCGAAAGCTAATGGCATTTGCTACCAAATAAACCTGTTCGACTTTAACCTGGTGTTGTTAAAACTCTTACTGAGCCTCACGAAATCCAGCCCAAAGAGGCTTTACTTCACCACTGCCTAAAGATGATCCAGTGACTCCTTACAAAATTTGTGTCCAAGTGTTCTAGAATAAGTGGGTATTATCATAGGTTCAACGGTCAACTCGTACCAAGAATGAAATTGCTGACTCAGGTTGATTTCCCTGTGGAATAAAGGAAGACGCAATGGAATTAGTGTGCAGTATAAATAACCAAGCAATGATGTTTGAAATGTTGCCACATTTAAGGTGGTATCGTGAACAGGATGAGGTCATTATTACCGGTTAATTTGACAATCAAATGATAATGTGAACTTAAGAGCAAGTATTGAGGAGTGGATGGGTAATATATTTTTAGAATCAGTACATTGTTTTGCTTGAACTGTGAGCTGAAATTCTCCCTTCCATTCATGACCATAGTAACCTGCTCAGCTTGGATTCCTAAAATCTGCTCCAACGCAAGTTCAATTCTGCTGACACAAGCTTTCATCGTAAATTGTTGATTAAAAGATTAGTTAATATTTGCTTGTGGTGATGGGGCCTTATCGCGCACATGTGTTCTTTATGAATAGGAGAACTGTCTTGCTTGTCTATTTGTACGATCTTTCTGGTTTCTTGTTTAGACTTAGGTTCTGCGAACTCTAAATGAGAATCCATAGAGCTCATACATAAAATACATGGATTTAGGCTATCAGCCAGTATAATATAATAAGCAGCACAATAATACGTTCAGATTTTATTGGTAGCATCAAACTCTTGGCACCCGTGCTTGAATATTGCATGTGGAATTGTTTAATTATTACCACTCGTTTATCAAAGCAGCTTTCAATTAGTTTGGCCATTGCCTCATCCACTTTAGCTTGCAAGCTAAATGATTGCACTCACTAGATTCAAGGTCGCGCCTGCTGCTGAAGTATCTCCTGATTCAAGACAATGCATGCTTAAGAGCTTTTGCCAATAAAATGCTTTGAAGAACTTTGCTATATTCCTGTAAGTGTGAATACCCGCCATGTGAAATGTGTGACCAGAAAAATAGTGGAAAGGAAAGTAGACTGACTATTTTGTACACTACAGTTCATCATTGCGATCTAGAAAAGACCAAAGGCCTGAGATTTGTAAAGGAATTCTCATTAGTGTCAATCGCATTGCATTTCTGGACTCCAGAAAGATGTCAAATGCAATTTTCGGCAATGCAGAATGAATGCAACTTGAAATGGGCATTAGCAGGACATAATAAATGAGTTATTGAACAACACGCTTTTGAAGGATTAATCTCTTTGGAGTCAATACCCAAGGAAAATAAAGTTCTGACAAACACTTGGTGAATGTTTAGCATTAAAATTGGTTGCCAATTCTTCAATATATTTAAAACTCCTTTCCAAATTGCTACACTTATAATCTTAATAAATCCTTGAAATCCTAGCTGCCGGAGGGAGCACAACTTAATCTGACGAAAATTGTGTACTGAGCACACTTGTAATAATTATTCTGTCACAATAAACAAAAGGAAGGTCAATGGATTTGAATCACTGAGTGTAGGCAATTGAAATACTATTATGGGAAAGAAAACAATTTAGATTGCCTTGTGCCTTTAGCACTGATTTATCATCATGTGGAACAATTAAGGATTTGACTAATCCATTGATATTCTGCTTTAATGAAAGCACTTCTGGCGTTTCCCAATTTAAGATGGACAGAAATAAAATAGTAAGAGACATCCAACGTTGCTCATACCCGTGTAACCATTTTGAGCCCAGCGACCTTAATTGTGGTGGGGAGCAGATGGAATTTATTCCGACACTCCTGTTGCAGTGTCAGTGTCATCACAGGACTCCCAAACCTTCTTGTGAGAACGTTTTTTTAAAAAGTCCTGCTGGTTTCTGCTGCCCATTCAAACAAGGCAATCAATTTGCCCGGAGATTGTTTGGATGGAAAAACTGGCCTTTTAAATATCCAGACCTCTCCATCCTCGTGGCCCCGGCAATGTTTGAAGCCAAACAGTGGCCACTGCTAATGGTGTGAATGCAGAAAATGGGTTGCATGACTTATTTGTCTCATTTCACTCTTGTGACTGATCATGATATGCGATAGAGCTCATGAAAAATGCTGAGCCTTGGTAGATTCAAGTTCCACATGAGATTTTGTCCTCTTTAAGAAACCCACCTTGAAAACATCCTCGCTTACCTCAGGAATTTCAAAGTCCAATCTCTGAGACGAAGTAACATAGACTCTGAAAAATATTAGTGCAGTAGAAATAATAAATGGATGGATAGAAAAAATTGGAATGTTATATTAGCTCTGGGTACGTTTGTGTTCTATTATTTATTGGGGACATTGGTATTGTGTAGCTTTTCAATATTTAATGCAAAATTGTGACATTTCAGGCCTTATCTGACAATGTTTTAAATTATTTTCCAGGTAATAACTGACAGGCAAGATGGCATAAAGTTTCAACTTCACGGTAAGGGCGTTGAGGAGGAACCAAAGGGTGTTTTCAGAATCAATGATAATTCTGGAGAAATCATTGTGACCCGTTCACTGGATCGTGAGGATTTGGATATGTATATTGTAAGTATTACACATGCTGTACGTATTCCTTGTAAAATTGGACCCCTGCTACCCGCTGTACATAATCAAAACTGCAAATTGATCCCGTTCACTGCAAGGGTTTAATACATAATGGTTGATATCATAAATTATATCTTATAACTTCAACTGCAAAAGGAGTTTAGAAGAGGAACTGCTTAACTGTAATTTATAGGCTAGAAGAAGCTCCTGTGAGCAGTATTTGCAGTTTGACAGTCACCTACTAAAATTCAACATAGGTGGCACGGTGGTTAGCATTGCTACCTCACTGTGCCAGGAGGTTAGTAAACAGCATGAGAGCGCGTGTTATTGGGGGTAATATACTGGCATGGATTGAGAACTGGTTATTGGACAGAAAGCAGGGAATAGAAATAAAAGGGTCATTCTCAGTCTGGTCATCTGTGGATACCACAAGAATCAGTACTTGGGCCCAACTGTTCTCAATCTATATCAATGAGTTGGATATGAAAGCTTAAATGCAATATTTCCAAGTTTGCTGATGACCATAACTTGGTGGGTTTGTGAGTTGTGAGGAGGGTGCAAGGAAGTTTGAAGAGGATTCAGGTAAGCTAAATGAGTGGGCAAGAACATAGCAGATGGAATATAATGTAGAAAAATGTGAAGTTATCCATTTAGTAGGAGGAACAGAAATGCAGAGTATTCCTCAGATGGTGAGAGTTTGGGATGTGTTGATGTCCAAAGGGATCAAGGTTGTCTTTGTACATGAATCACTGAAAGTCAAAATGCAGATGTAGCAAGCAAGTTGCAAATGGCATATTGGCCTTCACTGCAAGAGGATCTGAGTACAGAGGTTTAAAAGAAAAGTCCTGCTGCAATTGGATAGAGCCTTGGTGAGACCGCGGCTGGACTATTATGTATACTTTTGGTCACCTTACCTAAGGAAGGATATATTTGCAAAAGAGGGAGTGCCATGAAGGTTCACTAGATCTCCGGGACGATGGCACTGACCTATGAGAAGAGATTAAGAAAATTGGGCCTGTATTCTCCAGAATTTAGAAGAATGAGAGGTGACCTCATTTAAGCATACCAAATTCTTACAGGGCTGGACAGGGTGGATGCAGGAAGGATGTTTCCTGTGGCTGGAGTGTATCTAGAACCAGGTGACACAGTCTCAGAATAAGAGGTCAGCCATTTAGGACTAAGATTAGTAAGAACTTCTTCACTCAGAGGGTTGTGAATCTTTGGAATTCTTCACCTCACAGGTTCAGTCACTGAGTATATTCAAGGTGGAGATCAATAGGTTTTTAGATATTAAAGATGCAGAGGGCTATGGGGATACTGCGGGAAAATAGTGCTGAAATAGAAGATCAGCCATGATCTAGTTGACTGGCAGAGCAGGTTCAAGGGGCCGAATGGCCTACTCCAGCTACTATTTCCTAAGTTCATAAACCATACACTATTCTGACTTGGAATTATATAACTGTTCCTTCATTGTTGCTATGTCAAAATCCAGGAACTCCCTCCCTAACAGCCATGTGGGTGTACCTTCATCACATGGATTGCAGCGACTCAAAAAGGCAGCTCATCACCACCATCTCAAAGGCAATTAGGAATGGGCAATAAATGCTGGTCCTGCCAGTGATGGCCACATCCTGTGAAATAATTAAAAATAAGATAACATTGAAACTGAAGAATGTAGATTGGGGGCAGATGTTTGAGGGCAAATCAACATCTGGCATGTGGGAGGCTTTCAAGTGTAAGTTGATAGGGATTCAGGACCGGCACATTCCTGGAAGGATGAAGGATAAGTATGGCAAGTTTTGGGAACCTTGGATAATGAGAGATATTGTGAGCCTAGTCGAAGAGAAAAAAGAAGCATTTGTCAAAGCTAAGAGGCTGGGAACACATGAAGCAAGTGTGGAATACAAGGAAAGTAGAAAGAAACTTAAGCAAGGAGTAAGAAGGGCTAAAAGGGGTCATGAAAAAGCATTGGCCAGCAGGATAAAGGAAAATCCCAAGACTTTTTATACATATATAAAGAGCAAGAGGGTAGCCAGGGAGAGGGTTGGCCCACTCAAGGACAAGGGAGGATATCTATGCGCGGAGCCAGAGGAAATGGGCAAGGTGTTAAATGAGTACTTTGTGTCAGTATTCACCAAAGAGAAGGATTTGGTGGATGATGAGTCTGGGAAAGGATGTGTAGATAGTTTGAGTCATGTTGAGATCAAAAAGGAAGTGGTATTGCAGTTCTTGAGAAACATTAAAGTAGACAGGTCCCCAGGGCCTGATGGGATATAACCCAGAATACTGAGAGAGGCAAGGGAGGAAATTGCTGGGGCCTTGAGAGAAATCTTTGAATCCTCACTGGCTACAGGGACGGTAAGAGTTTTAACAACACCAGGTTAAAGTCCAACAGGTTTATTTGGTAGCAAATGCCATTAGCTTTCGAAAGCTAATGGCATTTGCTACCAAATAAACCTGTTGGACTTTAACCTGGTGTTGTTAAAACTCTTACTGTGTTTACCCCAGTCCAACGCTGGCATCTCCACATCATGACTACAGGGCCGGTTCCAGAGGATTGGAGAATAGCCAATGTTGTTCCTTTGTTTAAGAAGGATAGCAAGAATAATCCAGGTAATTACTGGCTGGTGAGCCTTACATCAGTAGTAGGGAAATTATTGGAGAGGATTCTTCGAGACAGGATTTATTCCCTCTTGGAAATAAGTGGATGTATTAGTGAGAGGCAACATAGTTTTGTGAAGGGGAGGTTGTGTCTCACAAACATGATCGTGTTTTTCGAGGAAGTGACAAAGATGATTGATGAGAGTAGGGCAGTGGATGTTGTCTACATGGACTTCAGTAAGGCCTTTGACCAGGTCCCTCATGGCAGACTTGTGCAGAAGGTGAAGTCGCATGGGATCAGAGGTGAGCTAGCAAGGTGGATACAAAACTGGCTCGGTCAAAGAAGACAGAGGGTAGCAGTGGAAGGGTGTGTTTCGGAATGGAGGGTTGTGACAAGTGGCGTTCCTCAGGGATCAGTGCTGGGACCGTTGCTGTTTGTAATATATATAAATGATTTGGAGGAAAATGTAACTGGATTGATTCGTAAGTTTGTGGACGACACAAAGGTTGGTGGATTTACGGATAGCGATGAAGACCACCAGAGGATACAGCAGGAAACAGATCAGTTGGAGACTTGGGCGGAGAGATAGCAGATGGAGTTTAATCCAGACAAATGTGAGGTAACGCATTTTGGAAGGCCTAATACAGATAGGAAATATACAGTAAATGGCAGAACCCTTAAGAGTATTGATATGCAAAGGGATCTGGGTGTACAGATACACAGGTCACTGAAAGTGGCAATGCAGGTGGAGAAGGTAGTCAAGAAGGCATACGGCATGCTTGCCTTCATCGGCCGGGGTATTGAGTTTAAAAATTGGCAAGTCATGTTGCAGCTTTATAGAACCTTAGTTAGGCTGCATTTGGAATATAGTGTTCAATTCTGGCCGCCACACTACCAGAAGAATGTGGAGGCTTTGGAGAGGGTACAGAAAAGATTTACCAGGATGTTGCCTGGTATGGAGGGCATTAGCTATGAGGAGAGGTTGGAGAAACTTGGTTTGTTCTCACTGGAGTGACGGAGGTTGAGGGGAGACCTGATAGAAGCCTACAAGATTATGAGAGGCATGGACAGAGTGGATAGTCAGAAGCTTTTTCCCAGGGTGGAAGAGTCAATTACTAGGGGGCATAGGTTTAAGCTGTGAGAGGCAAGGTTTAAAGGAGATGTATGAGGCAGATTTTTACACACTGAGTAGTGGGTGCCTGGAACTCGTTGCCGGGGGAGGTAGTGGAAGCGGACACGGTAGTGACTTTTAAGGGGTGTCTTGACAAGTACATGAATAGGATGGGAATAGAGGGATATGGTCCCCGGAAGGGTAGGGGGTTTTAGTTAAGTCGGGCAGCATGGTCGGTGCAGGCTTGGAGGGCCGAAGGGCCTGTTCCTGTGCTGTAATTTTCTTTGTTCTTTGAAGTATAGATGCTCCCTATATCAGTCCAAGGGTGAAATTTTGTAATAATTTATTTTATCACATTTTTGATAAGCTCTTTCCCCCTTAAGCACATGTCAATCCAGGTCCCACTCACTTTCTCCCCACATCCCCTCGCAAGGTCTCTACTTTTTAAAAAAGAAAATATTCTGGTAAATATCACCTTTTTTGAAACATTTTCATTCCTTGCCTCACCATTTATGGTCTGGTCCTCTCTCCCTCTCCCCTCAGCTGTTCTGTAATGTATACCTGTATCCCTAAGTAGCTTTTCATTTTGATGGGAACCAGTGAGACACGTCATTCTGATCATAGAATCATAGAAACCCTACAGTGCAGAAGGAGGCCATTCGGCCCATCGAGTCTGCACCGACCACAATCCCACCCAGGCCCTACCCCCACATGATGACTGAGTATAGTTTTGTACTCAGCCACTAGGTACCTTCCCGGGTTTATACAGCTCTAATTTACTTTGTGGCTGGTACAAAACGCTGTCACTGACCGCGACGAATGGAAGCATGTATCTTTTCAAAAATATGGCATTTTAAATGTGAAATATTCAGGAATCTGACAGATAACACGACCACTGGAGATCTGTTTTGATATCTGTTATGTCTCAATTTGAGAGACAACTTGAAAGTAATCAATCTTGTCTTGACAGCATTGGCTTGGATTTATTTTAACAACTTCTAAATGTGGGCTTAATGCATTGGTGAATGCCATTGTCCAACTCCCCCCAGCGTAATAAAATTGACACATTTGATCTTAGCGTTTCCAGCACAATTCTATTGAAACGATTATCGAGCATTCACATGAGAGTGAACTGCAGCACTTAAAACAGTAGGGTGCCGACCATGTGACGTTACTATCAAGTAGAAGGATTGCTGTCAACCCACATGCAGCAAAAGCCAGTTTATAGATTACTATTCCTTTGATTCTCATTGCTGATTGCAGTTGTAAGTAAACACGACTGTTTTAGCAGTTAACTGTTTATGCTGAATGCAGAACATGACATGACATTTCAAGCTAGTGCGTTGGAAGATGGATAATCTAATGATGCAACAACTGAAACTGCCAGAAATAAACAATAAGTTAGACAGCATTCATAGAATCATACAATCATAGAATCCATACAGTGCAGAAGGAGGCCATTTGGCCCATCGAGTCAACCACAATCCCACCCACGCCAGGCCCTAGAATCAATTTAGCATGGCCAATCAACCTAACCTGCACATCTGTGAGAGCACGGGCAGAATGTGAAAATTCTACATAGACGGTGACCCGAGGCCGGAATTGAACCCGGGTCCCTGGTGCTGTGAGGCAGCACTGCTAACCACCATGCCGCCCATTTTCTCTTGTTGAAAGAAAAGCAGATATTGCCCCAGATCTTCTGGTCTCCGGATGGACGTACGCAGGAGGATGCACGAGGAGACCCCCGCTGGAAGGGACAATGCAAGGACTCCCAGGGAATTGTCGGGGAAGTTTCAACCTCTGATGGGCAATTTCCTTTGTGCAAACTCCGCACAGACAAGTGACCCAAGCTGGGAATCGAACCTGGGTCCCTGGCGCTGAGACAGCAGTGCTAACCACTGTGCCACCGTGCCGCCCAACTGGAAAATGTTCGAAATATAAGGGATTTGAAGCAAGTGCGGATGTTGGGGAAGTACAGAAAGGATATGCGGGGAAAGGCCTGAGATAGAGTGGAAGACAGGAGAGATTAAATTACAAAATGATTACTGTGGAAGGTAAAAGGAGAAGTGACGTGACTAGTAAAGAAACAAAAATTAAAATATTGCGGTTCTTGGAAATCTGAAGCAAGAACAGGAGCTGTGGGAAATAATGAGGGAAGGTAGTCTCTGTGGAGAGAGAAACCAAGGTAATGTTTCACATCGACAAAGGGTCACTTCTCTCTCTGGGTGCACTTTGACTTGCAGCGTTTGACCTGCAGCATTTATTTCAGAAACAGGAGGAGGTGTCAACGGGAGATGGTGGATGAACTTGTTGAATTCAGCATTGAGGACAGAAGGCTGCAAAGTACATGAATTGAATGATGATGTGCACTTTGAGCTGACATTGACTTTGTTGGAACAATGTAGGAGATAGGGGTCAGAGTGGAGGGGAGAATTATGATGACAGGAGACTGAAAGCTTGGCTACGCTTGCAGAGTGAACAGAGGTGTTCTGCAAAGCAATCGTCCGATCTGCATTTCCTAAAGACAGAGGGGACTGCAGCATGGGCAACAAATACGCTACACTAAATGTAGAGGAAGTATCATCTGGGGCTCTTGGTGGCAGGACGGGAAGAGGTAATAGTTCACTGTGGCATCTCCTGCGCTAGTACCAGATGGTGCTGTGGAGAAGGGGAGGGGTGTTGGGGGCAATTGAGGAATGGACCAAATGTCGCAGAGAGGACAATCACATCAGGATGCTGAGAATAGAGCAGCAGATGCATGTGTTGGTGACTTGAGTGTGGAAGCTGATGGGTTGCAAGGCAAAACCAATGGTGGTTATGGGAGGGAGAGAAAGGAGTGAGAACAGAAGTGGAGGGAAGAAACAGACAAGGTTGCAGATTCTGTTCTGAAGGGAATCTGCAGTTGAGGATATAAAAAGAAATATTGGAAGCGCTGGCCTTGAAGAATTTACTTGCACTTTCAATTTAATACATTGTATTAATTGGTCACAAAGCAGATTCATCTAAATTGAGGAGATCAAATATAGATTACCAGCTTTGCAAGCTGTTCAGTTGCAAGCATGGCCAAACTTTTTTAGTCTGCCATTTTAATTCACTGTCTGAATTCCCTGTCCTCGGCCTCCCGTGCTGTTCTACTGAAGCTCAACTTCAGCTTGTACCTTTGTTCATTGGACCCAAGCCAGATGGTGAAGTGTCAAACACAGACACAGATTTTTTCCCTGATCTCTGCCTCCTAATAGCTAACCCAGCACCGTCTTAAAAACTGAGTTCAACAATTTCACAAAACTTCTCCATCCACTTTCTAAGATTTCAGTTGCAGGAGATGATTTGGATATTCTCATTAACACCTCCTTTCGACTCATCTCTTGCTTTTCTCTGTGTACCATTACCATCCCCTGAAGCTTTACACCATCAACCCTTCTGTCATTTAATCATAGAATCCCTACAGTGCAGAAGGAAGCCATTCAGCCCATCAAGAACAATCCCTCCCAGGCCCTATCCCTGCAACCCCATATATTTACCCTGCTAATTCCCCTGACACTAATGGGCAATTTATCATGGCCAATCCACTGAACCCGCACACCTTTGGACTGTGAGAGGAAACTAGAGCACCTGCAGGAAGCCCACACAGACACGGGGAGAATGTGCAAATGCCACACAGACAGTGACCCAAGATGGGAATCAAACCCGGGTCCCTGTGAGGCAGCAGTGCTAACCACTGTGCCGCCCTAATCTCTCCTGCCTTCCATTCAATCATAGACCTCCCCTTTGTTTATTTTCCCCCACCTCTCCAATCCATTTTTCATTGTAATATCTGTCAATTTCTCCTGGTTTGATGAAAGGTCATCAACCTCGGCATCGATGGATGTAATATCTTGTGGGTTCTGTGGCCATGTTTTGAATATGGCCCTTTACCATGTGGCAAAAAGTGTGCACTCAAAAACTGTCTATCCTGCAATGCACCCAGCACAGGGATTTATTCTCTTTGTGTGAGCAGAACTGAGCAAGAACAGGGAACTCTGCCAGTGCTTATTTGCATGAAAGGCTGTGTTGAAATATACAATTTACATTTTAATTCCAGTTCCCTGATTTCTCTCTCCAATCCAGCAGAAACATTTATGTTTTTGTGACAATGGCCTCAAAGAGCCACCCCAGAGTTGAGGTGGCTCATTGTTGAGAAGACTGTAATTGCCATTTGTCCTTCTGCCTTTCACAGTCAAAATGATATGTCTCAGGATAATTAGGTTCAGACCTGTCAAAAATCAGACAGGATTACATATCTGTACTTTATTTTTATAAACTATTTTTTAAAAGTCCATGTCAGGCATCGCGCACCAGCAAAGCAGCAACACACATGTAGCATCAAGAGGACCACAATGCACATTCGCTATAGGAAAACCTTACTCCTGGAACACAATGATTTTATTTGTTCCAGGGATTGCAGCAACATTTTTCTGCCCAGCTGTAGTTCTCTTTCTGCAGCTTCTTACCACTGCCACGCTGCAACTCTAGCTCCATTTTGTTTCTCAACCTGCTCATCAATAGGGTGGCACGGTGGCACAGTGGTTAGCACTGCTATCTCACAGCACCAGGGACCCGAGTTCGATTCCCGGCTTGGGTCACTGTCTGTGTGGAGTTTGCACGTTCTCCCTGGGTCTGTGTGGGTTTCCTTCGGGTGCTCCAGTTTCCTCCCACAGTCCAAAGATGTGTGGGTTATGTTGATTGGCCATGCTAAGTTGCCTCTTAGTGTCAGGGGGATTAGCAGGATAAATTTGTGGGATTACGGGGATAGGGCCTGGGTGGGATTGTGGTCGGTGCAGGCTCGATGAGCCAAATGGCCTCCTTCTGCACTGTAGGGATTCTATGATTCTATGGATTCTATGACAACTTGTCTGCTGCCTTGTTCTCATCACCTTGCTAGAGGGATGGAGTTTGAAAATAGGGAAGTTGTGTTGCAGCTGTATAAGGTGCGGATGAGGCCACGCCTGGGGTACTGTGTACAGTTTTGGTCTCTTTACTTGAGAAAGGATATACTGGCACTGGAGGGGGTGCAGAGAAGATTCACTAGGTTGATTCCGGAGTTGAGTGGGTTGGCATATGAGGAGAGACTGAGTAGACTGGGACTATACTCATTGGAATTCAGAAGAATGAGGGGAGATCTTATAGAAACATATAAAATTATGAAGGGAATAGATAAGATTGAATTGAATCTTGTTGAATCTTTTTGCCTTGCACTCATCAGGACAGATGCAAAAGGTACAACAATTTATGCTGTGTGACAAAAGGGTCCTGATTTTTTAAAATTCATTCTCGGCATGTGGGTATCACTGGCTAAGCTAACATTTATTGCCCATCTCTGATTGCCCTTGAGAAGGTGATTGCAAGTTACCTCTTTGAACTGTTGTGGTCCATGTGGGATGGGTACACCCACAGTGCTGTTAGGAAGGGAGTTCCAGGATTGTTATCCAGCGACAGTCAAGGAATGGCAACATATTTCCAAGTCAGGATGCTATGTAGCTTAGACTGGAACTTGCAGGTGGTAATGTTCCCATGCAGCTGCTGCATTTATCCTTCTCGGTGGTGGAGGTTGCAGGTTTGGTCGGTGCCGTTGAAGGAGCATTGGTGAGTTGCTGCAATACATCTGGTAGATGGCACGTAGTGCCGCTGTGCCTCCATGATGGAGGGAGTGAATGTTTAAGGTGGTGGATGGGATGCCAGCCAAGAGGGGAGCTTTTTTTTGGATGTTGATAAGCTTCGTGAATGTTTTGTGAGTGGCACCCATCCAGGTAAACGGAGACTATTCCATCACTTGTGCCTTTCTTTGGCATTCTTGTGTCTGTCCTGATGAGTGCAAGATGAAAAACTTCGACAGCATGACTAATTTTTTCAACAATGCTCAAGTTTTATATCACAAGTGATGAGCTACTTCTTGATCCATTATCCATCCCCTTTACCTCATGCCCAAGGTCTGCTCAGCACCATTTACAGCAGACACGAGGTGTTGCTGCAGCACAGCGACTGATGAAAGTAGACTTTGCATTTCGCTATCATGACTCAGCCTAATGGTGACAGGCAATCTTAAATGACAGACAGCCGTGGGACAGAAACTTGCAAGCATCTGGCTGCGAGTCAGGCCTTCTGTTACATGTATAAATGCCCTGATTTACATTACACTTTAATGTAATTTTGTTTGACTAAATTGACATAATTAATCTAATACCCAGTGTACTGACTGGAGTTGATGTGGACTGTTGGAATTAAACTGACTCTGGCCCAAAATTTACTGGAAACGTAATAATCAATTTATGGCAAATGATGTTATCAGTGTTTTAAAAAAAACAATTTGGGGTGAGGAAGAGACATTTGGGCTGGATTTTATGCCATCGTCCCCGTCCCCCCGTCCCCCGCTTCCCGAGTTGACAGGTGACGGGGTTGCTGTAATATGGGCACTGTGTGCTGGGCACATTCCCAGTGCCTACCCACCCACCCCTGTCAAACTTTTATCAGCAATAGCAGAGGCGCCAGGTGGCCCATGTGCCAATGGGCCAATTGAGCCCCTTAGGTGGTCACTCAGCATTTTGGATTTGCACTGATTGGGTGAAATTTTCCGGCAATTCCCGCAGTGCAATTTTCTGGTCCCGCTAACGGTGAACCCCTGCCGTGGGTTCCCCAACGGTGGGGTGGGGAGGGGTACAAAGATGGGAAACCCTGTTGACAGTGGAGGGACCAGAAGAAAATCCTGCCCATTATAGTAACTAAACTCACCACAGAAAGCTAGAGCTGCTATTTTATGGTGTAAGGGCCCTCTTTATGGCCCAATGTGCTCTTTACCCTTGGTGACCCAGAATGGAACTATTGAAACTCTGCACTCTCATTTCTTACAGGACAGTAATTTATCCCAAAAGCTACTTTGTGATAAAATTTACAATATGTCTTTACTTTTTCGTTCTCTCTATTATTTTCTCCCTCTTCATCCAATCTTTCTTTCCCTTGCTGTTTCTCTTATTTTATCTAATTAACTCTAATCCACTCTTTTTGGGGTGGCCCGGTGGTACAGTGCCTCACAGCACTAGGGACCCAGGTTCAATTCCTGGCTTGGGTCACTGCCTATGCACTGTCTGCACGTTCTCCCTGTATCTGTGTGGGGTTCATCCGGGTGCTCCTGTTTCCTACTGCAGTCTGAAAGACATGCTGGTTTGGTGCATTGGCCAAGCTAAATTCTCCCTCAGTGTACCCGAACAGACGCCGGAGTGTGGTGACTGGGGGATTTTCACAGTAACTTCATTGCAGTGTTAATGTAAGCCTACTTGTGACACTAATAAATAAGTAAACATGTAAAATTTCCATCTTTCATTTTGTTTCTTTCTCTATCTCTACATTTCACTGGAGGTAGACTATTGGGCCCATGGTTCACCCCATTGATCCCACAAGGCCTTTATCAACTTCCACTTCCTGCAATTTGTGGCATGAAAATAATTGGTCCTAATGGATTAGGAAATGAATCCCAACCCACGTTGATCACTGTGAGTTGCTGCACTCCAGTGAATTCTGAGCTTACTGTGTCATGAACATTGTTGCAACGGTCCATTAACCTTTTCATGTTGATGGATGGTTTTGCATTGTCAGTTTGACCCATGGTCACGAACACCACTACGGTCATCAATATGTCCTTATCACACGGCAGAAATGCTGCAGACTTTCCAGAAAATATTGGTGCCTCAAAATTCTAGTCAAGACAAATTGGATACCCAAATGCGGAATAGTTACATCGGGACAACATGAAAATCCAGCAAAATTCTATTTCTCACCTCATTTCCCACTATTAATGGTAATAATGTTTTGACGTTTGTGGCTAGGCTATTAATACCCTTCTATTTTGAACCAAAAATGTCAATGTTTTTGTCTGGTTACTAAAAGTTAATTCTCACGGAAATGAAGTCGAATCACTTGGATGTCAAGATTAATTAGCACTTCACGCCAATGATTGCGAACAATACTACAAGTGCATCTGCCACTTGGAAACAATAATTTGAAGTGTTACTTTGATTGACATGTTTCTAGTATGCTTAACGCTGTTGAAAATCTTTGTTTTAATTGTAGTTAATTATAAATAATCAAGTTAATTAAAGTCAATGAATTTCATTTCCTAAGTGAACGTCCTGCAGGAGCGATGTCTGCAAATGCCAGTCAGCAAATTCAGTGTTCATTAAAACAAGGCGCTCTTAAGTTTAATTAACAGGTTAATAAATTATTTACAAACATTGGAACTTGTACTGTTGGAGAACAAAACATTTTCTGAAGAGCTCTAAATGCTCAGTAATTAAGAATACCTAGGTAAGATGGTTTCATTGCAAAATATATATTTTTCTTAATTTGATTGCAAGGCAAGAGTCAATAATATATTTAGTTTAATTAGAACATAGATTTTTCTTAAAAGGACAATGTTTTGGTGATTATTTACGCTATTCATTATGAAGTATACAAGTACGATTTGCGGATTATCTTTGTCAGATCCAGTATGGTTACAAATGAGAGGTGTTTTCATCTCGGCTTCTCAGTTAGGAAGTCAGGAGATATGTCTTTACCTGGAGAGTATAAGAGCATAAGATATAGGAGCAGAATTAGGCCATTCAGCCCATCGGGTCTGCTCCGCCATTCATGGCTGATAAGTTTCTCAACACCCATTCTCCCGCCTCGTCCCCGTAACCTTTGATTCCCAAAGTGGACAAATTCATATTTGCCCACATTATATTCCATTTGCCAGATACTTGCACACTCACTTAACTTATGGCACTTTGTACCCACCCACCGCGCCCCCCCGCCCCCATATGTCCGCTTCACAACTTACTTTTCTACCCATGTTTGTGTCATCAGCAAATTTAGCAATCATACAATTTGTCCTTTCATCCAAGTCATTTATATAACCAGATCATTTTTATAAATTGTAAAAGGTTCAGAACCCAACACCGATCCCCGTGACACATTGCTCGTGACATCTTGCCAACCAGAAGAGAAACAATTTTTGGCTACCGTCTTTCCTGTTAGTTAACCAGTCTTCCATCCATACCAATAAGTTATCCCCTGCACCATCTATTTTCCGCAATTACTTTTGATGTGGTACTCTAGCAAACGTCTGCGCGTGGTTAGAATGGGAAACTTGGTATCCCATGGAGTTGTTGAGGTAAATAGCATAGACGTATTTATGAGAATGCGAAGGAGAAAGTGGGGAACTCAAGAACAGCTTTTTCCCTGCTGCCATCAGAGTTTTGAATGGACCTTTGGACCTATCATATACTAGGCTAATCTTTCTCTACACCCTGGCTATGACTGTGATGCGCATCAATTGGACACGAGGCACGAAGCTTCGGTAAAAGAAGGCTTTTATTAACTAACAATGGAACTAACAGAACTTTAACACACTATCCCAGACTGAAGAGGTCCCGCCCGAGCAGGGGGTCTTATACCTCTCCCAGGAGGCGGAGCCCGACTGGGATGTGCCACAACAGTAACAACCACAGGTGTATCAATCCCACCCTAGCCCAACAACAACATTAGAACAATCCCACAGTGGGAACCAACGATGGTTCACCACAGACTGCAACACTATATTACTACATTACTACATTCTCCACCCCCTTCCCCACTTCAGTGCTTTCTGCACCAATGTGCCATGCTCAGTTTGCTCATCAACCCTGCAGCCCTCACTCTCAGCTGAACAAGCTGAGAGAACCTCAACCTTGTTGGACAATTCCAGAGGCTGACACCCCTGCGCCCCTCATAGCCTTCATCCTCTTACTATAAATCTTTTCTGATTTTCTTTTGCTTTCAGCTCTGACGAAGGGTCATCCAGACTCGAAACATTGGCTCCATTCTCTCTCCACAGATGCTGTCAGATCTGCTGAGATTCTCCGCATTCTCTGTTTTTGTTTCATATTCCAGCATCCGCACTATTTTGACTTTATGCTCCTGCACTTCTGCCCTGTGGGTTCCCTTACCTGCCTCACTCACAGCCGCAACCTCCTGTCTTTAATCACTCGCCAAATCAAAAGACCCAACCCTTAGTATGACTGCCTGTTGCTACAAAGCATCCAGGCAACTCTCCCCTCCCTCGTGTATCGAAGTGTCTGCAGCTCAGCCTCCAACTCGGTGAATCTGAGCCGAAGTTCCCAAGCCACAAACATTGCAGACATGTTTGCCCGGGATCACACTGGCATCCAGGAGCTCTCTCGTGCTGCATCCTCGACGCACCACCTGTCCAGCCAACCTTGATGTGTTTTAATTCATTACTTAATCATATCATATTCCCTTATTTTTGTTGCTTTTTAATAGATTTTATTAACATTTGCCATCAACTTGTACACTACATTAAACCTTAGGAATAGAATAGACTATAACCACTTACCAGCTGCTCCTTCCCCTGAAGCAGAGCAAGCACCAATTCCTCCAAAGTGAAAAAAGTCACAAAACAAAAGGAAGAAACACCTCCTTCTCCCACTCTTCAAACTCCCCCACTCACCAAACTCTTATGTATGCACTCAGTTCCTCGGCTGTACTTATTTAGCATATAGAGATTGACATTTCGTTAAGTCAACAACAAAGGCTGCCTTACTCTCCAGCGTGCGAACAGTAGAGTGGTAGGATTAGTTGCATGGGAAAAATAAATTTGGTAGAGATACTGTCATATCACGTAGCTTGAACTGTTAAAACAAAACGTATTTGTTGATACATGAGGTAAGAACAAACGGTGTGCAAATAGGCAACTGCATTGATTATTCATTGCAAAATCTGTGAGCATTAACTTCAGTTACATTCTAGTAAACTCTTAAACAGTTTTCAGAAGTTTTTTTTCTCTTGTGCCTGTTTGTGCTAATGAGAAATGCAATGTTGTACACCGTGGTGTGCAGTAATACGAGTCATACAAGAAATTAACAGCTGCCAAACTTACCCATCACTCACATTTCTTTTAATTCTATTGAGTCGGATGCTTTAATTGTTTTAGTAACTTTCATTTATTTTACCTGCCTGTATCCTTTCATGTCTGCTTTTTGCTCTCCTAATTTCCTTTATAAGTTCCCTCTTGCACATTCTAACTCCTCCGAAGGCTTCTGCATGGTTTGAGCCCTTGATGTCTGCCACTAACCTCCCTTTTTCTCCTTATTCTCGACATCCGAGGTTCACTGGACTTGTTGGTTCCACCCTTCTCCTTTATTGGAACATGTTGCCCCTGTACTCTCCCTATTTCCTTCTTGAATGCATCCCACTGTTCTGTCACATATTTACCTATAGGTATCTGCTCCCAGTCCACTCTGGGCAAATCATATCTGATCTTATTAAAATCAGCCTTCCCCCAATTTAGAACTGCTTCAGAGACTTTGGACAGAACGTGGGTGGAAAAGTAAAAACACGATCAAAACCTGCCTCCAACTGAGAATCAGAAAATACAAGATTCTGAAGGGGTTTGACAGGTTGACACTGAGTGGTTGTTTCTCTTGGATGGAGAGTCTATAACACAGGGCACGGAGTCGAGATAAGGGGTCAATCATTTAGGACTATGATCAGGAAAAATTGCTTCACTCGGAAGGTTGTGAATCTTTAAAATTCCCTCAATCAGAGGGTTACAATTGCTGTATCGCTGAATTTATTTAAGACTGAAATAGAAACATTTCGGGGGCAATCTGGGGGGGGGGCTGGGATTTGATTGTGAAGGCTGGGGGGACGGTGATTGACTGGACCAGGCGGCGGGGGAGGAGAGAGGGGGGTGGGGTTGGGCTGAAATAGGCCAGGATGGGGAGGTGTTGGGGGATGTGGTCACAACCAGCCGGGATGGCCAACGATCGGGGGTGGGGCGGTATCTGGGGGGGTGGGGGACAGACAGATCTCTCTGTTCCTTTCTATAGAACAGAGAGATCTGCATATGCGCGATACCACCTCTAGTGTAAGGAGCCGTCTCATGGGCAAGAATACCCTCCATCCACTCCCTCTATTGGCGGGAATCAGATCACGGATCTCTTTTTGCACCAAGTGGTGTAAGATTTCATTTGTGGCCTCGCCAAAATGATGGATCTGAAACTCTCCCGTTTTCTCGCTTGTCCAGCACTCTGAATGTTTTTGGTAAGATCACCCTCTTAGTCTCAGGAAAGTAGGCAATATGGGGAGGGGTGGAAATGTTGAACAGAAAATCAACCATGATTGTTTTGAATGTTAGAAATGGCTCAAGAAGTCAGAAGATCTAATCCTATTCCTATTTCCTATGTTCTTATGAAGTGACATTTTGGCCGGAACTTTCCGGCCTGTCCCACTAATGGCACAACCCGACATGGGTTTCCCAGCAGCGAGGGCTGCATTCAACAGGAACCTTACTGACAATGGCAGGGCCAGGAAGTCCCGCCACCGGCCATTGATGGGCCGCCTCTGGCACTGAGAGACACGCAGTGCTTTGTGTGGAAAGTCCCGCCCACTTTCAAACACTCTTCCTGCCTGACATAAACTCTAACCTTTCTGTCTAACAACTGCCAACATCGTAAATCTCAACTGTGAGGGTCCGAAGATTTGCCAAATGCAGTTGGCGTCATGTGATCCGTTTAGAAAAAGCAGTACTTAGTAGTTCACCAGTGTGATGCTTGTTTCAATATGGTGTCGGTAACCCATGAAATCCTGCAACAGGTTGTTCCATCCCTGGTTCCAATGCGCCGGCTCCCAATTCTGAAGCACTGACAACATTTAAGACTTGTATCCTCATTATCCAGATGAGCAGAACAATGAAATTGGAGTGGGATCAGCGCTGCAGATGTTGTTGCCACCTGACCATAGCTTCAGAGAAGAGCACGTGCCTTTGGAAAATCTAGGGTTCCATTTCCGGAGAAAATACTTTCTTTTGGACTTTGTAATGATCTTACTCGTGATGTGTATATCCGGACAAATCTATGCAAGACAAGTGGTAATCAGTAATTAATTAGATTTATTCTCTTGAGCCATTAATCAGTGCCAACCTTCTGACAGAGTATTAGATAGCATTTCAACATTTCCACTTGTTTTTTAAACAGGAAGAATAAATTATTATCTGGTGTGAAATGAGCTGGATTATTCTGAATCAGAACATATCAAAATTATATGGCAGACGGAGACTATTTAGATCAACTCTTTTACAACAACCATCTGCTCCAGTCCTATTTGAGTGCTCTTTGCCTGTATCCTTCCATATTCTTCTGTTTCAAGTACATACCTAATTTCCTTTCCAGTGTTATTAAAGTTTGCCTCAAAAGGCATTTGGGTAAATTATTCCAACTTGTAATAAGTTGTGAATTTTGTGAAAGCATTTCTTTTTAATTTCCCAATTCATTCTTCGAGCGATAATACAGGGTTACCAATTTTGACAACTAATGGGGTGAATTCTTCATCCTTTCTCTTCTCAAAATCTGTTCGAAATGTGTAAACTTGCATTCAGGTCTTCTTAACTTTCTCTGTACCAGGGAGGAGGATACATTTCTTTTCTTCTGAACTATTAACTTCGTATTTGTGAATCATGCTGTTTGTTTCAGCCATATTCTTTCCCTGACTCTAATGTCCCTCCTAAAATGGATTGCTTGCACATGCATTGAATATGCCAGCGATCGCCAACATTGTGTGTAATCCAACATGCCATCAATCAGGACACTACTCACCAGAATTTTCAATGTTCTCCTAATACAAATGGTCACACTGCCAACCGAAAGCAATGATAAAGTTATCCGGAATCTGTACCTTTATTATTCGATATTTTAATTTATGTTTTAAAGTACTCTTAAAAGATTAGAAATAAAAAGAATATCATTCTTTATTTCCTTGCATTTTAGTTCAAGCTACAAGTATTTTGCTGTATCCCATTGTTAAATGGAACTCTCCGTTAACCGATAGCCTGTGCATGCTGGACAATGAATATTTTTTCCGTATGTTGTATAAGTTCAACATTTTGTTGAGAGTACATCAAAAGAACAGGAATGAGATAGAGAATCTGGTGAACTGGTGCGATGACAATAATCTCTCCCTCAATGTCAACAAAACAAAGGCAATAGTCATCGACTTCAGGAAGCGGAAAGGAGAATATGCCCCTGTCTACATCAATGGGGACGAAGTAGAAATGGTCGAGAGTTTCAGGCTTTTAGGTGTCCACATCACCAACAACCTGTCCTGATCCCCCCCGTGCCAACACTATAGTTAAGAAAGCCCACCAACACCTCTACTTTCTCAGAAGACGAAGGAAATTTGGCATGTCAGCTACGACTCTCACCAACTTTTACAGATGCACCATAGAAAGCATTCTTTCTAGTTGAACAGTTTGGTATGGCTCCTGCTCTACCCAAGACCACAAGAAATTACAAAGGGTCGTGAATGAAGCCCAATCCATCACGCAAACCAGCCTCTCATCCATTCATACTATCTATATTTCCTGCTGCCTGGGAAAAGCAGCCAGCGTAATTAAGGACTCTACACACCCAGGACATACTCTCTTTCACCTTCTTCCATCGGGAAAAAGATGCAAAAGTCTGAGATCATGTACCAACTGACGCAAGAACAGCTTCTTCCCTGCTGCCGTCAGACTTTTGAATGGACCTACCTTGCACTAAGTTGATCTTTCTCTACACCCTAGCTATGACTGTAACACTACATTCTGCATTCTCTTCTTTCCTTCTCTATGAACGGTATGCTTTCTTTGTAGAGCATGCAAGAAATAATACTTTTCACTATACTAATACATGTGACAATAATAAATCAAATCAAATTAAAATTTTTGCCACTGTGTGTGAAATCAGAAACATATTTAACTTTACTATGATCTTCTTGACCAGCACTCCTGTAAAAGATTGCCTTATCTGCTTCCTTGGAACTCTCTGTAACCCATTCTCTAATGAGTCTTGCCATCAGAGGTTTATTTATATTTCCGTTCACAAAATGTACCATTTCATATTTCGCTGTTTTGTACTGCAGCTGGCACCTACCCTGCTCACTTAGCACCAGAAACAGCTTGCAATTATAGAGTGCTTTCATCACAAAATGTTCCAAGGTACTTCACAGAAGCATTACCAAACAAACATTTGACGATGAGCCACATAAGGTGATATTGGGCCAGATGCTTAAAAGCTTGGTCAAAGGAATAGGATTTAAGGTGGCCTTTAAGGTGACAGGGAGGTAGAGCAGCAGAGAGGTTTAGGAAAGGAATGACTGAGCTTAGGGCCTTTGCAGCTGAAGGCACAATAATGGGGACATTAACACTGGGGAGGCATGAAGGGCCAGAACTGGACGCCGATGTCATGGAGGGTTGAAGGGCTGTCGGAGATGAATGATGGTGAGAGGTGAGGCCATGGAGAGATGTGAAGGCAAGAGTGAGAATTTTAAAATCAAGTCATTGCTTTACTGGGAGTGAATCTAAGTCAGCAAGCACAGGGTGACGGGCTGTATTCCCACAAGGCGACACGGCCATGCAGAAATGCTACATGGCTTCTAAGTCACCACTTGTGTGTAGCCATGCAAAAAAATTAAGAGTTTTTGCATTAGTAAAAAAAATTTAGAAGGAGCATTGTTGATGAGTGAACGGGACGTGGTGCGAGTTATGATACCGGCAGCAGAGATTTGATTAAAGTTTGTGAAGAGTGAAATATGGGGCGTCTCTATCTTTCTTACCAGACTGTGTCCTTCTGTAGTGGTCAATTTGCCATGACCCAACATTAGATATTATTAGAGAACTTTGCAATTATTGTTCAGTGTGCATCTTTTCTGTTAGGTTTTGTCCATATGTCCTCGTAACTTGCTTGCGATATTTGTGACATTTCTGACTTCGATATTGCCTCTGTGGCAATTGAGTCCTACTTAGGATTCCAGTATCTCTGAATTTCTGGACACCAATTTTCCTTGTCAGGTTGCCCTCCCTCCATAATTGTTTCATATATTCCTTTTACTACATATTTTAATCATCCTTACATTGTCAGAAAATTGAATAGCTTTAATAAGCGTGTCAGTGGAAAGGTTGAATAACTTCATCAGTTTTTTTCAATGGCATCTGTGATATATACAGCATATCGGTTTGGCCTTGTGTAAGCAACATTCTCTGATCACACTTCAACAGCCTTAAGCTCAATTCACAATTAACGATCATTGTGAGATTTTACTCGTAGAGTAATTAATGGTTTGATATGCATTCGTGATTTGCTAATGGTATTGTTGTCCACTAACTGATTGAACCTTTCACATGTATATATTGCTTAAAGGCTACTCCTCAACCTGTACAAGTCAGTCAATGAATGTGCTGAAAAAGGTATGGAATGACAAGATCACGTGATATAGGTGAAGAAAGGTATCTGGCCTGTGTTAACCTATGTATTCAGAAAGAGCCTAAAATCCCATCATTACACCTTCTAATTATTTCTCAAATGATTGACTGTGGGTGGCATGGTGGCACAGTGGTTAGCACTGCTGCCTCACAGCGCCAGGGACCCAGGTTCAATGCTGGCCTCAGGTCACTGTCTGTGTGGAGTTCGCACATTCTCCCTGTGTCTGCGTTGGTTTCCTCCAGGTGCTCTGGTTTCCTCCCACACTCCAAAGATGTGCGGGTTAGGTTGATTGGCCATGTTAAATTGACCCCAGTGTCAGGGGGATTAGCAGGGTAAATATGTGGGGTTACAGGAATAGAGACTGGGTGGGATTATGGTCAGTGCAGACTCGATGGGCCAAAAGGCCTCCTTCTGCACTATAGGGATTCTACGATTCTATGATTCCAACACCTCTGCTTACTTACCCAACAGCCTGATCTATTTGTTGGTTGTTATTGTCTTCCTGTCTTTTACAAGTTTAAACTAGTGCTCTCTAACATAACGGTTACAGTTTAATTCAAAGTAAATTTAAGTTTAGTTCATTTATCAGTGTCACAAGTAGGCTTACATTAACACTGCAATGAAGTTACTGTGAAAAGCCCCCTAGTCGCCACACTCCGGCGGCTGTTCAGTTACACTGAGGGAGAATTTAGCATGGCCAATGCACCTAACCAGCACGTCTTTCGGTCTGTGGGAGGAAACTGGAGCACCCGGAGGAAGCCCATGCAGACACTGGGAGAACGTGCAGACTCCGCACAGTCACCCAAGTCGGGAATCAAACCCAGGTCCCTGGTGCTGTGAGGCAGCATTGCTAACCACTGTGTCACTGTGCTGTTATAAGTGGTGTTTCTGATTCTTTTCTTCAATGCCGTTTTGTATGTAGCTTATAAATTCACCTCTCAGCTGCTCTTCTACAGTCCATATCTCATTAACTCACTCATAAAGGATCTTTTCTGAATTGTCAGCAGTTACACTGAACATCATATACTAGACTTGATCTGACCAAAGTATTGTGCAGTTAAAACACAATGCTCACTGACTTCTGTTCTTCTCTTTTTGAATTTATATTTTAGCATTTTATATACTCTTTTGATTGCCATTCTAGAGTTGAACCGTTTTGCAGTGAGTTTTCAAATATCCTTGACTTAATTCTTAGCCATTCCAAGACTATTCCTGAAGTAATAGTAATACCATACACATTTTCTTTCAATGCACAACAATTTTGTATTGCTAAGGTTTCCCCCACTTACATATTTAGAACATAGAACAGTACAGCACAGTACAGGCCCTTCGGCCCTTGATGTTGTGCCGAGCTTTGTCCGAAACCAAGATAAAGCTATCCCACTCCCTATCATTCTGGTGTGCTCCATGTGCCTATCCAATAACCGCTTGAAAGTTCCTAAAGTGTCTGACTCCACTATCACAGCAGGCAGTCCATTCCACACCCCAACCACTCTCTGAGTAAAGAACCTACCTCGGACATCCTTCCTATATCTCCCACCATGAACTCTATAGTTATGCCCCCTAGTAACAGCTATATCCACCCGAGAAAATAGTCTCTGAAAGTCCAATCTATTTATCCCCCTCATCATCTTATAAACCTCTATTAAGTCACCTCTCATCTTCCTCCGCTCCAAAGAGAAAAGCCCGAGCTCTCTCAACCTTTCCTCATAAGACCTACGCTCCAAACCAGGCAGCATCCTGGTAAATCTCCTTTGCACTCTTTCCAATCCTTCCACGTCCTTCTTATAGTGAGGTGACCAGAACTGCGCACAATATTCCAAATGTGGTCTCACCAAGGTCCTGTACAGTTGCAGCATAACACCACGGCTCTTAAACTCCAACCCCCTGTTAATAAAAGCTAACACACTATAGGCCTTCTTCACGGCTCTATCCACTTGAGTGGCAACCTTCAGAGATCTGTGGATATGAACTCTAAGATCTCTCTGTTCCTCCACATTCCTCAGAACCCTGCCGTTGACCCTGTAATCCGCATTTAAATTTGTCCTATCAAAATGAATCACCTCGCACTTATCAGGGTTAAACTCCATCTGCCACTTATTGGCCCAACTCTGCATCCTATTAATGTATTTTTGCAGCCTACAACAGCCCTCCACCTCATCCACTACTCCACCAATCTTGGTGTCATCAGCAAATTTACTGACCCACCCTTCAGCCCCCTCCTTCAAGTCATTGATAAAAATCACAAATAGCAGAGGACCCAGTACTGATCCCTGTGATACACCGCTGGTAACTGGTCTCCAGTCTGAAAATTTTCCATCCACCACCACCCTCTGTCTTCTATGGGATAAACACAGTAAGAGTTTTAACAACACCAGGTTAACACCACATCATGACTTCTATGGGATAGCCAGTTACTTATCCAATCGGCCAAATTTCCCTCTATCCCACACCTCCTTACTTTCTTCATGAGCCGACCATGGGGAACCTTATCAAACGCCTTACTAAAATCCATGTATACGACATCAACTGGTCTACCTTCATCTACACACTTAGTTACCTCCTCAAAGAATTCAATCAAATTTGTGAGGCAAGACGTCCCCTTTACGAATTCGTGTTGACTATCCCGGATTAAGCTGCATCTTTCCAAATGGTCATAAATTCTATCCCTCAGGACCTTTTCCATTAACTTACCGACCATTGAAGTAAGACTAACCGGCCTATAATTGCTAGGGTCATTCCTATTTCCTTTCTTGAACAGAGAAACAACATTCACCACTCTCCAGTCCTCTGGCACTATCCCCGTGGACAGTGAGGACCCAAAGATCAAAGCCAAAGGCTCTGCAATCTCATCCCTTGCCTCCCAAAGAATCCTAGGATATATCCCATCTGGCCCAGGGGACTTATCGACCCTCAGGTTTTTCAAAGTTGCTAATACATCTTCCCTCAGAACATCTACCTCCTCCAGCCTATCAGCCTGTATCTCACACTCATCCTCAAAAACATCCTTGGTGAACACTGAAGAAAAGTATTCATTCATCGCCTCTCCTATCTCTTGTGACTCTATGCACAAGTTCCCACTACTGTCCTTGACCGGCCCTAACCTCACCCTGGTCATTCTTTTATTTCTCTCACAAGAGTAAAAAGCCTTGAGGTTTTTCTTGATCCGACCCACCAAGGACTTCTCATGCCCCCTCCTGGCTCTCCTAAGCCCTTTTTATGAGCTCATTCCTTGCTACCTTGTACCCCTCAAGCGACCCAACTGAACTTTGTTTTCTCATCCTTACATACGCTTCCTTTTTCCTCTTGACAAGACATTCAACCTCTTTTGTGAACCATGGTTCCCTCACTCGGCCATTTCCCCCCTGCCTGACAGGGACATACCTATCAAGGACACTCAGTATTTGTTCCTTGAACAAGCTCCACTTCTCATTTGTGCCTTTCCCTGACAGTTTCTGTTCCCCTCTTATGCTCCCTAATTCCTGCCTAATCGTGTCATAATTACCCCTCCCCCAATTATAAACCTTGCCCTGCCGTACGGTCCTATCCCTCTCCATTGCAATAATGAAAGACACCGAATTGTGGTCACTATCTCCAAAGTGCTCTCCCACAAACAAATCTAACACTTGGCCCAGTTCATTACCCAGTACCAAGTCCAATATGGCCCTACCTCTTGTCGGCCTATCCACATATTGTGTCAGGAAACCCTCCTGCACACACTGTACAAAAACTGCCCCATCCGAATTATTCGACCTATAAAGGTTCCAATCAATATTTGGAAAGTTAAAGTCACCCATGACAACTACCCTGTGACCTCCACACCTATCCATAATCTGCTTTGCAATTTCTTCCTCCACATCTCTATTACTATTTGGGAGCCTATAGAAAACTCCTCACAACGTGACCGCTCCTTTCCTATTTCTAACTTCAGCCCATATTACCTCAGTGTGCAGATCCCCCTCGAACTGCCTTTCTGCAGCCGTTAAACTATCCTTGATTAACAATGCTACTCCTCCACCTCTTTTACCACCTTCCCTACTCTTACTGAAACATCTATACCCCAGAACTTCCAACAACCATTCCTGTCCCTGTTCTAACTATGTCTCCGTAATGGCCACAACATCGTAGTCCCCCAAGTACCAATCCACGCTCCAAGTTCACCTACCTTATTCCGGATGCTCCTTGCATTGAAGTAGACACACTTCAATCCACCATCTTGTCTGCCGGTACACTCCTGCAACCTTGATACCCTCCTCAGTACCTCACTACAGTCAACACTGGCTACTGGACTACAGCTCGTTTTCCCATCCTCCTGACAAATTAGTTTAAACCCCCCCCCCTGAAGAGCCGTAGCAAATTTCCCTCCCAGGATATTGGTGCCCCTCTGGTTCAGGTGCAAACCGTCCTGTTTGTACAGGTCCCACCTTTCCCAGAATGTGCTCCAATTATCCATATAACTGAAACCCTCCCTCTTACACCATCCCTGCAGCCACGTGTTTATCTGCACTCTCTCCCTGTTCCTCAACTCGCTATCACGTGGCACCGGCAACAAACCAGAGATGACAACATGGTTTGTCTTGGCTCTCAGCTTCCACCCTAGCTTCCTAAATTTCTGTTTTAAATCCCCGTCCCTTCTCTTACCTATGTCGTTGGTACCGATGTGTACCATGATTTGTGACTGTTCCCCCTCCCCCTTAAGGATCCTGAAAACACGGTCCGAGACGTCACGGACCCTGGCACCCGGGAGGCAACATACCAACCGTGAGTCTCTTTCGCTGCCACAGAACCTCCTATCTTTCCCTCTAACTATTGAGTCCCCAATAACTATTGCTCTCCTGCTCTCCCCCCTTCCCTTCTGAGCCACAGGGACGGACCCAGTGCTGGAGATCCGGTCACCGTGTCTTACCACTGGCTTACCCCCTCAACAGTATCCAAAGTGGTATACTTGTTGCCAAGGGGAACGACCACAGGGGATCCCTGTACTGACTGCTTCCTCCCAGCCCCTCTCACTGTCACCCATCTATCTTCATTCTTCGGAGTAACTATATCCCTGAAGCTTCTATCTATGGCCACCTCTGCCTCCCGAATGATCCGAAGTTCATCCAGCTCCAATTCCCTAACCCGGTTTTTGAGGAGCTGGAGGTGGGTGCACTTCCCACTGGTGAAATCAGCAGGGACACTGATGGCGTCCCTCACCTCAAACATTCTGCCAGCCTCGGCCACCACTAATCCCCCATTTATTCTGTCTAATTTTGCAGCTTCTAAAACTGTCTTCTCAGATTCAATTATCCTTCATAACTTGTCAGGATTGGTATTTAATATTTGTATTTTTCCAACAATACATTTCCTTTTTTGTCTCGAATGCATCAGCTGAAATCTTTAGTCATTTTTCAGCATCATAAAGCTTTAAAACTAACTCTTAAATGAAAGATCTCTTGTATTTTCTCCAAGTTCTTTATTTTCATAATTACATATGCATTCAGCAAACTTTATTAGAACGTTTCTAAGAGGTGTTTTTATTTCTACATCATTCTCTATCTGGTGTGCCACCATGCCATTTTGGCACTGCCCACCAGGCATTGGGCAGTGCCAAGGGGGCAGGCCTAATGGGGGCGGGGACTCTGTGGTGATCCGTGGTGTGGTCCAGCTGCCACTCTGCAGTCAGGATCGGTGAGGGAGGGAGGGAGACCAGCGATCGGGGCTGGCCATCAGGGTTTGGGAGCATGGGGGGGGGTCAAGTCTGCAGGAGGGCTGGTGGGGAGGGGCTGCAGGTGGGGAGGGGTGGGGGAAGCAGGAGTTTGGGGAAGCAGGAGGTGGAGAGGGAACATCGAGGCTGGGGGGTAGTGGTGGTCGGGGCTGGCCCAGGCATGTTTGATGACTAGCGATCGGGCAATGGGGGGTGGGGACCCAGCATTGCGGGGATTACGGGGCTGGCCAGCGATCAGGAGATCGGCGGTACAGGGCCACTGCGCATGCACCGGTCTCAATGCTGACAGATCAGTGCATGCGCAATGGCCTGCTCAGCACTGTGCTGTCGGCCTCTCCAGCGGGAATTGGCCCCACCCACAGCTTTTCAGCTCTGCAGTGCACAGAGTGTGGGAGATTCATTTTGAACTCCTGCTGAAAGGAATAGTGGGATTTACTCCAGTTTTCATGCAAATTCAACACTGAGAATATTTTTGGGGGAGAGTCACCCCCATTACCTTTGGTCCGCACCACAAATTCCGCTCCCTTGTTGCAGCCTCTCCATCTCCTCCTCCTCAGTATGTCCTCATTAGAATCTACAATCATGACCAAGTTTATTGTCACATGTTCTAATATCTTCCTATTAGACTTGATACCAATTGTAAATGCAAGTTATTGGATGTGTCCCTCATATATCCTCATAGTTTTCTCCTTCCTCCCCCACTTTCAGCTTTAATGGATATTATAACACATTTGATTATGTCTTAATACTTTTCATAATTACAACCACAATGGTTCTATTTTATTCATTGCAATATTCTTGTCTTGCTGTTTCATTATTTATGCTCCCTTATGTATCCACACTATTGGAAGGTTAAGTATTGCTGCACCAGCATCATTCTCTGAGGTTTTATTTGTATTACTTGAATTATTATCTTCTCTTAATAATTTGGCCAAAGCACCAATTCAAGCTATAAATTGAAGATAAGCAGAAAACAATGAATTAGTCATAAATTCTATCGATTGCAGGTAGAAATATTTTGTTTGCTACTTCCTGCAGTTACTGACTGTTTTGATTACTTTATAACTTCTGGGAACTTATTTTTCAATCATCAAACCATTGCAGATTATAATTGGTTTGGTTTTGAAGCTACTGTATTTCTGCCGAGCAATCTGACAGTGTGTTACAATAGTTGGAAACTGCAGAGGGAGTTAAGCATATCCACGTTCAAATCTGCATTGAAGTCCAACCGAGATATTTGAGATTAATTCTGTCACCTTTGATAGTTGTGAAGGACTCCAGCTGAAATAAATTTGACTGCTAAATCAAACAGAAAATTAAGTTACCTCACATTTATTCAGAAAGCAATGATGATGTGAAAGCAGCTTAGAAGAGTACAAAAGCTGGTAGATTGTGATGGACATTTATAAAACCCTGGTTTTGCATCAACTGCCGTATTGTGTCCAATTCTGAACATGCACCTAAGAAAGGCATGTAAAGGCTTTAAGGAAGATGTGGGAAAGATATACGAGAGTGGCTCCAAAATATGGGGAATGGCAATTAAGTGGATATATTGGAGAAGCTGAGGTTCTTCTCTGTAGAGAATATTGAAATGAGGTTTGGTAGCCGTGTTCAACATCATGAAGGGTCCAGACAAAATGGCCGGAACTCGTATCACCTCGCACACCACGGAATTGGAGCGGGTGATGTTTCAACAATGGAAATCTCTGTTGACCTCGGGTGGGAATTTCTGGTCTTGCCCAAGTGAGGCCGTAAAACCCCGCCCAATGGGTCAGGAAAAACTGTTCCCATTGGCAGAAGGGTCGAGAACCTGCAGATGAGGATTTATTGTGATTGACAAAAGAAGCAATGGGAACATGAGGAAAATCAGTTTTACGTAGCAATGGTTAGGATCTGGAATCCACTGCTTGAGAGTGTGGCAGAGGCAAATTCATCATCTGTTTCAAAAGCTAAGTACCTGGAGAGAGAAAATTTACAGGCTGTTTGGGAAAGTCCCACTTAAAGTTTATTTATTAGTGTCACAAGTAGGCTTAATTAACACTGCAATGAAGTTACTATGAAAATCCCCCAGTTGCCATACTCTGGCGCCTGTTCGGGTACACTGAGGGAGAATTTAGCATGGCCAATGCATTTAACCAGCATGTCTTTCGGACTGTCGGAGGAAACTGGAGCACCCGGAAGAAACCCACACAGACAGATTGGAAAGATCTCAATACAAACACAAGAAGATCATTCATTTTCCCAATATTCCTTTACCCAGCAATATCTTTACAGACAAATAGTGAAGAGTTACCACCAGCTTGACACAAGGGCTCTTTGCTTGGGACTTGTAGACGTGTAAACAGTTTTCTTTGAGTGCATTCTTGAGATTCACCTGATGCTTTTCACTCAACTTGTTTCTCTCCCCGAGACACTGCACTCTAAATTCACTGTCGCTTCAACTGCACAGTAATCACACAACTTCCCTAAATATAGTCTCCAAAGCACAGTCTCCCAGCAGCCTTTTGCATTTCTTATCCCAGAGAGCTGAAAGTCTCTGTCTTCATCCTCGGATGCAGACTGAACTTGCCTCTGTCTTTCTCTGTGTCTCAGTGTCACTTGACCACTGTTACTAGGCAACAGCCTAGTTTCTTCTACTTTTGTTTTTTTTCCTCAAAATCACTAAACATCCAACCCCTTTTTAGCCCGTCTCTATCTTCAGGGGTTGTAAAACCTCATTAAAAATAATATACATATAAACTGTTGTGGGAAAAATCCACTAGTAGTCAGACTTCGAGATTCAGAGAACACACTTTATTCAACGGAGCTCCGGGAGACAAGGCACATGTCTGTAGCAAACCTTCTCTCAGTAAAATGTCGGGAGTGGTCCATCTTTATACTCTTTACACAATGGATGGACCGGTGATTTGAACATTATAACATCGTTTAGGCAGGTACAAACAGATATAGACATTTAACATAGTATTGTTCTTATGAATGGGTACATTTCCTTATGTCTGTATCTATCAATGGTTGGTTTCGGCTCATTCAGGTGTTAATTGGTTTGCTCGCATTCATATTTTCCCGCCCTTCCTATGGCTAATCTATTCCCTTTGTTTCGGGTTTTCCTTATCTTAAAAGATGTCTCGACCCTCGGCTTGGCTTCCTGAGGTGTTTGTTTCCCCATTAAAACCACATGCCATACAGCTCCAATCTTTATATGATGTACTCCTACATTATCTCTAATTTGATCATTTGTTTGCGTGTAAGCGCCGCACCACAGTACTTCACAAAATAATTATGTTTTTATCAATACACAATATATAGTATATAAATATATCATACAAAGTTGGTTAAGGCTTTTCAGGATTTGATGTTATTCTTGTGTCTATATGGCAGTGCTATACTGTATAATAAAAATAATCAAGCGGCAGTTGTATCATACCACTTTACACATCGTAACCGTGATATCCAAACGCTTTTAATTCAAGCCGTTTCCATTTTTAAACTGAGCTCCAGATCAAAACCCCTGCACTCTAGGGAAAATAACAGGCGCCGAATCAAAATCAAAGTAGGTACAATACATACCAGTTATTTGATTAGGAACATTTTGGTTTCTTAACTGGCTAGATTTTAAGCTTTGCAGTGTTTTTATATTTGGCAAACCGTGAACAATAGATGGCACATGAAATTCCGACGGCAGTACATAATTTTAACCAGTTCAGAATACTAAACTATCTGACGTTCGTAAATCGCGATATTCTGCGATTAATACTGTATTTCACTGACTTGATATACTTTGAGCTGACTCATAGACAATATATTTACCTCAGTCTTTTGTTCCTGCTTTTCTACCTTTCCACAAAATTACTTATTTTCTTCTCTTAACTTCTCAACTAACTCTTATAATTTCTACTTCAAGACAAAGGAAAGAGCACATGGTTCCTTCCAAGGTTTAAGTCCTTTCTTAATATTAAGACAAACAACAACAAAACATCCACGCAACCACTTTGTTTAAACACACACAGACACACATGGAAGCTTCCAAAAGTCCTTCCACAGCACATCCTTTTTCATTCAAACTTAACATTTCAAACTGGGATGAGAGTAAGACATTCAAAGAGAATACAGAACATTGATTAAGACGGTCGCTTTTATTCTTCTTTCTTCCAAACTGTAATTAACTCAAAACAGAAGTAAATTCAAGAAATCTTATCACTTTATTCTTTAACAGTTTTAACACTCCCCCAGCCCCCCTGTGGCTAAACCAAGGTGCAATGCACTGCACCCACTGCCTGTAACAAACACTCCACAGGAACAGACAGGCTTCTCCAGCTCCCTGCTCTCAATCTAATACAACAACAACCACCTACATTCGACAAGCTACCAGATCTCACAAACACACTGAAATACAAAAACTAAGATCTCTCCTATCCACCTCCAGGTATGCCACTAGCCCATTCTACCAATTCATTGTAATCTTGGGACATAATCACTCCCATTTTTAGGATGACCTGGTGAGAACTAGAGACTCCATCCTTAAAAGCCTGGATGAACGCTCGATCTCCTCGCCCTGGATTCCCTTGTCCTGAGCACTCTTGGTATATCCGGAACAGTTGTTCCCCATACTCAGAAGCTCCTTCTCCTTTTAGCTGCTTTGTGGTGGTAATTCTGCTCCAGTTAGTGGGAGCATTCCCTAAGACCCTCTGAATTTCTTCTTTAAACTGTAAGAAGGGTGCCTGTTGGGCATCTATCTCTGCTGTTAGGGGGATTACATGTGTCCACCGTCCCCCATTATAATCCTGTGCTATAGGGGCGGCGGGTCCACCTGCTACCTGCCTCCACTTATCCACTGGACAGGCTGCCCTGACCAGCTGGTGTACGTCTCTTAGGTGTAATTCGTGCCCTACCCAGACCGTGTCTAATTCTTCCCAGAATGTAGTGTTCGCGCTTCTAGTTTGTAATTTGCCCAGGGAAGCCATTATCTGCTGTCTCTCACCTGGAGTAAAGGGTTTATAATTTGCTTTTGGTTGCGCTGCTGTTCCCCCTCGGGTTATGGGCGCTAAGTTGTGTTCCAGCTGTTCCCATTCCTCTGAGGGAGCGGTTGGTCCTTGCTGGGTAGACTCATAAGAAGGTAGAGGATCAGTGTCTCCTCCCCATTGCCTTTCTAAAACCTGATTTTGCTTTTCCAGTTCCCTCACTCAAGATTCTAATTCTCTAATTCTTTCTTTATCTTCCCTCCATTTCTTAGTCGAGGCAACTACTTGTTCAATTAGACCTGCTAACTGATGTGTTAACATTACTCCTATTTTCTTTGTTTTGTTTCTTTTTTCTTTCCCTATCCACTCTCTCTGCTGCTCTAAGGTTTGAGAAGTATCCCAGCCATCGTTTTGCATTCTCTTTATTAACTCCTTCCTGTCTGTCATGTAAATTTCAATCAGGGAACCTGCAGATCCCCTTTTAACTCCACTATCTGCCATTTCGCAGATTTCACCATCCTCAGCCACGATTATTCTTTAGTAAAGTGTGCTCTCTACCGTAGGGACTTCACTACCCCCGGCCACTATTACTATTCTTAGCAAAGTGTGCTCTCTACCGTAGGGACTTCACTACCCCCGGCCACTATTACTATTCTTAGCAAAGTGTGCTCTCTACCGTAGGGACTTCACTACCCCCGGCCACTATTGCTATTCTCACACCGTGTTTCACTGCCGTTACAGGGTTTCAAGTTATACTCACGGCTTCCACGATTACCACTTCGGCAATGTGCTTCTCCACCGGAGTCCGGTTTAGGTCAGAGTTGATCAAACTCCTGTTCCGCCCCGCTTTTCACAACATTGACAGTACAGTTCCCAACTTTTCAAACTTTCATGCAATCAGATGGCAACTCTGCATCTGTTCGCCACTACAGAGTTTGATGTTAAACTGACTTTTGCCCTTTGTGCTTCACAATCCTTTAGTGCCCTTGGTGTCTCTCACTCACTTCAATTCCTGACCTTCACGTGGCAGATTTCTGCGCTTAATAGCCAGTCTAAGGCAGAGAATTTGAGACAGGCACTACCTTGTCCTTTTGTCGATCAGCACAAATCACAGTTACTTATTACTATCAGCAGTTAGTACTTATCACTATAACAAATACACAGTACAAATATTTCCCCCTTGTAAACTGTATTTTCTGATCCAGTCTGACTCTCACAGATTCCGCGATCTCTACCCCGGTTGCGATCGTGGCCAATCGATCTCACCAGTAATAGGATCCTGCCGACTACGCCAATTTATTGTGGGGAAAATCCACTAGTAGTCAGACTTCGAGATTCAGAGAACACACTTTGTTCAACGAAGCTCCGGGAGACAAGGCACATTCTGTAGCAAACCTTCTCTCAGTAAAATGTCGGGAGCGGTCCATCTTTATACTCTTTACACAAAGGATGGACTGGTGATTTGAACATTATCACATCGTTTAGGCAGGTACAAACAGATATAGACATTTAACATAGTATTGTTCTTATGAATGGGTACATTTCCTTATGGCTGTATCTATCAATGGTTGGTTTCGGCTCATTCAAGTGTTAATTGGTTTGCTCGCATTCATATTTTCCCGCCCTTCCTATGGCTAATCTATTCCCTTTGTTTCAGGTTTTCCTTATCTTAAAAGATGTCTCGACTCTTGGCTTGGCTTCCTGAGGTGTTTGTTTACTTTGAGTCACTGTCTGTGCTTTAGAAATGGCTTGTCTGTTAGATTTTGATTTAAAGGGATTTCTGATAAGTGGGAGCCGGTGTCTGCTTTTTTGGCTCCTTTCCCAGTTAACTCTTTATGTGCCAGGCAGCCATTTTAAAGTGTGCTCTCCTTGTATTTTCCCCTTACAAAACAAACCCAAAGGACTGACCTATCAGCAACTTCTAGGTACCAAGGCTCACAGAAGATTTAAATAGAATAGAACCATTGTGCTCTAAACACAAAAATACATATTATACATATATATATGTATATATATATATATAGGTGGAGAAGGTGGTGAAGAAGGCATATGGTATGCTTGCCTTTATAGGACGGGGTATAGAGTATAAAAGCGGGAGTCTGATGATGCAGCTGTATAGAACACTGGTTAGGCCACATTTGGTGTACTGCGTCCAGCTCTGGTTGCCGCACTACCAGAAGGACGTGGAGGCGTTGGAGAGAGTGCAGAGAAGGTTTACCAGGATGTTGCCTGGTATGGAGGGTCTTAGCTATGAGGAGAGATTGGGTAAACTGGGGTTGTTCTCCCTGGAAAGACGGAGAATGAGGGGAGATCTAATAGAGGTGTACAAGATTATGAAGGGGATAGATAGGGTGAACGGTGGGAAGCTTTTTCCCAGATCAGAAGTGACGATTACGAGGGGTCACGGGCTCAATGTGAGAGAAGCGAAGTATAACTCAGATATTAGAGGGATGTTTTTTACACAGAGGGTGGTGGGGGCCTGGAATGCGCTGCCAAGTAGGGTGGTGGAGGCAGGCACGCTGACATTGTTTAAGACTTACCTGGATAGTCACATGAGCAGCCTGGGAATGGAGGGATACAAACGATTGGTCTAGTTGGACCAAGGAGCGGCACAGGCTTGGAGGGCCAAAGGGCCTGTTTCCTGTGCTGTACTGTTCTTTGTTCTTTTATATATACACATATAGATAACATATATACAAAATAACATGTATATAAAATTCAACTTAAAAATTATACATTGTTGATGACAATAACCACCTTACCAAATAGGTCTATTTCACTGAAAAATAATGGATCAGCCACATGATTTCTGAAGCAATGTTCTGACAAAGATCTGGATGGAGCTATTTCAAAATAAATACTGCTGTGTCAGCTATAAATCTCAGCATAACATCAAAGTTACAACATTAACTGTACCATGAGAGAATGTTCATCCAGTCTGGCATATTGAGAGAAAATAGCAGTTTGATAGACGGAGAACTTTGTTTCCTCCTGTTAATGGACCCTGCTGATATTCAATGCAAAGGTGTCCCAAATCCCAGAAGGTAAACTTGGAGTGCCGGTTCTTAACAGAATGACGATTCTGAACTGTTTATTTTTGTGATTTGGAATAATTGAGAAAAGAGGAGGAACCCGATGAGTCTTGTTGAAAATTATTCAAATAACAAAACATTTATTAAACATTGAAACACAAAAGAAAGGCAACCAGTTACAATTAATTACAATAATGGTTACCCAGACAGTATGCTTAAGTTACACACCCCCCAATTCCAATCTATCTGGTTTTCTAACTCTGAGAAAACACCTTCCCGACAACAACATCCCAAATGTTTTAACAATATGAGTCAAATGCAGCTATTAGTTACTACACAGGACCTGTAGTTTTTTTTTGTTTATTTATTAGTGTGATAAGTAGGCTTACATTAACACTGCAATTAAGGTATTGTGAAATACCCCAGTTGCCACACTCCGGTGCCTGTTTGGGTACACTGAGGGACGTCAGCACGTCATTTTTGGGAGGAAACCGGAGCAACCAGAGGAGACCCATGCAGACACGGGGAGAATGTGCAGACTCTGAACAGACAATGGCCCAAGCCGGGAATCGAACCCAGGTCCTTGGTGTTGTGAGGTAGCAGTGCTAACCACTGTGCTGCCACTTTGGGAACATTTCCTGCAGTTTAGAGCAGAACTTATGGGGTCTCTCACACAGATGTTTTCTGCTTCCTTTCTGTAGAGTAGCTTGATTTCCTGAGAGAGAGCTCTGTTTTTCAACTGGGCGTGGCTGTGATCTAGGTCCCCAGATTGCTAGTTTCCACTTTGCTTAACAGAGTATCTGTTTCAACCTGCAACTAGGGTAATCTGCACCTCGCATGCCCTCAGTGCAACCAATTCCTGATCAGTTTCTTTTTCTATCCCATTCTTTACTTTTGATTTCATTTCAACTTCCTAACACTGCATACACCATTTAGTTGGTTAAAAGTCTTTTATTGCTGTACCAAAAGTTTATAAAAAGAAAATGGTTCTCATTGTGAATCTTTGGGTTAATGGAATCTCCTGTCTTAATATTGCATCTTCAGTGCTGGCTTCTTTAAAGCTGTTTTCAAATAGCAATTACCAGAATGATACTAGGAATATTGCAATACATTGCTTCTGGCATACAGTCGTATGGTTGAAGGCAAGACTACCATCCGAATCCAGCCTTTTCTTTTGGATTTATTAGTGTCACATGTAGGCTTACAGTAACACTGCAATGAAGTTACTGTGAAAATCCCCTAGTCGCCACACTCCGGCGCCTGTTCGGGCACACTGAGGGAGAATTTAGCATTGCCAATGCACCGAACCAGCACGTCTTTCGGACTGTGGGAGGGAACCGGAGTCCCCGGAGGAAACCCACGCAGACACAGGGAGAACGTGCAGACTCCGCACTGACAGTGACCCAAGCTGGGAATCGAACCTGGGTCACTGGCGATGAGAGGCAGCAGTGCTGTGCCACTGTTTTTGCTGCTGATGTAAAATCTGCTTTCTAACTTGGAGTAGTTAATTGAAAATCTTGATTTCAGTGAACTTACTTTCTTTCCTTGCCTCTCCTCTGGCCAAATAATCACAGCAGTAAGCAGTCAATGGTTAATAAGTGCACACATTTGAGTGTTATCACCTTGTCACCCCCATTCCTCAACATGGAACAGGCAGTATAGTTATATTTTCTGTCCTTGTAACTCCACTAATGTTACCAGCAATGTACTAGCAGTTGCAGTGTAACGTAGCATTAAAAACAACACACTTAAGGAAAGAGCATGAACATGAAGTTCAGAGACATTTATGTCCATGTAACTCATTTTGGGATGTGGTTAAGGAAAGGTAATTGGTCTGAAGGATCTTTGAAGACAGCCCTACTACAAGAAACAAGTATGAGAATGAAGAAATAGATCAGACATCAAGTGAAAATGGGAGTGAAATAAGGGGGACAGAAGGGATAAGATGTGTTCCTTGCTCAAGCAATAATTGGATTGCCAGGTGATAGAATGACTTAAGAAAGAGAGAAAGGATAGTTAGTTACTTTAAAAGGTCACTGGACTTGGTAATTAGAGTTTAGCCAGCATCGTGAGATGGGTGCAAATTAATTGGTTGTAAATTTTGTTTATTCGATGCTTTTTAGTGGATTTTTGGCAGCAACATGCACCTCAAACGACTTTATTTTCCCACATATAGAATATGGACCAGGAAAACTGTGAAGAACGTTTAAGGGCAAATTTATGAAATCATACAACCAATGGGAACCAGCTGGAAAATGTGGGGCAGTGCAGGGGAGAGGGGACATTTCAGTGGATGGAAAATTGAGAAGAACATGCCAGGATTTTGAATATAGGCTCCAGGTGGATAAGTGCATAAATTGGTTCTATGGTGTCACAATAAACAAAACCAGCATTTATTAATATTATCTTATTTGCAAATGAATATTCATGGTATTTCCTTGCTGACTCTGTGGTAACAATACACATTCTTGATTTGATTTGATTTATTATTGTCATATGTATTGGTACACAGTGAAAAGTATTGTTTCTTGCATGCGACACAGCCAAAGCGTACCATTCATAGCGAAGGAAAGGAGAGAGTGCAGAATGTAGTCTTATAGTCATAGCCAGGGTGTAGAGAAAGATCAACTTGGTGCGAGGTAGGTCCATTCAAAAGTTTGATAGCAGCAGGGAAGAAGCTGTCCTTGAGTCGTTTGGATGTGACCTCAGACCTTTGAAGCAGAAAATGGCAGAAGAAGGTGGAAGCGGGTATGTCCGGGATGCATGGGCTCTTTAATTATGCTGGCTGCTTCCTTGAGGCAGTGGGAAAGCATAGGCAGGGTCAGTGAATGGGAGGCTGGTTTGCGTGATGGACTGGGCTTCATTCACAACTCTTTGTAGTCTCTTGTGGTCTTGGGCAGAGCAGGAGCCATACCAAGCTGTGATACAACCAGAAAGAACGGTTTCTATGGTGAATCTGTTAAGGTTCGTGAGATGTTGTTGGTAGCGGACATGCCAAATTTCCTTAGTCTTCTGAGAAAGTAGAGGTGTTGGGCTTTCTTAACTATAGTGTCAGCATGGAGGGGACACATACTTGTGTATTTTACCTGTCAATACAGTTAAATGTTTTTCATCTAGCAGGTAATGTTCTCTCCCTCTTTCTATAATCTCTCATTGTACGAAGGTTGCTGATCATGGCTCAGTGATGCCATGATGTCATAATGGGGCAAGTGGAAGACATGATGTGGAGATGCCGGCATTGGACTGGGGTAAACACAGTAAGAATTTTAACAACACCAGGTTAAAGTCCAACAGGTTTATTTGGTAGCAAAAGCCACACAAGCTTTCGGAGCCCCAAGCCCCTTCTTCAGGTGAGTGGGAATTGTGTTCACAAACAGGGCATATAAAGACAGGGCGTATAAAAACAGGGCATATAAAAATTGAGTTTGTGTCTTTATATGCCCTGTTTGTGAACAGAATTCCCACTCACCTGAAGAAGAGGCTTGGGGCTCCGAAAGCTTGTGTGGCTTTTGCTACCAAATAAACCTGTTGGACTTTAACCTGGTGTTGTTAAACTTCTTACTGCAAGTGGAAGAGACAGGCCCCAATAACTACTGCAGCAGGCACTTTTACTTAGCCCATTGTGATAGCAGGGTATTGACCAGCCATTATTGGCAACCCTTGGACAATGTTGAGACTGAACCCACGCCATCAATGTCACTTTGCACCACACACTGAACATTTTGAGGTGACCACCTCAGAAATGTCGCCAATCAAGATGTCAGACCTGCAATGCAAGCTAAACATTTTTATTAGTTTGACTAACCACTTAGCCATTAGGGTGCAAGTCAAAGATAACAAAAAGTTCAAATAAAGAACAAATCGGAACAAATGTATCAAGTAAATCCTTCAATTATAAACGAGCAAAACTGACCAAACGTATCACTCAGGTATTTCTTTATATGGTTTTCTTCTGCCATTTTCTGCTTCAATCAGATTGCCGTGTGCAGTGCTTCTTTCTGATATCTATGTTTAATACATTCCAGCCATTTAAATTTGTACACAATCTCTATTCCCGCCCCCCTGATTTATTTTGAAGTAATGTTATGGATTAAGCTTATCTATCTGCATGATTTAATGTTTTCTATTCCATGTCAAAGGCCTCCGTTAACTGCTTCCTTTTTGAACTCTAAATCTTGACTTTTCTGATCTTTCTTCATATTCCTATTGCAATTCAGATCAATCTTGTTGTTTTCTCTGCACCTTACCCAATGCTTGCTAATGTTGTGATATGATGACAAGAATGGAACACAACGTATTGTCTGACTAGCACGTTGGAAAAATATGACCCGACCTCTGGAGGTTTATGCTTTGCTATATATACTTTGCTTTGCTGGTATTACATTTATTTTTGAAAAATTGCCTTTCAACATTATATGGACGTTGAATATTATGAGGATGCTATCAGCCCAAGCTCATTTATAATTCCTCTATTCATTGTATACCTATGATGGACTTCATAGAATAGAATTCCGACTGGCCTGAGGGAAGCCATTTGGCCCACCGAGTCTGCACTGCCTCTCTAAAAGGGCACCCTACCCGGACCCTCCCCCTGGGCCTAGCTCGTAACCCCACACATTTACCCAACTGATCCCTATTTACCCAACTAATTCCCCTAACCAACACATCTTTGGACACTAAGGGGCAATTTAGCATGGCCAATCCACCTAATCTGCACATCTTTCGGACTGTGGGAGGAAACTGGAGCACCGGAGGAAAGCCACACAGACACGGGGAGTTTGTGCAAACTCCACACAGAGAGTCAAGCAAGGCTGGAATTGAACGCAAGTCCCTGGCACTGTGAGGCATCAGTGTTTGTCACTGTGTCGCTCAAATGTTTGATCAGTTTGCATTACTTTGCACGTTCAATGTTTTGTGACATTGTTTAACTATTTTAATGTGCTACCATAATAGTGCCTCACATTCCCAATAAGTAAGTCTCTTGCAGTCAATGGAAACACCAGTGGAGCCTTTTATGATTCGTTGAGCATAGTAATCATTGGCCTTGGGAGAGGTACTTTTGATGCTGCTCTTGGCTGCATGAGATCCATGCATCACAATCAGGCACTAACACGGCACTTAGCCCAATTGAAAAACAGCCTCCTTTCCCATTTTTAGTCTTATCAGCAAATCTGAGCCTTATATTTGCTTTCAGATCATTAATGTAGATTAGAAAGAAGCGGGTCCAAACATCAGCTCCTGAGGGACTCCAATCAACACTTTCCCAATCTGACATTACATCTCTCAGCAGTACTCTGTTTCCTATTACCATTGGAACTAACATAACATTCCTTGATAAAATAATTGGCTGCAGAAATTGATTATGTGAGAGGTCGGAGTCATCCTCATGCATTCCTGAACAAAATACAAAAGAAACAAGGTAAATCTCTGCAGTTGTACTTTTTTGCATTGACATGAAAGAGAACAAACCCAGTCCAAAATGTCATGGCGATAACATCATATTTTCTTAGCATTAGAGTTGAACATGGTCAAATGAATATTCAGAATTGGTTGGGAAATGTTTTTTGATGTACTGCTGCAAAAGTTTACATGGAGGGTCAAGAAGGAAAAATTGCAAATAAGGTGAGGGTTAAAGTGTCCCCCCTTCATCTCGTTCACCAGCCATTATTACATTTATATAAACAACTGCTGACAAATGGCCAAAGACATTCTATTGTTACTTACAGTCTGTAAATTAGACTGTTATCACAAGCCAGCCACCTCTACATGACAATTATCTGACAGAACTTTCTGTACCCTATTAACATATATTTTCTGGTGCAACCTCCACTGCGAAGTACTATGAAATTTTAATTCAACTGCTAATTGGATTAAAGGCTCACTGTCTTCATAATAAGTGTTTATTTATCACTTGTTTGCTGGCATGCAATGCGATGGCTTGAGATGTACCAAAAGATCTTGGCCCAGATTTTCCTATCAAAATAACAGAGGTTAATGGCACTCACTGTTATTTATATGCAAATTAAGCAGCAAATTCAGGCAGATCCATGATTAAAAGTTTCATATCCAAAATTAGATTGTTATCACAAACCGGCCTAGTTGTGCCACTCCACAGTTAGTCTCATGATAGTGGCATCTCCCTATCACGTCTCCATTTAATTTTAGGGACTTGTTGTTTTTGCTGGTTAATTGTCCATTAAAATTACCGCAGAATAAAATAAACATGAGTATCATTTTAACGATCTGATTGTTAATTGCTGCCAGCCAACATCTCTGGCTCCACAAATTAACCATAGCAAGTGTGGAACCTCATTTCTTAAATTTTGAACTTTAGTGAGCTTTTAAAAATGCCAAAGGAAATTTCTTACTTTTCTGTCTCTTTCTCTCTCTCTCAATTTATCTCTCTGTATTTGATTTAATATTTGATTTAATAGCCTCTTTCTAGGGGATTTTCTCAGTAACTTTATTGCAGTGTTAATATAAGCCTACTTGAGACACTAATCAATAAACTTTAAACTTGAAACTTTATTCCACTCTAGGTGGAAATGCAGGCACATCCCAAGGACATGCTCTATAGTGAGTGTGCTGTTGGCATGAGACCGGTAGGTCACCCATGTATGCGATACTAGGATGTTTGCAAGAGGGTCTTGGATTGGAGTTGATGCATGGGAAGCCCTTGCTCTTGACTGGAGTGCCTGCAGAAAGCTGTCAGAAAGGATGTGGAAAACGCACTGGCAAAATAAATTAACAGATGGTGGAAAAGGGAATTCCCTGGAAGGAAAAATCATCAGTCAACCTCTGGCTATCATTCTTCATGGGGAGGCGATGGCCTAGTGGTATTATTGCTAGACTATTAATCTAGAAACTCGGCCAATGTTCTGGGGACCCGGGTTCGAATCACACCATGGCAGATGGTGGAATTTGAATTCGGTTTTTAAAAAAAGTGGCGTTAACAATCTACCAATGTCCATGAAACCATTGTCAATTGTCAGCAAAAACCCATCTGGTTCACTAATGTCCTTAGGGAAGGAACTCTTACCTGGTTTGGCTCCATGTGACTCCAGAGCCACAGCAATGTGGTTGACTCTCAATCGCCCTCAGGCAACTAGGGATGGGCAATAAATACTGACCGGCCAGCCAGCAACGCCTATGTCCCACAAATGAATAAAATAATCTGTGTCAGGTGTGGAGGGGACGACCACATATGAATCAGCCTCTATAGCTACAACAGATGATGCTCAATATGGAAGTGACAACACACCCTGGGGTACAATAAGACAGATGGATGCCAACAATAATATTTCACCCTCCCTCTTGGTCCTCCCTTTGCTTATTTCCTGATCCCTAAATCTTGTAGTTAAAGAGGTACTTTGTTGCTTGCCCTGTTCGCTCAAGTCCTAGATTCATGTTTTCCTCCTCGCATCCTTTTTTGGCAGATGGTTGTGGAGTGCAGGGCAGATCTAAGTAATGACTGATATCTTAGATTCCCTGATATTAGCCTCAATATTGTGCCATTTCTTTGTGCAATGATTTTGTGAGAAAAGTTGATTATGCCTTCAGGATTTTCTGTTTTCTCAAAACAGAGGTTGGCCAGAATGAAGGAGCAGCGCTCTGAAAGCTCGTGCTGCCATATAAACCTGTTGGACTTTAACCTGGTGTTGTGAGACTACTTACTGTGCCCACCCCAGTCCAATGCTGGCAACTCCACATCATGGCCAGAATGAAGGTCAAGTGAAGTCACGCCATGAATTAGTTTCAGAAAAGACTGTGAGAATGATTCTCAGAATGAGGGGCTTCAGTTATGTGGATAGATGGAGAAACTGGTCTTGTTCTCTTTAGAGACTGGTCGGTGCAACATCGTGGGCCGAAGGGCCTGTTCTGCGCTGTAATGTTCTATGTTCTATGTTCTATGTTCTAGGTGTTCAAAGCCATGAGGGGTCTCGACACAGTAGATGGGGAGAAACTGTACACATTGGCAGAAGTGTTGAGAACCAGAGGATTCCAACTTGAAGTCATTGACAAAAGAGCTAATGACAACTATGGTTAAGAAGGTCATGTGTTCAAGCCTCACTCCAAAGACCTGAGCACATAATCTTAGCTAACATTCCAAATAAATAACACAACTGCATAATCTGCATTTGAATTCCTTCTCTTATACTTATTTTAATCTTTTTTTAAATTTTAAAATTGATTTAAATGTGAATATTATACTTGAGTTACAATGGTGGTAATTCTGAATGTCAAACTGTCCACTATCTGAATGATTTTAAATTTAAGAAATTAGCCTGAAGTTGAGCGGTAGTTGGGAGAAAGGATCTTGCAGCTTTAAACCTTTTTTAATCATATAATTTAGTCGTCTGACATCTCTAATAGAAGTTATCTATGTAGCCATACCTTCCAATGATCTTCTTGTCAGTTTTGAAAATTGAAAGTCCCCCCAAACAGGATTTTAAGTAGGCAGATTTATTTGGGGCTTGATTAATTTCATTTCTGGTATTGCAGGCCTCCACAATATGATGAAAAGGGATGCAGTAAGACCTGAGTATTATCCTACTACAGTCATAAACTATCCATTATTCTAAAATCATGCTACACTTTAAATTCCTATTCTATTTAACTTATCTCATTTAATCTAATATAGATCCTGTGAACAATTCGTGTTTGATTAAAGGGACAATCCTTTCTTCCTGGTTCAATTAATAGCATACACAGGTGATAAATACTGCACATTGCTCGCTTTTTAGCAGGCTTTGCAAGCATTTCATTTCGAAGAAGGCAATGTCACCACGTTTTAATTTAAGCTAAAACTTAGTCTGAAATGTGTAAGTAACGAATAATAATATGATTGATGGCCAGATATCTGAGAGTAATGTGATTGTAGGAAATTATGGAACAAGAAAGACGTTTTAAGGCAAGAACGTATTCATAGAATTCCTACAGGACTGAATGAGGCCATTCGGCCCATCGAGTCTGCACCGAAAACAATCCAACCCAGGCTCTGTCCCTGTAACCGCACGTATTTACCCTGCTATTCCCTTTGACACTAAGGGGCAATTTAGCATGGCCAATCAACCTAACCTGCACATCTTTGGAGTGTGGGAGGGAACCAGAGCACCTGGAGGAAACCCACGCAGACGTGGAAAAAATGTTAAAGCTCCACACAGACAGTGACCCGAGGCCGGTATTGAACCCGGGTTAACAATTATGGCACAGTGAGGCAGCAGTGCTAACCCCTGTGTCACCGTGCCGCATTTTACAGAAATAAGAAATGTCAGCTATGGCTCAGTTGGTAGCGCACTCACCCTCTGACTCATAATGTTCTCAGTTTAATTCCTGCTCGAGGACTGGGTACTCTGGTGCTCCACTGAGGGAGTACTACACTGTCGGAGCTGCCACCTTTCAGATGAGATGTTAAGTTGCTGCTGGGTCAAAATTTGGGAACATCCTCACTGCTGAGGTTCAGGAAGGTGGCTCACCATTGACTTCACAAAGGTAGTTAGGGAGCGGCAATAAATGCTGGCCCAGCCAACAACGGCGTTACCTATGAAAGAATTTTTAAGAACTGGTACTTCTGTCAGTTTAAGTGGATGCTAAAGGTCCCATGCTACTATTTTCATTGTTATCCTGCAATAAACATCCCTTTTTCTAGTCGTTATAGAATCATAGAAATCATAGAAACCCTACAGTGCAGAAAGAGGCCATTCGGCCCATCGAGTCTGCACCGACCACAATCCCACCCGGGCCCTACCCCCATATCCCTACATATTTAACTACTAATCCCTCTAATCTACGCATCCCAGGACACTAAGGGGCAATTTTAGCATGGCCAATCAACCTAACCCGCATATCTTTGGACTGTGGGAGGAAACCGGAGCACCCAGAGGAAACCCACACAGACACGAGGAGAATGTGCAAACTCCACACAGACAGTGACCCAAGCCGGGAATCGAACCCAGGTCCCTGGAGCTGTAAAGCAGCAGTGCTAACCACTGTGCTACCGTGCTGCTTTTGGAGTTTACAGTGTGTATATCGGTGCATCATTTTCTACATTGATAATTTTTTAATATAGTAATTCGTGGAACATGGGCATCGCTGGCTGGTCAGCATTTATTGCCCATCCCTAGTTGCCCAATGGCAGTTGAGAGTCAACCACATTGCTGTGGCTCTGGAGTCAGATGTAGACCAGACCAGGTAAGGATGGCAGATTTCCTTCTCTAAAGGGCAGTAGTGAACCAGATGGGTTTTTCCGACAATCGACAATAGTTTCATGGTCATCAGTAGATTCTTAATTCCAGATTTAAAAAAAAAATTCAAATTCCATCATCTGCCATGGCGGGATTCAAACCTGGGTCCCCAGAACATGAGCTGAATTTCTGGATTAATAGTCTAGCGAGCAATAATACTACTGGCCCATCGCCTTCCCGATAATGTGACCACATTTCAAAATAGTTATCCATTGGCTATAATGTGCCTATGATGTCTGGTTGTCGTGAAAAGCTCGATATAAACGTAGGTCATTCTATTTCTTTAATAGATTCACAGGGGAAATAATATCTGATTATTTTGGCAAATGGTGTGTCTCCAGGGTTTTTATTAGTCTTATTTAGAGCATGAATTCACTTAATGTCTAAGATCATGACTCCAGGCAGATTCCCACTGCGCTCTGGCCGTGCTTCCCACCTCTCTCTGATCTATTGCACCAGACTTCCAAACCAACCCCTGGTTCCCATTGATCTCTATATCTTGCTCAGGCCCTCAAATAAATCAGTTCCATTCTGCAATTTCTTCAAACTTTTAAATTATATCTAATATTGCAGGGAGGATTCACCGTGCTCACCAGATGGCCTGCGAGAATCCCAACTCCCTGCTGAATGGGGCGACATCCAGATATTGAAATTCCTGCCAGGCCTCACGGTGCCACAGTAGTTAGCACTGCTGCCTCACAGCGCCGGGGACCCAGGTTCAATTCCCGGCTTGGGCCACTGTCCGTGCGGAGTCTGCATGTTATCTCCGTATCTGCGTGGGTTTCCTCTGGGTGCTCCAGTTTCCTCCCACAGTCTGAAAGATATGCTGGTTAGGTGCATTGGCCATGCTAAATTCCCCCTAATCGTACCCGAACAAGTCCAGGAGTGTGGCGACTAGGGGATGTTCACAGTAACTTCATTGCAGTGTTAATGTAAGCCTACTTGTGATACTAATAAATAGGCAGTGTCAGCCTAGATTCTGTTCCCCTCGAGTGAGAGTTCAGCCCAGAACCTTAAGGCTCAGAGACAAATGCTACCAACTGAACAGTGGCTAGCACTCGGAAAATATTTGGGGATCTACCCAGCTGATGTGGAATACCCATATATATAATACCTATATATATATTTATAAATAACACCTATATATATATGTGACAAAATATCAATATATAAGCAAGAAATTACTATATATATTCACATATAATTAATGTAATTTCTTGCTTATATATTGATATTTTGTCTTTTGCTCACAGCAACATGGTGTAGATTTCTTTCAGGGTCATTGTTTTGAGTGAATTTAGATATATTCTTTTACAGCATCTGGTTTTATATGAAAACAAGCTGCCACTTTTTCACATTTACTATTGATGCAAATGTCCCCTGTCATTCTGCCTGAAATGAATTAGATTAGCCAACCTATGCAGCCTTCTATTATCTGAGCAAATCTTTTCAGCTTCCAAAAGAAGCATGTCAGCACAATCTTCTCTTCTTTGCTTCACCTCCTTCCAACAGCCCTGACTCCTATCTTTGTGTCTTGCTTGATTTCCACTTTAGGCTACAACCTTGGTATTGCAAACGTTTCACTCATTGAAAGTTCTTCCTTGGTCTTATGGAAATCACTATTATAGATTGCAGAGTCATTCAAAAGATGATGATAGGGAAGGAGTCAGCTTTCAAATTTAAAACAGAAAATGCTGGAAAAACTCAGCAGGTCAACAGAGAAAGAAACAGTTATTCTTTCACGTTGATGGCCTTTCGTCAGCACTTTTTCATAGAATCCCTACAGTGCAGAAAGAGGCCATTTGGCTCATCAAGTCTGCACCGACTCTCCGACAGAGCAGCCTGCCCAGCCCCTATCCCTGTAACCCCAGGTATTCATTACACTAACCCCTCTAACCTATACATACTGGGACACCAAGTGACAATTCAGCATTGCCAATCCAAGTAACCTGCACATCTGTGGAGTCTGGGAGGAGCACCCAGAGGAAGCCCACGCTGGTGCGGCGACAATAATCTCTCCCTCAATGTCAACAAAATGACGGAGATTGTCATTGACTTCAGGAAGCGTAAAGGAGAACCTGCCCCTGTCTACATCAATGGGGACGAAGTAGAAAGGGTCGAGAGCTTCAAGGTGTCCAGATCACCAACAACCTGTCCAGGTGCCCATGCCGCCACTATAGACAAGGAAATCCACCAACGCCTCTACTTTCTCAGAAGACTAAGGAAATTTGACATGTCAGCTATGATTCTCACCAACTTTTACAGATGCACCATAGAAAACATTCTTTCTGGTTGTATCGCAGCTTGGTATGGCTCCTGCTCTGCCCAAGACCACAAGAAACTACAAAAGGTTATGAATGTAGCCCAATCCATCACGCAAGCCAGCCTCCCATCCATTGACTCTGTCTACACTTCCCGCTGCCTTGGCAAAGCAGCCAGCATAATTAAGGACCCCACGCACGCCAGACATTCTCTCTTCCACCCTCTTCCGTTGGGAAAAGGATAAAAAGTCTGAGGACACGTACAAACCGACTCAAGAACAGCTTCTTCCCTGCTGCTGTCAGACTTTTAAATGGGCTTACCTTGCAATAAGTTGATCTTTCTCCACACCCTAGCTATGACTGTAAAACTACATTCTGCACTCTCTCCTTTCCTTCTCTATGAACGGCTATATCGCGTGCAAGAAATAATACTTTTCACTGTATGTTAATACATGTGAAAATAATAAATCAAATCAAATCATGCAGATGTGGAGAACATGCAAACTCCACACAGGCAGTCACCCAAGGCCGGAATCGAACCTGAGCCCTTGGCGCTGTGAGGCAGCAGTGCTAGCTGGAGTGAAGTCGGTTGATTATCTTCCATGTGCTTTCTGGTGACATGTAGAGAACTGAATTCGTAGAACCATTTTTCTTTGCTGAAAATTAACGCATGACACCAAGGAAAGAAAATTGAACTATGATTTTTGTGAAGAAGGCTTGTTGCATGTCAGGCTTATTTGTCATGTTTTTTGATCAAATGCTGAAAAGATTTTACAACTTTGAGCACCTTTCAGACCCTCCCAGTTAATAATCATCTTGTCCATAGCTCTGAGAAAGATGGGCACTAATGAAGGAATATCAGAAAAACAGAAGAGCAGCCTATTTTAGGACCGTAAGCTGATTTTTTTCTATTCGAGGCACCTGACCCAAATCCAAAAACTGCAACTACATTTTCATCCTAAAAAATGTTCCCTATAAGGGCCTCCGGAAATATTCCCAACCGTAATACAATGGGTTCTGGGGAGTGGAGCTGACCACTGCACCCATTTCCTGTTTCGGCCCCAAATTTTTATGGCCCCAGCTGTGAGAGCTTTTGCAGGGGTATTTCTGAGGCATATCCCATTACATTCACATGAGATCAAAGCTCCTCAGTAAGTGTCCTTTTGAAGAATGGATTTCTGAGATGTGGATCTTTTGTGTTCCTCAGCTGAGCACAATTGCTCCTTCTCTGTCCAGGAGGGAAGAGCATTGTCCCTCTCCCATTCCCAAGTCCTAATCTCAGTAATGCTCTCACTCACAAGGTGACAATTCTTCTTACTGTTCAGTTAATTTCTCACGTTTTTCAATGACTTTATCCTGTCTGGGGTAGCTTTTTATAACACTGGGTATATGCTTGTTTTTTGTTGTCTCTTTGGAGGGATAGAAGATGGTGCTACATAGCTATGTGACAATGAGGTGAAAGTACCTTGTCCCTTTCATTGAAATGTCATTAAAGACTAACAGAAACCATTATTGTGTCAGGTTATTGAAGGCCTTCCTATATTGTTTGACACCTCTTGGGGCTTGTGTTGATTGCCTCTATCACCTTCCTCCAGCAGTCTGCACGAGCCTTCTACCCTCAGTGCTCATCAAACCATCCTTTCAGATTATTGCTTCTGCCAGCAGAATCTCTACCCATTCGTTGAAAAATATTCTGCCTTTCGGCTTTCTCTTTGGATGGTGTTTCAAAAATACACTCGAACTACATATTCTCCTTCCGCCATTATAAGCCAAGAATGAGCAGTCTCTCAGCTTCCAAACTGCTATGCAGGGCTTCCGTTTGGGAGGAAACTGCAGTGAGTTAGGTATGATAGCACAACCACTCGGCCACCTCTCTACAAGCCATCGATGGGAGGAGAATCCAGGCATTTGATTCATTCTACCCACTCCACCTCTCTGATCTGCTAAATTTAAAGTTTATTTATCAGTGTCACAAGTAGGCCTACATTAACACTGCAATGAAGTTGCTGTGAAAATCTCCTAGTCGCCACACTCCGCCACCTGTTTGGGTACACTGAGGGAGAATTTAGCATGGCCAATGCACATAACCAGCATGTCTTTCGGACTGTGGGAGGAAACCCATGCAGACATGGGGAGAGCGTGCAGGGTCTGTGCAGACAGTGACCCAAGCTGGGAATCGAACCCGGATCCCTGGTGCTGTGAGGCAGCAGTGCTCACCACTGTGCCACCATGTGGCCCCCTCTCCTCTGTTCTGTTCTCTGAGTTCTATTTGCAATGTCCAACATAATTTTATCTGATTTGCCTGCAGCATTTTACATTAGTGCAGTCATTTTTTAAAATGTTATACCTTTCTCAGGGTTGCAAAGCCAATGTGCAGGGTGGACAGGGAAAGCAAGCGTTAATCCATCTCCTTGCTTGCTCCAAAAAACAATTCCAATTCCATTTGAATCCAATTCATGATACCTACAAAAAGGACATACTAGATCCCAGTGATAAGAGCAGGTGTTACACCTTATCTCGTGCCTGATCCTATGTTTGATCTTAGCCAAAAGACCGAGAAGCAATAGTCAGTGCTATTACTAGACATTAGATGAGGGATTTGAAGACTTTTGCATTTGCTTGATCTCCTTCAGTGTCTCCTCTTCCTTGCACCAGTAAAGAAGTAGTATCCCCTTTTGCAATTTCCTTTAACAAGTGGAATCAGAGGATGTTAGTCTCAGGCAGGTTTATCCTAGGGTTCTTGATGAAGATATTGCTTGATTTTTTTTTTCTCTGAGTAAAAGCAGGAAAGAAAAGATTTATAATCATTCAATTAGAGACATTAGAGATGAGTGTACACTGGGAAGAAGCACCCTAGAAACTTAGAATCTTTCGGAAGTGCTTTAGATTCCTTTTGGGAGCATTGGCATGCAGGCACCCTTTAATGTCAAGGTCTGCTTATTGTCTTAAATATTCGGTAAATTGAACGCAAAATGTGCACAGTTTGAAAATGTGCGTATCTATGGCAGTCCATTGTGTTTACCTCAGAATACAGCAGAAAATACCTCTTAAGTAGATCATTTTGTTGTTCACAGCAGGGACTGTCATCTGGATCTACATTGACATTTTGTCATGCAATTATTATGTTGATACAAAGCCAAACCATACACAAGGCAGGGGCTCAAAGGTCTGGAGCAATTACTCGGAATGAGATCAGATATTTTTCTAATGAAGTTCATTTTATTGTGTTGCTACAAAAGAAACCCTTTGCCATCTTCTTAAGCCTTTGATTGTTAACTAAGGTCGGCCATGTTTGCACTCACCTAATGAAAGCAACTTTTAGATAGAAGCAAACATTGCTAATGAATGATCGATTTGTCCTGCGCTTACTTTTTAAATCAAATTTTCCCTTGCAAATGTATTGTATTCGCTTTCAAATTAAGCTTATGCATAATCCATAAAGCAAGAGTAATGAAGCAATTTTTGTATGCTTATGTGTGGCATGTATTGCTCAATAAAACTTGTCAGTTATCTTGATATGCTGTTTGCATGATAATTCAGAAGCCGTGAAAAGACTTGGTTACATAAAGACTCCTTAATTCTGAAAGAAATTATTCTTTACATTACTGGCATGTTGAGGTGCCAAGACTGATTAATGTTCTGCTTAAGTTACTATCACCAAGGATCATTTAATAGTTCAAATAACCTTATGGAATTGTCAACAAAAACTCTGCATGATTTCATAATTGACCTATTCATATCACATTCATTAAAATGAAAATACAATAAACGGCTTAAAAATGCACTGAATCCCTTGCTGAATTACCCATTCACTTTACTGTATTCATAGTAAAATGAAGCAGAATTAATTATGTGGGAAAAGTTTATCTTTGCATCACGGTGGATGAATTGTTGCTGGAATGTGCAAAGGACGATTTCTTACACTCCAATATGAAGAAGCAGCATTGGCTATCCGCCACCATTAGTCATCCATTTAGCCACAACTGGAAGATTCCTTTGCTGATGTTAATGCTTCCTGAGGTCCCTCAGCTGCCTCAGACCAGTGTTCCTAATGACTAGCAACATGTTGCCCACTGATAATATGAAACAGCATGATAGGCTTTACAGTTATGGACTCGTGCATTTGCCATACATCTCCAAGCCACAGTGGTGTATTCTATACTCTAGTGGATAGCTCTTACCCTTCTCAGAAGACATTGAGATTGGATTTGAATTAGCCTAAGAGGTTTTGTGTGTGAATGTTGCTTCTTTTCTTTGATTTGTGTCCAAATTTCACTATCAGTTTAGTGTGCTCTCTGGTAACAGTATAAACGCAAATTGGAACATATTGCCATAGAAAAAGGAATGAAGTGGAGGCGGCCTGATCGCTTTACCATTGGCACATTGAGCTTCCAATCAAATTCAACACTGAATTATAGGCTTGACTGTCAGGTAAATCTCATTGGTCACCTTTGCTGAGTTGGTAGAACGTAGTAGGACTGGACTTCAGCTTGAGTGTGGGAAAACTCTGAGGACCAGAGATCCTCCTGTCAACTAGTGAATGGTGTTAATGATGACTGCAGTGACTTTGTGGTCTATGGCCGGTATTTTACGATCCTGCTCAGGTGAGGCTCTTAAAATACCGCCCGAGGCCAATGAAGAATTCCATTCTGTGAGCCACGCTCGCCCCAATTCCAGGGTGGGCGTGTCGGTAAAATTCCAGCATATCTTTCCCATTCCTTGCAGCTGAAGGAGAAAGGGAAATATTGAAATGTAACTTCGTTTGCAGATATTAGGTACGTAGGTATGAGGTGGGATTTTTCAGCCGTCGCCACCAGTGGGATCTTCCAAACCCTCTGTGGTCAGAGAGTTCCTTCATCCTGACTCGAAACATTAGCTCTGTTCTCCCTCCACAGATCCTGTCAGATCTACTGAGATTTTCCAGCATTTTCTGTTTTTGTGATATTAATAAAGGGATTGAAATCACACCGTGTTAATTAATGGATTCCTACATAATTCCTTTGTCCACTATTTTAGTGAAGGCATTTTAGTGAAGGCAGTGAAGGCCATTTACTTTGAACAAGGATGCTGTCTGGGATAGTGCCTTAATTTAAAACAGCAATGGGAGAGTTTTATGCAGAGCCTTGAGCAGTACATTTGCAACCTACAATGTCTTTGACACTTTTTTTTTCCCTTGGTTACCGCAGGAATGCATCCCTCTCTCAGAATACTCTTTGTTCTCAGTATTGATTTAAAGAAAGGCATCTGAGAAAATTATCTTTGTATACATAATATATTGGATAGAAAATGAACACTGTCCTCCTCCAAAGTCAAAGGGATGCCCTCAGGATAATTTGTCTCTGTAAAGATTGCTGTTGCACTGCTTTCATTTTCATTTGTTTATATTGCACTGAAGCTCATAATGTTTGTATTAAATTTAATTAGTACTCAAAAGTCCCAGCATTTATTTGGAGCGCTTTGTTGCAACTTAATTGAAATGGCAGTCCTCCCTATTGATATGGTGGAATTTCAGCAATTAGAATATGTCCAAATGATTTGTCCGCTGGAATTAAAGAAAAAAGCTTGAAGCCAAAAGCATTGCTTCTATTTTTAACACCATGTATTCTCATGCAACCCGATAGTAAAAAGAAAAACAGGATTCGGTGTCCAGTTTGTACTGAGACATTTGATCTCAATGACAGCAGAGTTGGCAATGCAGTGGGAACTGCCTCCAGTAGCCCGGGGCGAGAAAGAAGAAAATTTGTGCTGAAGCTCTTGCTCCTTTTTGCTGTTCAGTAACTGCTGTTGAAGGGTACTGGAGCACGACTTATTGTGTCAGTGTAGGGTCTGACTCAACTATGGGTGGCACGGTAGCACAGTGGTTAGCACTGCTGTCTCAAAGTGCCAGGGACCCGGGTTCAATTCTAGCCTTGGGTCACTGTCTGTGTGGAGTTTGCACGTTCTCCCCGTGTCTACGTGGGTTTCCTCCAGGTGTTCCGGCTTCCTCCTGCACACCAAAGATGTGCAGGTTAGGTGGAATTGCCATGCTATATTACACTTTAGAGGAATTAGCGGCGTAAATATGTGGGATTATGGAGATGGGGCCTGGGTAAAATGCTCAGTCAGAGAGTTGGTGCAGACCTGATGGGCCAAATAGCCTCCTTCTGCACTGTAGGGTTTCTATGATATGGTGATTCATTGTTGACACTTTACCAAATGGCCTCTTTCCATGCTGCAAACTCTTATGTAATTACCCCTTCCCACCTAACCTCCCCCGACACACACACACACACAAACCACACAACCCCACCCTCAAAGTCACAAATCATCATCTAAGGTTGTTCCTAGCGCTGATCATGTGGCACTGGGGAAGTTGTCACCTGCAGAAATGTACTGCAGCAGGAGTCAGCACCTGAGAGGAGATGGAGAGTCAATTAAAATAGAATAAATGGTTATATAACTGGAAGAGAGTTAAAGACAAGTTAAATCTTTCAATACATTAAAGTTTAATGATTGAACTCTTCCCACCGTTACATGTGAGAAGTTTGCATGATTTCCAACAGAAGATTCTAGGATGGTAGAGGCAGTGCAGAATGAGGCCATTCAGCCTATTGAGCCTGAACCGACTCTCTGACAGAGAATCTTACCCAGGCCCTATCCCTGTAACCCCACATATTTACCCCACTAATCCCCCTAACCTACACATCTTGGGACACTAAGGGGCAACTTAGCATAGCCAATCCACTTTATGTGCACTTCTTTGGAGGAAACCAGAGTAACCGGAGAAAACCCTCGCAGACACGGGGAGAACGTGCAAACGCCACGCAGACAGTCACCAAAAACTGGAATTGAACCTGGGTCCCTGGCGCTGTGAGGCAGCAGTGTTAATCACTGTCTACCCACTCAATTTATCGATAACAAGAACCATTTTGTTTTGCTTGTAGATAACAAACATTCTCAGGTTTTGTTCATGGCCTGCAATTCCTTTTTCAGCAAGTAAAAAATAGAAAATAATAGACAGAATTGGCAGCTTCATACTTGAACCTTGCGCAAACTGGAAACTAGACAATAGACGAGTCCCTTTTCTGGATTGGATAAAATAAGGGGAAGAAAACAAATTCTGATTCTTGGTGACCGTGAGAGAGTTCATGGTTTTAGCAGTCACTGAGCAGCTTTCTAACGAGCTGGCACGAGGCAAAAAGCAGCTGAATGATTATCAGATTAACCAGTGAGCATTTTGTTTAGCCCGTGAATAAGCATCAAATAAATAAAAGGGTAGTAAAAAAGGTATGTAAGGCCGTGGTCTGACTTCTGAAAAAAGAGTAATTCTCCTCTAAAGCTGATGGGAATGAGATGGATGAGGGAGAATGGAAGAGACAGTTCATTGCTAAGTGTAATATATAGACTAGGAGGCGAGCTTATCTTTTGGTT